>NC_052624.1:80052739-80360584 GCF_016161935.1 Mauremys reevesii
GCCTTTAAGTATACCTTGAATAGATTAAGAAGGCTTTACCAGAGGACACAAGATAGTCACCATTGAGTGTAACCAGCAGAGTTGCTGTGGATTTAAGGGTAATAGGGGTACCTAACTCAAGCTCAGTTTTATTAACATAAATGTGTAACTCAACCCTTAATCTGATATTCCCTACTTCATTGATGCTGTTTCTCCTAGGGCCCTGGTAACCTGCAGAACAGCTGAAAGGTCGTAAACTGACTGCATCAAAAAACTCTTAAACAAATACATTACTAAATGGCATCATAAATACAAAAAGCTAAATTCTGCTTTTATTTTATGACTGATCTTATAATAAACCCTGCTTTTGGTTATCAGGAAAATTTAAAACTCTTAAGATTCTTACAGTGGGATGTAAGAGCACTTGGAATTGGAAAATCTAGTTAAACTTAATGGGGGTGGGGCACTTGATCTAGCAATGTCATGCAAGTGTATTCTTCCCTCCTTTAGAAGTTTACAATAGATTACATTTCATTATTTGTTAGCAAATACTTCAGTCTGCTTTGAGGCCATAGGCAGTTTCTTTGAACTAAATTTGGAAAATATGGGGAATACAACAACTTAAAATTTAGTTCATAATCACAAATGTTAGCAATTACTCTCAAGTCCTATCCAGTGGCTCTTACCACTGACTATGTGATGCTGTTGTAAAACTGCACTTTAATTTAAAAAGGTCTAGTAATTACTTGGATAATCTTGAACACTGTCACTAATGAACCGAAACTAAGATCTTGGGTATTAGATCAACTCTTAGGTTAGAATATCTGACCATTGGAAGCAGCTAACAAAATAGGGCCCAAAGCCAGAGTTTAAAAATAAGGCTATACACTTTATTTGTCTAAAACTCTGCTAATAAACTCTTAGTTACAGAACCCCCTGAACCAGTGCAATCTAGTGGTGTATACCGACCGCCTGGTGCTAGGGAGACCAGGACACGGAAAGCACCACAAGGACCACCAGAGATCTATAGTGATACACAGTTTCCATCATTGCAATCCACTGCCAAGCATGCAGATAGCCGAAAGTAAGTATATTTAATCAGTTCCTCTAAGATGGCTATTTAAAATGCTTTCCCACCAGAGTCCTAACTCCTTATTTGGTGTCAGATCTTGATCTTTCCACAGGAGTCTATAAATAGCAGAAATGATTATTTATTTGGGGTCTAAATTTTATCATTCCCCTGACTTTATTCTCCCCCCCCCCCCCCACCCCCAATGCATGTCAAAGGTCTGAGGAGTGGGACTTCTCTTAATGAAGAGAGGGCCAGACTAGGTGATTACCACTCTCCTTGGCCACCTAATCCCTACATTCAGGGATTTCCTTAAATAAAACACTGCTGATCTTGACAGTATCGAGTTCCTTTCCATGTTAACCAGTGCTCTGTGGCAGCTGTCGGCAGGGAAGTAATAGCAACATGCTGCTTGAGCAGAGCTGTGTTATCATGGGCAACTTCAAAAGGTGTTGTGTGGAGCAAAGGGAGGAATTTTGTAGACACAGTGTTGCTACAGTTAATATATTAACTGTGAGTTTGGAGGGCCATGTCATGTCCAGAGTGACTTTAAGGAGACTTCTAAGTGACATTGCCTGAGTTTCCTATCCCTCCCATAGACTCCTTGCCTGCTGAAGGGTTAAATAGACCTCTGACTCATTTGCTCTTATCACCTCTTGATGTGCCATTGATTGGTACAACACAGTAGCATAAGCTTTCTTTTTGGTCGAGTTTAGTGTCTGCCAATTGAACAAGCAGTGTTATCAAAGGATATGTCTACACTACGGGATTATTCTGATTTTACAGAAACCGTTTTTTTAAAACAGATTGTATAAAGTCGAGTGCATGCGGCCACACTAAGCACATTAATTCGGCGGTGTGCGTCCTTGTACCGAGGCTAGCATCGATTTCGGAGCGTTGCACTGTGGGTAGCTATCCCGTAGCTATCCCATAGTTCCTGCAGTCTCCCCCGCCCACTGGAATTCTGGGCTGAGATCCCAATGCATGATGGGGCAAAAACAGTGTCACGGGTGATTCTGGGTAAATGTCGTCACTCAATCCTTCCTCCGTGAAAGCAATGGCAGACAATCATTTCGCGCCCTTTTTCACCTGGATTGCCCTGGCGGACGCCATAGCGCCTGTTTTGCCTTTTGTCACTGTCACCGTATGTGTACTGGATGCTGCTGACAGGCGGTACTGCAGTGCTACACAGCAGCATCCATTTACCTTTGCAAGGTAGCAGAGACGATTACCATCCCTATTGCACTGTCTGCCATTGTAAATTGGCGATGAGATGATGATTATCAGTCATTTTGCACCATTTGCATTTGGAAATTGGCGATGACGGTTATCAATCCTTTTGCACCGTGTGCTGCTGTCATGGGTGCTCCTGGCTGGCCTCGCTGAGGTCGGCTGGGGGCGCATGAACAAAAATGGGAATGACTCCCTGGGTCATTCCCTTCTTTCTGTTTTGTCAAAAAAATAGTCAGTCCTGCCTAGAATATGGGGCAAGTGTACTAGAGAACCAGAGAGCACAGCCGCTCCGTGTCAGAGCCCCAGAGATCCCTCAGAAATGATGAGCTGCATGCCATTCTAAGGGGTGCCCCTGCAACAACCCCACCCATTGCTTCCCTCCTCCCCCAACCCTCCTGGGCTACCGTGGCAGTGTCCCCGGCATTTGTGTGATAAAGTAATAAAGAATGCAGGAATAAGAAACACTGACTTTTAGTGAGATAAAATGAGGGGGAGGCAGCCTCCAGCTGCTATGATAGTCCAGGCAGTACAGAATCTTTTCTTTAGACATGAAGGGGGGGGCGGGGGGGCTGATGGAGCTCAGCCTCCAGTTGCTATGATGAGGACGGTTACCAATCCTTTTGTACCATCTGCCGGGAATGACCAGGAGTCATTCCTATTTTTACCCAGGCGCCCCCGGCCGACCTCACTGAGGCCAGCCAGGAGCACTCACAGGCTGATGATGACAATGGATAGCAGTCATATTGTACCGTCTGCCACCAGGAAGGGGATGCTGGTGTTCAGTGTTGCAGCACCGTGTCTACCAGCAGCATGCAGTAGACATAGGGTGACATTGAAAAAAGGCGAGAAACAATTTTTTCCCTTTTATTTTGGTGGGGTGGGGAGAAGGGTGTAAATTGACGACATACACCCTGAAACACCCGGGAAAATGTTTTTGACCCTTCAGGCATTTGGAGCTCAGCCAAGAATGCAAATGCTTTTCGGAGACTGTGGGATAGCTGGAGTCCTCAGTACCCCCTCCCTCCCTCCCTCCATGAGCGTCCATTTGATTCTTTGGCTTTCGGTTACGCTTCTCACGCAGCACCTTGCTGAGTCCCTGCTGTGGCCTCTGTCTATCATAGCCTGGAGATTTTTTTCAAATGCTTTGTCATTTCATCTTCTGTAACGGAGCTCTGATAGAACAGATTTGTATCCCCATACAGCGATCAGATCCAGTATCTCCCGTATGGTCCATGCTGGAGCTCTTTTTGGATTTGGGACTGCATGGCCACCCGTGCTGATCAGAGCTCCACGCTGGGCAAACAGGAAATGAAATTCAAAAGTTCGCGGGGCTTTTCCTGTCTACCTGGCCAGCACATCCGAGTTCAGAGCGGTCACAATGGTGCACTGTGGGATACCGCCCGGAGGCCAATATCGTCGATTTGCGGCCACACTAACCCTAATCCGAACTGGCAATACCGATTTCAGCGCTACTCCTCTCGTCGGGGAGGAGTACAGAAATCGGTTTAAAGAGCCCTCTATATCGATATAAAGGGCCTCATTGTGTGGATGGGTGCAGGGTTAAATCGGTTTAACGCTGCTAAATTCGGTTTAAACGCGTAGTGTAGACCAGGCCAAAGATGTCTTGGCTTTTCTAGGACATGAGCAGTGTTACTCCTAAAGACCAGCATGAGAAATTTTGAATTATACTTGAGTAACATACTAACTGCAACACAACTCTTTCCATATCTTCTACAAGACTGTTGGTTATATTTCATGTTGCAATGTTCAGATCTCACTAGGAAGGGAATGGGCCTCTTATTTTCTATCACCTTTGAGAGAAATGCTATAGCATGATTTGAAAGTGTTAACCATCTGTACTGCGTTATACATTATACCATATTGGAATGGATTTATGGAAATGAAGCCGACAATGTAATCTGAACAAATAGCACAGAAAGGGCAAGAGGTCTACTCTAGAAATAGTCTATGCAACCTTCTGTTCTCTTGGGGAATGCATGGATATCCCCTGTGGAATCCCACCCACTCGCTTTACTCTGCATTTGTAGTGTAACTTTCTAATTTTGTTGGTTTTGGGGTGGAAATTGGCTAGGAATTTCACAATTCAGAAGCTAGTGAATAAGACAATTACTGACTACATTTATTTTCCCTTAGGGATAAAGAAATGGAGAAGAGCTTTGAAGTAGTAAAACACAAAAATAGAGGTAGGGATGAGGTCTCAAAAAACCAGGCACTTAAACTTCAGCTAGACAACCAATATGCTGTGCTTGGGGATCAGTAGAGCTGCATACACATTACAATTAAGGAATGCTTTTTTGGTAACCCTCCTACTAAGGTAACTAAACTACAGCTAACGACTATGATGAACATGCCATCTTATTTCTGCTGGATCTGCTGCGGCAAGTGCAGACTACTTTGACATAAGTGATTGCTCTCGCACTATGGAAGCATAATGTGTTACAACTTTCTTCTCCACTGGATTTGGGGGAAATTAATGTAAATGGTTGAACAAGATTCATCAGTGTTCTTTAATTACTCTGAAAGTATCTACAGTCAGTGGTCATTTCAAAATCTTTTTATGTTCAGATACTGAGCCTTCGTAAGGGTTGACTACCTCAGACTTGCTGCACTCATTGTGGACACCATGTGGATCACAACTTCTGGAAAAGAAGGTTACAACTGTTTTAGTGGCCATCTGAAACTTGAAACCAGCTTCTCTACTGGGTTCCTGTCAGAAATCCTGCAGAAGTCAGCCATTTGGTTCTGATTTGCTATAAATAACAAAGATTTAAGTGACCTTAATGAGAAACCTGTCTGGTGTCCCATCCTGAGGAATCCTTTCATGTGTAACCATAGCCTACTAGAGACTTTCTGGAGCATACCACTTTAAAAAACTATCAAAGTATAGTACAGAGCTGTAGTTTGTTTACCTTTTTAGATAGAGCTGTACTGAGGTAACCACAAAACAAAACTCATTGCAATACAGAATTGGAGGGTGTATGGGGTGGGGATTGATTGGGCTGTTTGCATTAGCCATTTTCACAGTTGTGTTCAAGCGTTTTCTTTGTTCTTCTACAAAAAATGCCTCCCTTGTTTCTGGTATAAAATTGCAGTATACTCGAGTAAAAATGTGAAATGTGTTAATAGTGACAAGTTTATCTTGGTTTTCATAATTGGGTCGCTTCTCTTTCTCTGAGGGACCAGGACTTCAGTAGGCTTTGATTTGGTACACAGCAGAAGCCTGTGCTCCCACTCTAGTCTTCAGAACATAGTTTCAAAAAATACATGCAGTATACAGGGCAGTAATAGTATTAACCTCAAGATAAGTTTTTCTGTTGTAGCAAAAGTAACAGCTGTCTCCAACCAATCCTATCTTATATGAGTCAGCTGATATAAGACTCTGAAGGAAGGATAACATCAAACCTAGTGAAATTTCATTTGTTATGGCTGCTTAAGATCACCATGTGAGCTTGCAAACTGTCCAAGGCAGAAATCCTCACTTTAAATGGCATTTTCTCAACTGCAGGAAGCCTAGTGACAATGGAAGGAGTGACAACTTTGTTCAATTTTTGGCCATCTCTATTGACTTAATTTAGTGGAGATAAATACAATGGCATGTGTATGCTAAAGCTATAGGATAAATAATACCCAGTTGCTTCTATACAATGAAAGAGAATCTGACAACCACCCAAACTCCCCCGGGGCATACCATCTGTCTTTCCCCTTGCTTCATTTAGTTTGTTTTTAGTATGCTAGCTAAGTGAGTAAGCACCTCTTTCCAAATCTAGGTTTCTCCCTGTAAATGTGAATGCCAAAAGGAGGAGCTGCAGACTTATTCCCTTGTCCACTTCATACTTGCCAATGGCAAAACAATCTTACTGATGTAGTACTTTATGTATAGGAGACCAGGCTTGGTGGCTCATGCAGAAATTACATGGTTAGTTTCCTTTGATTTAATTGCTGATGTTCTAAAGGCTGTTTCCTTTGAAGTCTGTAAGAATCTTGCTGTTGACTTCAGTGGGATCAGGGCTTGCCCCAGACTCACACTGTGCTTGGTATAGAACTGGCCTTAAAGCCCTTGCATTGTTAACTTTCTCAGTAAAATTTCCGAACTAGCAGCTATGATTAGGTAGACTGATCAAAAGACATTTAAAAACCTGAAGATTTCATTTTGAGAATCAAAACCACTGAAAGTAGATTTACATGGCTCAGAGTCCAATGGTAGTAGTAATCTTCCCTGAAAATATCTCTGCCAACAAAACATTTGTTGGTTTATGTCACTAAAAGTTTAAGATTGTCCTATTTGTGGTAAGTGTCACTCAATCACATGGTAGAAACCTAAAATACTAAATCCCAACTTTGTTCTGACATTTTAAAGAAGGATATTGGAATTGTTAATGCACATGAATCAAGTTTTTAATATACTGTATGATGGGTAGATGAGGCTGTCCATTGTACCTTTATTTGAATTCTCAGGCATGGTTTTGGCAGTGCAAGAAAACCTGTAACATTAATAAATCTAATAAAGTGGAAATATACATGGATCCTGGAGTCAAATGTATCTTTACCTGTAGTCCTAGCCTACACCATGCAGCATTTAAATAAATGGAGGATACTGGATAGCTTTGGGACATAATGGAGGTGTGCAGTCATTAAGTTCAAATCCAGGTCAGAAGAGCCAAACTTAACAGCTCATGGCAATGTACATAGCCTTCCTATAGTGTGGTGGCTAGACTGAGGCCTCTGGATGGTATCTAATTCAAATCACCATCTGTTTTTAGCCCTAAGTGGCATTCTCAGCAGTGTCCACAGACTGAAAGGACACACAAAATGGATTAAGTCTTCACCTTAAAGGTGGCTCCTCTTCTTCGGAGTTTGCTACTCCCTATTCAGTGGATGGAAGGAGGTCTTTAAAGACTACTCGTTAAAAGTCACACTTTCTTAAACACAATACACGTCATTCTAAGTTCTTGCTAGAATATCTTCACAAAACAAGGCATCTGGAATTTTTGTAGGGACTTTTCTGATTAAGCAGTGCATTTAGGGAGTTTTAACAAAAGCCAAATTAAGGCATGTAACTTTTTTTGTTAAGGATATTTAGCACCTTATTGAAATAAAACATTTTGAATCACACTCCTTGCAGATGTAAAAATGACCTAAAAGTACAATGACCTGTCTGAAATGAGGTTCACATTTATATGGCTGCTATATTCCACTTTAAACAAACATGCTGATAAATGTCATTTAAAAATTATGCATGAGCTCTGAAGCCTTATTTTAAAATGAAGAAAATTCTCACCTTTACAGCAGAGGTATAGTCAAAATATCAGTCAGTGGTATCTAGTTCTATGCAACTTCAAGTGACTTTACTTGTGTAAACACTCATGTGGATAGCATACAGATTGATGTAAAAGAGCATTTATCTCAATGTCTTATGCAGAAGAGAGATGACACAACTACAAAGCCATTAGTATAACAGAGCATCCAATTACACTAAAAGTGGTGCACAAGGGAATATTCTGGATTTGAGTTTTTGATGGCAGCCTAACTTTTAAGGTGAATGATAAAATTGCTAAAACTGAAAAACTTTGGGAGGTGGGGGGGGGGGGAGGGGAGAATGTGCTTATACTATCTCCTGGGGCTTTCTCCAAAATAGGATTTCTAAAACCTCAGCTGCAGGAATATTGGCATCTATGCTAATTAATTACATCAGAAAGGTGTAGAGCAGAGTTGCTATTTAACTCAACTCTGTTACTCTAGACTTGTCTTGCTTAGTCTTAATCCAAAAGTAATGAAGCAATAGCTTAAATAGTTGCCATGCATGGTATTTGATTTCTGCTAGTTAAAGCTGGCTACAAAAAAAGTTTAATCAAACTTGTCCAGGGTAACTGTCATAACTTTTTTTTAAAATCTATTTTTAAATCATTCTTTTAAGTCTTCTCTAGGGTTCTCTGACTTCATGGGGGCTCATTTCATATCTGAATGCGTGGCCTTTGGTTTGTGGAAACTACTACACTTCCATATGCTGAAATTTTTAACCCATCTGATTTCCTTGGTCTGATCTGAATTTGACAGCAACAAAGACAGCAAGACTCCTGGAGGGGAGTTTGTTTACTCTTGCTATGAAAGTCAGCATCTCTTAGACACACACAGGAATTCTGTAGTTATGACTCTTTGCCTAAGTGCCAAAACTCAATGATAGCAGAGTCTTTCCTTGACATAACACAATTTCAGGTAACACAAACATGCTGCTAATTGCACTCTCAATGGCTACATCCCTTTACCTCCTCAGTAGTTTGAGCTATTCAAAGAAATGTACTTCAGAAAATACACCTCTTTGTTTGATATGTATGATGATCCTGCTGATTTTAAAAAAAATATAAATTAAAACCAGATGTCTTTGGCCTTTTAGCAAAAAATTTTTTTTCCTGAGCACAAAAAAGAAGCAACTTCATTCTCTTGTGCAGACCTGTTGTAAGTCTAGCTAACTGCAGGATGATCAATCTGTTTTTCCTAAATAGACTTCTAAGGTAAGACTAGGTATGGGCATTTTCATTCTAAACTGTGTTTTTGCTGAATCAGGATTTAAGTGAGATGGTGATAGAAAACATGTTTGTAAAATTTTAGTAATCTAAAACAGCTGTCAGGCACAATACTCGATAGTAAAAACTGAAAACATATTCTGTGTAGAGTTGAGTTAAAAACTTTCAAGGAAAATATAAGTAGAAGTTAAAAATCAAAGATCCAAAGTTTAGAAGGGGAGGTGTTAGATTGGGTCAGCTTTAGGTAGGGAGGGAAGGATATTCAGTTTATATTAGATGTCAAAATCGAGCACAAGACACCATTCAGATAATTTTTTTTAAATATATTTTTATATAAAATCTCCAATGTTAGTTTGGATAGAAAAGAGGTACTGCTTATTAAGGAAGTTACTTTGTTTCTCAAGCACTAATGTAGCTGTCATATATTCAGTTTCAGACACAATGGTAAAGGAACAATTTGAAAAGGGGAGGGAACACAAAAATAAGGCCTGTAAGTAATGGTTCAAGTGTTGTGTACAGGATAGAAGAAGGAGCTTGTGTTGAAGGAAAAATGCAATAGCTTCTGTGCTGAAGATTGCTATAGAGATGAAGAGGAGCAGTTCTTGTTGGTCAAAGGTGACCTACACCTAAAGATTTAAATTGAAGCAAAGAAAGTTTGAAAATCAATAGTGAGGGGAAAGCCTCAGAATGCAAAAAAATACATATTGGAAAATGGTCTTTGGGGAGGTTGTGGAATTGTCATCTGCACAGATCTTATAATCAAGTCTCTAAACTACCACACCTGTTTTCAGTAAATTAGGATAGTGCCAAGTTGCAAGATTCATTTATCTTGAATGAAACAATAAAATAATAAACTAAGATCTAATTAAAACAAAAATAGTTTTCCCCTCTCCAACTTAGATAAAAATTGTGATACTGATCCAAATTGTTGTGAAGATATCCATCTGTATTTTCTTTTTTTTAGGAAGCAATTTCTAATAGTATGTTGATTAAATTTTTATATGCAATTGCTCAGGTACAGTATACTACATATCAAGCGTAGTGAAATTTCAGTGGGCCGCCTAACTAGAATATGGATATTCAAGGTGGTATACCAAAGTGTTAAGTCCTCAGAAAAAGAGTGGCACATCTAGGAATACTGACATGGAAGATCTGGTCCAAAAACAAACAAGAACAAGAGGAAGAATGGTCAATAGTAGTTAAGGCACAGGTCTGGGAAGCAAATCTGGGTTCTAGTCTCAGTTCTTTCACTGACGTGCTGTGGAACCTTGGGCAAATATTTTAACTTCACTGTTCCTCAGTTTCCCCAGCTGTAAAACAGATCATATTTCCCTACCTCACAGGGGTGTTGTGAGGCTTAATCCATTCTTTGTAAAGTACTTTGAGATCATTTGATGGAGGTGCTATAGTGTGCAGAGTATACAAATGAATTAGTCCAGTTTTGTTGGTTGGTTGTTATAATAAAAAGACATCTGGATTAGTTTTCAGTACATTAGTTCAATACTACTTTAGGGAAAGCTTATATCTAGAAATGTAATATACATTCTATTATATTTAAGTATTATGGGATCATGTAACTACAAACTTATAATCCATACATTCAAGGGGCATAGTTAAGGTTGTGCATTCAACCTTTAATTGGCATTTCCTGATTTTGTGTGATTAACTATGCAACCCTAACATTGTATTAACATAAGTTGTTTTGTTTTTGCATGGAATATATTTAAAATCAGTTTTGTCATTTTATAAACCCCATGATGGAAATAAACTTCTGTTCACGTTGTTGTTCAATACCCATCTTTTACAATTTACAGTTTTTAAAGTTTTATTTTAAAGGTGAACTAGGAATGTTCACTGATGATACAAGTATTCACTCGTAATGTGAGTTGGTTATTTATGGCAGGAGGTGCTCTTCTTTCCCCTCTCCTTTTTCCTCCATGATTGATCTTTCGTCCACTTATGTATATTGCCATAATATCTAAATGCCCATTTATGCTAGGTACTGTGGAAACACATAAGGCGGTCTAGTTCCTGCACTGAAAAGCTTACAAACTGATTTAAGACAAGAGGACATAACAGGAGGAGACAAGAGAAGGGAGGGTAAATAATAGTCATAAGCCTGGTTATTTATTGTGCTTCTGTTGTTGGGAAGGTGTCTGTGAAATAGTAGTGTGAGCAGGGTGATGGGAGGACGTGCAAAACACAGCCATGGGAATGAGAAGAATGATGGAGGCAAAGGTTGGGAGGAGGAAAGCAGGAAGTATGCTATTGAACAGGTAGGATGTAAGAATAAGTAGAGAACAGTAAATATCAACATAACTTGTCAAGTAACTGCAGCTGGAGGACTTGGAGCCCAGGGAGCAGATGTGAAGAAATGTAACTGACACAAAAAGGCTCTTAAAGTTATATCTCCTTTGATGTTGGGGATTTAAAGATCTACTTTCAGTGCTCTTGCTGACGGTGCCCATGTATGTTAGGAGACCAGGTGGTCATGGTGGGGGCATGCACCAGGCTCCAGTTTCCCCAAGCAGATGCCCTCTGGCTCTTGTGGGTGTTGAGCTGGAGAGAAAGAGGGAGGAAGGTTGGCTGTCACTGCCTGGCTCCTCTGCTACTGCCATCACCTCCCTCTGCTGGTGTTTTATCATCACAGCACCCAAAAATGAGCTGTTGATGATTGGAGAAGTCTGATGTTTATTTTCCATCTCCATGTGAGTATAGTAGTTTGCCATTCTCCAACAGATTGTATCAGGCATTTCAGGGGAGATTCTTGTCTGTAGCTGACCAGTGAGTCCTGAAGCATAAGCGATAACCTTTCAAATTTTTTTATCCTAGCTAGTGTAACAGCAGATATTCTACACGAGGCAATGAGTTCTACAGATTAGAGACTGAGTTAAAAATGACCTTTTAATGAGTGTCCTTTTTCCCCCCTTGTTAAATAGCAGTGCCACTTTACCTTGACTATCTGCTTTTCAGTTGGAGTCTCAGATCTTTATCTCATCTCATTTCTTTTCTCATTTCAAAACTCAATAATCCTAGTCTTGCAATTCCTCCAGGTATGAAAATCTTCTTTCCCCTACATCTGATCAGTTTTTTCCTTTTGTCTTTCTGTGATATCTTTTGATATGGTGATGAAAACAGAGCAATGTTCGGCATGAGGACCTGTGAGAAAAATATATGCCATAATATTTTTCCATATTCTCTCTTTAATGCAGCCTAACATCTTATTCGCTTTCTTGACTGCAACTGCACATTGAGCAGAGGTCTTCATCGAGCTGTCCATGGTGATGCCTACATCGTCTCCTTGAGAGATAACAACTAATTCAGAACCCATCAATGTGTATGAATGGTTAAAATTCTTTCCAATATTCATTACATTGTATTTGTTTCTGTTGAATTGTATCTGCCTTTGTCTTGCCCAATTATAAAGTTTGTTAGTTTCTTCTGGCATTCACCATCCTCCCTAGTATTGGCAAACCTAATAATTGTACATTGACAGCAGTTTTTGCCACATGCTATTCACTCAATCTTCAGTTCAAACATATACCACCATTCTTACCAGTAATCGCCGTGGCATGCCCTTATTAGCTTCTGTTTATGTGCAGACTTGATAATTTCTTCCTGTTCTTTACTTCCTGTCTTTTATCCTTCTAAGTTGTATTTTCTTACTGGTTCAATTGTGATAGCAAAGAAATCACCGAGTCACGACCATGTCCCATCTTCCTGAATTCATATGTATATTGCAGTCTTCATTGGTTAAAATATCTTCATATGTTTTATTTTTAAACTGAAAACCAAATTCCTGATTCTGCATCTCTTTCAGAAAATGTGACTCAACAGAAAATTTCTTACAGATAATTTCCTTTGTGCTAGCAGCATCTCCCACAATTCTGGATATCTGGGCTGCTCTCTCTCTGAGGCTCACGTAAATGGATCAGGGTTTTGGCATTACATGGTCTGGCCCTACCTCTCTGCTCCTGCTTGCTGCCAGATGAGTTATTCCCAAGATGTGAAATCTGCATAACATATTAAACATTCCAGAGATGATAAAATAACTATGTACATTAGACCTAGGAAGATGGTAATGATTCCATTTAATATCTGACTGACTCATGAGCCATCCGGGGGCGTAGGATTGTGGGAGACTACTAGCAGAAAGGAAATTATCTGTAAGAAATTTTCTGTTCTGCAGCCCAGAGTCTCCCACAACATTGGACATCTGGGAAATAGCAAGCAGTGAACGGAGGTAGGGAGAGTTATGAAAAAAAAATTTGGTAGCAAGGAAGTGCATGAGCTCACTCAAAGTCTGTACTATTTCTTAACCACTGCCTGCAGCACCTGTCTTCTATCTTCTGCAGAGGCTTCCTTTGGAAGGTCTACCTTGTCGTGCTTAATGAAGTTGTTAGCTGTAGATCAAGTGGCTGCTTTGGAAATTTCCAAAGAGGACACGCTTGCTCATTCTGCCCTTGAGGTTGCTAAGGATCTCGTGGAGTGACCCTTGATCCCCTGGGACAGAGGCCTCTGGTGATCTGTAGGCTTCCACAATACATAATCTAATCCACCTAGTGATGGAGGACTTGGAAGTTCTGATTCCCTGGCATTTTGTGTGGAAGAATACAAATAGGGAACCCAGTCGTAGATTTGGTATATCTGAGATAGATATTCAATGCTCTTCTCACCTCTAAGGTGGGCCACACCTTTTCAGTTGGATATTGTGGTTTTGGACAGAATGAAGGAAACAACTTTTTGGGAAGTGTGGAAGGAGGAATTTACTTTATGAAGAAAGGATTCTGATGTCCCTAAGCACCACCTTTGTCCTTGTGGAACACACAGTAAGGCTCCAGTATAGATAAGGCTCACCTTGCGGACATGACAACTGCTAAGAAACACATCTTAATGGATAAATAAATCAAAGTCAGAGGCTCAAAGGAATGGCTTATCAGAGTCCTCAAAACTAGCAGAAGGTCCCATTTTGGGAAGAGTGGCTTGACCGCTGGTCTGGCTAATCGGACTGTTTGAAGGAATCTGGCTACCTGTGGATTGTCTGCCAGAGAGCCCAAGGATCATGTGAACAGCAGTCTACTAAGAGCAGACACCTGACATGTAATGGTATTGGCCTGAAGGCCTCTTTCTATGCCTTCTTGGAGAAAGTCCAGAATGGTTGGAATGCCTAGGATTTGCATTGTGCTCTTGGCGCCAGTTGTTGATTCTGGGCTAGATTGAGGAGTATATTTTTAGTGTTGATAGTCTCCTAGATGAAAGCAATGACTTAAATGACTATGGAGGACAGATTGAGACCTAGCTGTCAGTTGAAGCCATTTTGGGTCTGGATTAAGATGAGGCCCTTGCGAGAGGATGTCCGGTCTCCATGGAAGCAGGAGAGGGTACGCCAGTTTCAGCTCCATCAGGTCAGAGAACCAAGGTCTCCTCAGCCAATGACAAGTTATCAATGTTAACATCACCTGTTCTTGTGGTATTTTCTGGACCACTTTCCCCAGTAGAGGAAAGGGTGGAAACGTGCAAAGTAGGCTCTGCGGCTAACTGTATGATAAGGCCTGTGCCCCCATTTACCTGGAATCTACCTCCCTTGTGAAGTATTTTGGTCTCTTTACATTTGTACAATTAGCAAAGAGGTCAGCTGAAGGGAGGCCCAATGTCTTAATGATGAGATCAAAAACTTTCTAATTCAGGCACCAGTCGGAGTTGTTGAGCCAGGCTGTTTTTGGCTCAGGTCCCCTTTGATGTGGATTGCTCTGAGGAAAAAAGGAACTGTTCCACCCATCTCATTATTTCCATTGCTTCTGCATGTAGTGCCGGACTCCTTGTTCCCCTTTGGATGTTTATACGTGTGACTGTATTCATATTATCTGATTGAACCAGGCTGTGGTGGGATGGAACCTTTGCAGAGCTAGCTTGACCACTTTCAGCTCTAGGAGGCTTATGTCTTGACCCTTTTTCTCCTCGTTCTGGAGTCTCTGGGGTCTCCGAGTGAGCTCCTCAGCCCTCTATGGGAGGATTTTGAGCCTTACTCTTAGGAACCTTCTCAGGTTTCAGAGCCAGACAGCTGACCTTCCTCAGTGGAGGAGTCATCAGAGGACTCCTGGATTTCTTGTGCTTTTTCCTTCCCTGTTTAGCCTTTTTAAATTTGTTTTTAAAACCTTTTTTGTGCACTTTGGGAGCGTAGAAGCTCTGCTGCAGCCTTGGTGAGGCCTTTTGTGACCTACCTTCCATCGGGCCTGGAGCCCTCTTGAGGGATCTGTCTCAGAATCCCTGCCGGCTCCTATTCCCCCTGGGAGGCAGAGAGGAGTGAACTCATTGTTATGTGAGGGAGGGGGGCTGATTAGAAGCCCTGCGTCTTTCCTCAAGGCACTCAGGACCCACTTCATGACTTGGGGGGAGGGGGGAAGAACTTGTGGCCTCCCCTCTTTGTTCAGCAAGGATCCATTGGGACTTACTCCCTGAATGGTTGGGGTCCTCCTTGTATTTGATGCCTCTCCCTGCTCTGGGTTCGTGGTCCATCTCCACCCCCGCCCCCCTTGGATTCACAGCTGCGTCACTGGATGGGGGACCCCTACTTTCCTGTCTGACTTGTAGCCCCCAATGGAGTTAGGGATAGAAGCCTGGGTGAAGGCTGAACACAACTTGCTATCTGTGAGCCTAGGAAGGCTGCCTTGCATATGCAGCCCTGCTTGGATTTGACCCAGTACTTTCTTGGCTGCTCTGCCATGCCGGTATGGGACAGGCTCAGGGAGGGTTAAACCCCTGTGGGTTTAACTGGCCTGGGTAGGAGAAGGAATACTGAGGAGGGACAACACTGCTCCCCACTACCCAAAAAACAGGGCAGAAAAGTTTTAAAGTAGAAGGTGGGAGGGCAGAAGCAAAAGAAACCACCACTGGCTGCTGCTACGGGAGGCAGAGAATTTGAGAGCAAGCAGGAATAGAGGTTGCATGGTTAGATTGTGTGGTTCTAAAACACTGATCTGCCTCCATGAGCTACAGACAGGGCCGGCTCCAGACCCCAGCGCGGCAAGCACACGCGTGGGGCGGCCCTTTCCCGGGGGGGCGGCAGATTGGACCGGTGGACCTGCTGCAGTGATGCCTGCGGGAGGTCCACCGGAGCCCCGGGAGGACCGGACCTACCGCAGGCATGACTGCGGAGGGGGCGCTCGTCCAACGCCTCGGCTGGACCTCCCGCAGGCATGCCTGCGGCAGCTGAAGCGTAGCCGCCGGACCTGCGAACCATCCGCAGCTGCGGGAGGTCCAGCCGAGCCGCGCGACCAGCGGACCCTCTGCAGTCATGCCCGCGGGAGGTCCGCTGCTCCCGCGGCTCCGGGGCGCCTCCCGCGCATGACTGCTTGGGGCGGCCAAAAAGGTAGAGCCGCCCCTGGCTACAGAACAGCCCAGATGTCCATTTTGGTGGGAGATGCTGGGCTGCAGAAAACACCAGACTTGTCCAGACCAGACTGAAACTAAACGCAGCTTGTCATTTACAGGAGCATGCTGGAGAACTAATGTACTGCTAGGCATATACAACAGATGCTTGACTCTGATTTCATTCTTGTGTAACTTCATTGACATCAGTGGAGTTACTCCTGATTTACACTCCTTTGAGATCAGATTCAGATCCATTAGAGCTTGGGTTGGGACTTCTTTTGAAGTCTGTGTTGTTTTCTTGTTCTCTTGACTACTTAAGCTGAACTTGTTGAAGTCTTATACTTCACTCATTTTGAAAGCAATTAATGAAGCAAAAGTTATACCTCCAGCAGACTCTGTTTCTCCAAGCCCTCCTAATCAGCAGAAACAGAACTATGCCAGTTAAGCCACTGTCCTGAAGTATGCCAAGCAAACAGATTTCACACTGTTATTTAAGGAACAGTAACCCATTTTTTTTTTTTTGCATTTAGTTACTACAGCAAGGAAGAATGGTCAAAACAGGGAAGTGGTTGGTAATAGATAGCTATAAAGCAGAGTGAGGTAGTAACTAGTAGTTTGCTGGTTCAACCACAGAACTTATGCTTCTGGACACAGTGATGTAGCCAGATGTTAGGAAAATCTTTAAAGACATGGGAGGGTGCTTTAATTTTGAGAGGACGTCTAGGTGCACAAAAAGTTGATAGTGAACTTGCTTTCAAATATCATACATTGGAACATCAAGCTGCAGCAATTTAGCGTTTCTAATTCCAGCATAAACAATGGTGAAAAGGAGCAAAACCAGACAAATAGCTACCATAACGTCTAACAGTTCCAAGTCTACCAGATGTCTGGAAAAAATTGTGGCTGGTGTTGGTTTGGTATGACAGAAATTTTTTTAATTTAAATTGAAGTAGAATCACAGTCCGACCTGGTTCTGTGAATCCCCATATGGACCCTGCAGTTTGTAGTAGAAGACTGATAATGGCCCTTAGAATGTATATTTTATGGTCATGAAGTACATTGGGCAATAATTTTGACAGTGAATTTTACTATGGTTTACTAGTTACAGCTTCTGCATATGACTCAGCTTCTAAACATGTAGCATGCACACCTCTTGTCCTTTATCCCTGTGTTAGAAGAACCATATCCAACGCTGTAAAGTATTTTGTGACAGTTCCTCTGAAGAAAGCTAAAGAAAATAAAATTTATTTTATCTTTTACAGTAGTGATTGTTTTGTTTTCAGGTTGATTTTACTTCCTCAGGCCTGTTTATCTTGTTAAATAGCCTGTCCAGCAGTATTGGTTAGGACACCTTTACCATAGTTGATTCTGATATTGTAATTAAAAAAAAAAATGTGCACAGGTTAAGAGTTAAGCAAAGGATTAGATTTCAGTCACTCAAGTGATTTTTTCTGTTTTATCACATTTTAAAACTCTACTTCAAAAGTTTGCAGTATTATTGTGAGGAAGGATGGTCTAGTGGTTAGGGCACAAGCCTGTGAGTTAGAAGACCTGGGTTTAATTTCCTGCTCTACCATAGACTTCCTGTGTGACTTTGAACAGGTCAATCTCTCTGTGCCTCAGTTTCCTATTTCTAAAATAGGGATAATAAGGAAGTACTATCTCCTAAGGGTGTTGTGAGAATAACTACCTTGAAGCTTCTGGGCACTCTGATAATCTCATGTTGGAGGCCCTGTAAGTACCTTAGATATTACATCCCTGTAATTCTAAAATTGCATTGTGGGAAAGTGGAATTGCTATTGCAATATGGAAACTTTAAACCCTAAGAATAGCCAGACCACATCAGACCAGTGGTCCATCTAGCCCAGTATCCTACCTTCTGACGGTGGCCAATGACAGATGCTTCACAAGGGAATGACCAGAACATCCCCTTGTTTAGTCACAGTATCTGGCAGTCTGAGGCTTACGGACAACCAGAGCATGGGGTTGCATCCCTGACCATCTTGACTAAGAGCTACTGAAGGACCTACCCATGAACTTATCTTTTTTTTTTTTAACCCAATTATAGTTCTAGTCTTCACAACATCCCCTGAGTTCCACAGGTTGACTGTGCATTGTGTGAAGTACTTCCTTTAGTTTGTTTTACACCTGCTGCTTGTTAATTTCATTGGGAGGCCCCCTGGTTCTTGTATTACATGAAAAGATAAATAACACTTCCTTAATTCACTTTCTCTATACCATTCATGATTTTATAGACCTCAAGCATATCCCCCCCTTTTCCGAGCTGAATAGTCCCAGTCTGTTCAAATTTCTCATGTGGAAGCTGTTCCATACCTATGATCACCTTTGTTTCCCTTCTCTGTCCTTTTTCCATTTCTAATTATCTTGTTTGAGGGGGCAGGACTAGAAATGTATACAGTATTCAAGGTGTGGGTGTACCATGGATTTATATAGTGACAATATATTTACTGTCTTAATAACTATACCTAACCTTGTTAGCGTTTTTGACTGCCACTGCACATTGAGCAAATGTTTTCAGAGAACTATTCACAATGATACCAAGATTTTTTTTTTTTAAGAGCAGTAACAACTAATTTAGACCCCTATCATTTTGTATATGTAGTTGGGATTATGTTTTCCAATGTGCATTACTTTGCATTTAACAACATTGAATGTCATCTGCTATTTTGTTGCCCAGTCAGCAAGTTTTGTGAGATCCCTTTGTAACTCTTCGCAGTCTGCTTTGGACTGAACTGTCTTGAGTGATTTTGTATAATCTGAAAACTTTGCCACCTCACTGTTTATCCCTTTCTGGATCATTTATGAATATGTTGAACAGCCTTGGTCCTAGTACAGACCCTTGGGAGAACCCCACTATTTACCTCTCTCCATTCTGAAAATGGACCATTTATTCCTACCCTTTGTTTCCTGTCTTTTAACCAATTACTGATCCCTGAGAGGACATTCCCTCTTAACCCATGACGCTGGAATTAGTTACTGGTTCAAATCTGCCCTTGTAATCATTTCATAGGTGGGCATGGGAGGGTATGTAAAATAAGTTAGTGACTGCAGTGCCAGTCAGACCAGTGTCTGTATCCAACACCATCACAATTGACACTATTGTTGGTTTTGAGATCAAGCAAAAAACAGACATGAGACTTTCAACTAGAGGTCCTTGCTCCAGATCAAAGACCCATTGGTGCCCTATTTCTGTCAACAGGTAGCACTTCAGCTGCTTAGACTAGCACCATTTAAGAGCTCTAAATGCAGTTCAGATCTCACAGCACTTGCTTCTCTTACCTCACCTTTCTGACAGTTCCTTTAGAATTTCTTCCTCTGTCAACATGCCTTAGAGTTTTCACTGGCCCTCTCCTATTCTCCTGGTATATGTTGTCTCCAGGTAATATTGTCCATTGCCATTCCAGTACCTTACACAGGGAAATCAGAAATATGTTTGCATCTGGAACGTCCACGCTGGTGTCTTGCGGGCAACTGAACTCAGACAAAAACTGAACTCAGCTCCCCCCTTCCCCCCCAACTCTTCCCTCTTCATTACCACCCTATTCAATCAGCCCACAATCTTGGTTTCATTTTTTTATTCCTCCCTCACATTGCTGTTGCCACTAAACCCTGGTTTTTCCTCTACATATCCAGACTCCATCCATTCTTATCTGTTCCCACTACTAAAAGGGTCATTCAGGCCCTTGTCCTTCATCCTAATTATTGTAAATTCCTCCCCATTCTGGTCTCCCTTAACTTTTGTATCCACATTTTTAATGGTAGCTGTGGGGTTTGTTGCTCTGACTGTAGCCATGTTCAGCTCTTCCAGTATTTTCACTGCCTTCTGCATCATCCTTACCCCCAAGGACCAGTCTAAGTTCTCACTTACCTCATCTCTCATTCTCCCCACTTACTCCACTCAAGCAGCACAGCTAAAGTGTCTCTTTCATGCAGTCTCTCATTTGTCTCTGTGCTTAGCCTCTTAACTTAGAGCTTGATTGTAAATGTGAGTAAACCATCAGAATCAGGCCCTGTTACTGTCAGCTCTTCAGGGAAAGTCCACATCTCATTTGTCTTTAAATATCATGCTAATTCCCCCTAGTGTCTTGGCTTTTTATTTTGTGTATCATTCCAAATTTCAGGGCACGTGTTTTCTTTTGATAAGTCAATTCCCTAAATAAGTACTGATTGGCGAATCCAGTGCTCACCTTAAAAATGCCATCTCAACTTTTTTGCGTAATCAACAGGATGAGGTAGCTGCACTAACACCAGCATCACTAATATTTTCCAAGATGTAGAGCCTTTAGTGCTAACATATTGGTAACTGCTGATAATTTTCTTTTACCAACATCAGCAATTCTATTATACTTCTCGAATGTGTAAATACTTATCACTTCCTCTGCTAAGCTTTGATGATTAATGTATAGACCTATTTTAACATTTTCAGCCAGGTTTCAACTATTCATATTTTTAAATGCAAGTTTTATCACAGCCATGCAAGACTAGTGCAGCATCTCACTAATAAGACTGCACAAAAAGATTAAATATTAGACCACAATGTGCAATAGAACAGACTTGGCTAAATGTGAGTTAACAATGAAGAGTCAGAGGGATAACATGGGTGACAGTAGAAATTGCACCCACTGCCATCTGTCTGCCTGATTTCTGATCCTATGCTCACTGCAACACTAGAGAGAAGCTATTATTTTCCAAATCGCCTGTCCTGGTTAAAGGACTAGCTGCACCTCTTTCCTGTCTTGTTTCTGACAGCAGTCTTCTCAGTTATTGGGTCTTTTGCCTTAACCTAGCTTGGGGTGGAATCTGATGACTTTTTCACATTTAGATCCTATTTATACCAACCACTTTTTGCTCTGCAGGTCTGACTGGGTTTTAGGTACTTAGGTTCCTGAAGGGAGGAGCTATGAGACATTAAGAAGGATGTTGGTCAAAGTATTATTTAGCAGTTGGAAGAACAAAAACTTGTTTTAAAATATTTTTTCTCTAAACAGCCAACCTGCATATTTAGTCTCAATTTAGGGTGAAACAGGCTTTCATCTTATCTAATTTGTTAGATGAGCAATCAATTTACATCCTTGGGTGTGTATGTCTCTGGCACTGTCTCCTAACAACCCTTAAATGTAAGCTGTTAGACAATTATTAGAAAGGGACTTCTCTCGCTTTTCTAGGGGTGCAAGCTCTGCTACCCAGACTCATCCCAGGGTGAAATGTCCACTGTGACAAAGCTCTGTCCTTGTCTCCGTGGGTCTCATGTTTCCTGGCAGATTTTGCTAGCCTCAGAGGCTCTCTAGAGACAAGGGTCACAGTCTGAGCCATTTTCATCATAAGCCAGTGAGGGAGATGAGAAGCTATCCTCCCTTGCAGTCTCTGCCAACCTGCATATTTAGTCTCAATTTAAGGTGAAACAGGCTTTCATCTTATCTAATTTGTTAGATGAGCAATCAATTTACATCCTCTGTCGTCTCCCAGTCTCAGTGATTAACAAAGGGAGGGAGCCCAGGCCCGCCCTCTGCTCCAGCTCAGGGACCTTAATAGCATCAGCTATGGTAGCTGACCTTTTAGGAACAGGACACGTACAATTCCCTGGGCTACTTCCTCAAGCTCCACTTCACTCTTACTTCAGGGCCTCCTTCCTTGTGCCTAATATAGTGTGTACAGCTTAGTCTCTCCACCAGCACAGCTTCCTCTCACAGCTCCTGCCATGCACACCCACCTGACTAACTGGGAGGCTTTTAACTAGTTTCAGCAAGCCCCTGATTGGCTTCAGGTGTCCCAATCAACCTAGCATCGTCCCTGTCTTCTGGAAAGCTCTTAATTAGCCCCAGGTGTCTTAATTGACCCAGAGCAGCTGCACATTTACTTATCCTGGTACCAGGGATTTGTTTAGCCTGGGGCTAATATATCTATCTCCCACTACTTTTCTATAGCCATCTGGCCTTGCCCTGTCACACCATTTATGTATATAGAACAGACACACCACACTAATGAAATATCAGTAGTTAGAACTCCCCCATTTCTAATTGGAACCTCGATGGCATAACTTCATCTCTATATCAGCTCTCCTCTTCTTCTGTAAAACTGGGATATTACTATTTATCTACCATAAAGGTTTGTTGCAATAATTAAAGATTGTATAGCAATGTTAAGTGTTTTATTACAGTCTCATTGTGAAGCGTGAGTGCACACAGAATTTAGAAACTGTTATCTTTCCTTTCACACAGCTGCTTCTTACCTTACCTTTCCAAAAATGAGTACAGATTGGTGGAGAAGCTCATGCATATACGATTCTATCATCCTGTGGCAAACCCTGCAGCATTCTTAGTGACTGATAATACTATCTTTACTTCAAAGTAAAGAAAGGACCCAAAATATTCTTAGTTTTTATTATAGGCTGATGTCCCTAAGTGAACTGAAAGCCTCAATGATCAAAATATTAAGTAGACAAAATATCTTCTTGTACAAATGTGCATGGTGTTATTAGGTGCCACTAACAGAGTAAAGCAATCTTTCCAACTAATATTACAGCAAACTAAACACAAGGGAACTTTTAAGTACATTACATTCAAAATTCAATTAAAAAAAAGCTTTAAATTTTTTTAGCATTGAGAGTGGAAAAATATTTATAAATAGAAATTTAAAATACAAGAACTAAAAATGGAGAATCCCCTCAGTGTATTCTGGATCTTTTGACTTTGCTTGTTTCTCCAGGTGCTTTTCTCTTCTGAGATAATCCAATTCCCAGTTCTTTGCTATTTTGAAGATAAGAAACAGCTTCTGGCAGACAGTAACACTCCATGGGAGGAGGAAGCTCCTTCAAAAGAAAAAAGTGTTTTAATTAAATCTATTTGTTTAGCTAGACAGTATTAGAAAAAGTATTCTACTTGACCCTCCTTTAGCAACCAACTAAAATTAAAAAAGGTTTATCGTTCTGGGACACTGTATGAAGGAGTTATTAAACATATCCTGATTCTGACACATTGAGATAGTTGCCCATTAAAGTTTTTAAAACTTTTCTGGTTTGGCATGGAATTATCAAAAATTTATCAGAATCCTGATGCAAAATGCATCCCATGTAAATCTCAAGGTCTCACACACATAATTTAGTGTATTCTAAAAACCATCTAGCTAAAACAATACTATATATCCAGTTCCAACACAAACAAACCTCTGTCATTCTTTAGTGGCTAGAATTGGAAACTCAGCACAAGAATATTAACATTAGATCTTATGATTAGAATTATGGGCAAACCAGCCATAAAGGTCTAAAATTGGAATATCAGTATCAAAGTCTGTGTTTCATTACAAGCAAATGCCAGGTAGCTCTCTGCCCTACTTACATACAACAGTTTTCATTCAATGAATCAATGGGTAAAGCAGTGTACTTTAATAAGCATGATTTACATATATTTGATGTTTCGATGTGGACTGTTTCTTCAAAGCAAACAAATGGTACATAATGCCCCTAATATGCACACCTGTATGAGGTAGTCAGCAATGTATTCTGGTTTCAAGCAGTTCACTCCTTGGGCAGCAGCCTCCAGTACATTAACTCTGGCATCATCTGGTTTCAGTTTACTGAAGTCAGCAAAAAGGTGAGTAGCTTCTTTATAGAGAAGCAGAGAATGACCTGGCAGCACCTACAGATTTAAACACAACAGAAAGTATTTTTTATTTTTATGTTTATTGCTCTTGGCAATTGAGTGTACATGCTTTACAGATTATGTATTCACTAATCTCCATCACATTAAACAGTATGTCATCAGAAAACTGGGTACCAAGTATAGCCTCATTCTACAAAATAATTTACATTCCAATAAGAGGAAGGATGATCACCTTGTTAGAGCAATATACTGGGACCCAGAAGCTCTAGGTTCAAATCCCATCACTGCCACAGACTTCCTGTGAGACCCAGGGAAAGTTACTGACTCTCTCTGTGCCTCAGTTCCCCATCTGTAAAGGGGAACTTCACAACTTCCTTTGTCTGTCTTGTCTATTTAGATAATAAACAATTTGGGTCAAGGACTGCCTCTTCCTACTTGCATTTACAGTGCCTAGCACAACAGGGCCCCTTGGTATTACCATGACATGGACAACAAAACAAAACACCAGTGTCAATAAAAATGATGTATAGTAATGTAGTGAATGATTTTTTTTTTTTTTTTTAAATCACATACCTTTGCTCCTCCTGACTGAAGAAGACGTTTGAATCCTGCTTCCTTGGTTTGGTCAACGTTCAAAATCACTTTCCAGCCACTAAATGCCCCCTACATAAAAGATCCAGTTTTTAAAAAGAACTGGGTTCTATGAAAAACCTAAAAGCTAATTATACCCCACTCAAGAACATTCTGTAAGGCAAGATTTATTGCATACACACCATCCATAGTTTTGTTTTTAAACAATAGCAGGGATGTACAACATGCAAGCCTGGGGCAAAATTCCAGCCCACAGGATCATACAACATTTCACCTTGCTACCCACTCCTAGTTAACTGTAGGATGAAACAACAAAGCTGATTAACTGCAGGTGAACTCTCACATCAAGTATATTCTAGTGTGTTTCAGGAAGGCTTGGAGTACAACAAAATATTAGGGTCATGTGCATTCACTTTTATTTAAAATGTCAATGTAAATATATATGCAAATCAAGCACAGCCTTAATGCTCCGGGCAAGATGCTAATAAGCACCCCATAACCAATAGTTTCTGTGGTCATGCACCTTTATTTTACAAGATGCAATTCTCAGTCCTTTACTGGTGACTTGTGTGTTTGATTTCTAAGGGTAAAAATTCAAAGGTGCCTAGTTACTTCAGAGCCTAAGTCCTATTTTTAAGAGTGATTTAGACACTTGAGATGAAGTCTCCTTGAAAGTCAATGGAGCTCCTTAAGCTCCTAAGTCACTTAGGTACCTATGAAAATTTTATCCCAAGACAACTGCATGATGGGAAATACAGGTGTCAGAGTGGTTTAGAATCATAATGCTAGAGGATAAAGACCAATTTAATGATTTAGTAATGTTAAAAAACAATGAAGCAGTTATTTAAGTATTAGGATTTCCAGTTTGCATGCTAGTTAGCAATGGGAGTTATTGCAGTCACCAGTGCCAAGAGGGGACAAAGACCATTAATTAATCTTCAATGCTAATAATGTTCAATGCTGACAATAAAAGCTTTTAGGAAATAGATTGATTACATTAGTATGGATCCAGCTAGGATGCTTTGTTTTTACAAGAACACTTGTAACACTTGGCACAGAGACTCTGGGTTTCTTGGAGCATATCCCATTATAGCAGCTCCCTCCCAACATCAAGTTACACTTCATATGTTTCCAAATACCTCAATGATGCCAGTTTCCTGCCTCCTTTTATGGATTTTTTTCCTCCATCTCATGGCTGCAAGTGCTAGTTTCTTTTGGTTTACATTGATTCCAGACAAAACATTGAGTATGGAGTTACTTCCCCATTCATAATCTTCCTCCTAGAACAATTATAGCCACATCAACAGCAAGAAATTAAAAAATAAAAACAACAAGAATGCACTAGCTTTGCACATCAATTTTACCTGACAGAAAGCAGAGTAGTAGTTATTAAAATTAAATATAGTGGCTCTTGATTAAACATTTTTAAATTTTTCCTATGTGTACAGAGCCTCCCACTTAGATTTTACATAAACTCAGTCTTTTCATTACCCTAAATTATCTTCAGGCAACTATGGTCCCTCTTGTGGTTAGAGACAATGGAATGTAACCACTAAGCAACAGAGAGTGAAAGCGATCATCACTTACTCACAATCCCCTTCTCTCTCTTCCTGAACAATACAAGTGATTTATTTTTACTCATGCAGATAAAAAAAAAAAACAACAAAAAAACAGAAAACAAAACTTTGTAAGTCAGCCCAGTCAACAGAGCTGCTAGACCCCTGAGAACTATGAAATGGAGACTGGTTTCCCACGGAGTACCCAGACTATATTAAAGTGGTGACATACTGTAATAAATAACAATAATTAATTAAGTAGTTTCAGAGCACTACTGAAGATACCAAAGGTATTTTAGAGTATCACTAATTATAGATTCAACTGCATATAAAAAAGAAAATACAAAACTGAAAAGAAAGACTGGGAGGAGTTTGGCTATTTAGACTGTTATGCTTATAAACTATAGGATCAGGATTTAATTCCTGGCATAACAGGATCCATCACATTATTTTCAATTGCACTTATCATAATTTACCTAAGGCACTTCACCCTAAATTATCACAAGTGACTAGTGATTATGGGTGCCTCAGCTGCTGGAGGACCAACCTCAGACACCTGGAAAGGGACTGATTTTCAGAGGGAGGCTGAGTGCTGAGCAATTTCTGAAAGTCAGGTCTCTTTAATATGCCAAGAATTGGGCACTGAAAGTCACTCGTCCCTTGAGAATTTTGTCCTTACGTTTCTGCCATTAGCTGTAGTGGAGACTTTAAAAGCATTTTATTACTAAAATTAAAACAGCAAAGGAGATGCAACACTGATATATCAAAATAGAGTTATGAACCTGTACAAAGCAGCCAGCTGCTCTGCAGGCCTCCAGGTAGGAACGATGAAGCACCCACTTTCCAGCAGCCATAGAGGCCAAGTATTTCTCATTTCGAAGAGGATGTCCCACAATGATGTGTGTACAACTTGGATCAAAGCACTGCTTCTCAAGCACCAGTCCACCTTGAAACATGGGAGTGAATGTGATTCAGGTTATTTAAAGTAAGTGTCTATCATAGAAACATCAATTGAATAAATGAGGAACTATTTTATAATTCATACTTAAATTGCAATGCTATGCACACTAGAATCTAGGCAGAAAGCCTAGGCATTTATTGATATAACCCCATGTACAGAAGGCAAAGGGAGAGCTAGATCTGATAGAAGGCAGTGCCACTGTAACACAGGCATAGCTACTTTGGCACCAGCAAGCTTGAGGCACTAGTGGCAGAAAAAAGCCTTGGGAACTAAGAAGAAAGGGGAGAAACACCAGTGGAGAGCGGGCAGGCCCCTAAGCAAAAAGAGGGAATCTTCTGCAGAAGAATCCCACACAGCAAATCCCAGTAGCTGAAAAGCGTCACCCTTTTGGTGGTAAGTTAAGCAGCAATGTGGACACAAGAACGAACGGCTATAAACTCGCCATCAATAAGTTTAGGCTTGAAATAAGACAAAGGTTTCTAACCATCAGAGAGGAGTGAAGTTCTGGAACAGCCTTCCAAGGGAAGCAGTGGGGGCAAAAAACCTATATGGCTTCAACACTGAGCTTGATAAGTTTATGGAGGGGATGGTATGATGGGACTGCCCACAATGGCATGCGGCCCATCGGTGACTGCCAATAGCAAAAATCCCCAACTGCCGGAGACGGGACACTAGATAGAGAGGGCTCTAGGTTACTACAGAGAATTCTTTTTCAGGTATCTGCCTGGTTGGTTTTGCCCACATGCTCAGGGTCTAACTGATCGTCATATTTAGGATCTGGGAGGAATTTCCCCCTACGTCAGAGTGGCTAAGCCCCTGGGAAAGTTTCACCTTCCTCTGCAGCATGGGTGATGGGTCACTTGCAAGTTAAAAGTAGTGTAAATGGTGAATTGTTTGCAACTTGAAGTCTTTAAATCATGATTTGAAGACTTCAATAACTCAGCCAGGTTAGGGTCTATTTCAGGAGTGGGTGAGATTCTGTGTCCTGCAATGTGCCGGAGGTCAGACTAGATGATCACGATGGTCCCTTCTGACCTTAAAGTTTATGAGTCTATGATAACTTCAAATAACAAAAACGTAGTGATAGAACCACAAGGCCTTGTTTTAGTGCTAAAGAAAGGTTTACTTTTTACCTCAGGGTAACTAAGGTGCATGAGCTATTCTGAGGTTAAGAAAACCCAGGGAAGATGAGGCACTTCAAGTTTTCGTAAAGTACTAGAGGTCAGCAATACACCCCTACCTGGGCTTGATCTCACCTAGTTTATCGCACAGTAAAACTCAAGTGCCTTGTCTCCACTGTGTTTTTACAATGCGATAGCTAACACATATTATCCCCTGTGGTAAACACACTTTACCCTTCTTTGCCAACGAAGACCTAGCCAAAGTATCTTGAGAACTACGGGTCTGAAACCTTAGGTTAATATTAGCAAGGCATTAACCGAGGCCCCCTTTCAGCCCCAAAAGCCCCAAACAAACAAACTTTAAAAGTTTTACAAACATCTGGCTACCTAGTTCCTCAATCAGGTGGCAGTAATCAATTCGCTCTTGAGGATTAAGTGAAGACAGCTGGAATTTGCGCTGTTTTTCTGGTTCATCAACCTTCTCATCTACTGTAATAGCCTAGAATATGACAAAAGTTATAGGGAGAGTTGCATAGAAAGATAAATTCGATACTCAACTATTTCTCTCAAGTATTCAAGGTTTTCCTACATTTGGTTTTCTATTTGCTGTGAGGTTTGAGAAGGCAGGAACCAGACCCGTCAGTCACTAGACAAGGGTTTGGCTTCCAGTCAAGCAGACTGCATCCAAAGTTGAAGAACAGATACTAGTCTAATATTCAAAGTCAATCTAATACTTAACCTCTCCTGGTTCCCATCGACAGGGCACAGTTTAATAATCTGTCATGAAAAGAACGTTTTCATTCTAATTGATGGAATGGCAAGCTGGATGCACTGATAAATCAAATATACTGCCCTATCTCCCTTATCCAAGCTTTCTATTCCTACAGCGGGATTCTATCAGCAAGCAGAATCCCAGAGGGCTTCAAGTAATTATTTAAAAGTCAAAAATGCGTTAACAAAAATTGTCAGGGCTACCACAGCATGTAATACCCTGCTGCCAAAGTTAGCATCCAATGAAGCCTATACGTCTACCTTATAGCATGTCCAGGGTGCTTCCTTCCAGACCTCTTCATAGATGGATTTTTCAATCCAGGAAACAGATACAGCGTTTTTTTGATGGGCTTTGATCTTTCCTGTCAAGTTGTGCTCCTCCACTTTTTGTATGCTACTTTTTTGCCTTTACTGCCAGGTACTTTAGAAACAACCCAACGATATTCTCACCAGGTAGTTTTTAAATTGATTTGTATGCGCACCTTAGGTTTTGTGCAGAATGATGTGAGAACCCTCTCTAGAGATCTATGAAATACCGTATCACTGCTGCTGGAATCCCTCAGCACCAAAAGTGTCTGTTAATTTCTTTACCACTGCTAGGGTCACCTGGTTGCAGGGCACCAAAGCAGGATCATTCCTCTTATCCCATGCCACAATCTGCACTGTGCTAGTGGGTGCACATGCCAAAACTGAAGGAGCTGTTGCTACTGGTCCATATTAGGGGGTTAGTGCTGAGGTTTAAAATCTGGAGCAGAAGGACAGAGGCTACTCCTAAGAACAAAACAATGCAAATTGCTCCTGCCTAGCAAGGTTATAGGGGAGATGAGCATAACAGGCACCTTTTCTCCTTGGGCTTCTGCTCATCATGGGGTGATGTCCACCGTAGGCTGTAGAAGGAACACAGTGAAGAAAAACCTGAAATCAACTTGGCAATTTAATAGTTTTTCCTCTGTGCTCTGTAGTTTGCAAGGAGGAGGTCTGGAAAGTGCCTGCAGCTGCTGCCTGGAAGATCAAACTGAGTTTTCCAAAACGGAAAAACTAAGCTACTGCCTGATGACTGACAGGTCTGGTCTTGCCTTAAAGTGAAAAGTAGAGGGGAAACCCACTGTAGGACTGGCAGGCCTGGATGAGAGAAAAGAGTTACACATTCCAAACAAAGCTTATTTACTAGTGTGAGGAAATATGCCACTGAACACACATACCTGTTGAAAAGATCAAGCAACAAAATTATACAAAGGACTAGTGAACTAAAGGATAGATTAATTTTCCATAGCCCTTTGTGAATTTTACTATTACACTGGGCCATTTCTTCACAGTGCAAGTATGATCCTTAAAAACAAGTATGCTGCTGTAACAAACCTTTTCTTTGGGCTGTGGAGCCACAGGAGGGTTAGCCAGCGGGAAGGCAATGCTGGGAGCTTGCGGTGTGGGGATCACTTGATCATCTTTTACTGGGGTTTCTGGATCACTATATATTGGATGCTTTAGGACCTCTGCGACACCTGTGTCCCCAGAATCATGAACAGCTGTGGATAGTAATTCATTGTTGCTTGATTTTGTTTGACTGAATTATAATTATGATAACACTGAAAAAAGTATTAATCCCAAATGAACAAGAAACAAATGCCATCACATTTATTCTGCATTTTCAGAAACAACTGCTTACTTCCTGTCTTAAAATTTACATCCTTTAATCACAAGGCAGCAGTTGAGCTGTTACAAGCCTCATGTTTTTGACTATCTTGAGGTTTCTCTACTTCCCAATTGATTCCTTAAGCTAACTTGACATGAAGCACTCAAACTGGCCACAGAAGGGGGCTGCACCGATTTAAGTAGATTAGTTTATAAACCAATTTCATTAAATCACTACAACTTTCTCATATAAGACTGGGCCAAAGAAACCATCCTCCAGGTAGGCTGCTTGAAACAGAAAAGTTGTAAGGGGATGGGAGGTGTCAAGAATGCCCCTTTTCCACACACCCAAGCTACAGAAAGCTTACTGCAGGAAGCAAAAGGAGAACAATGTTTGTGGAAGTCAGCATGACAGCATGTGAAGTATTCATGCATGGTCTGACAATTAGCACAGGACTGAGGAGTCAGGAACTTCTGATTTCTAATCTCAGCCCTGTCAATGATTCAAAGGGCAAATCAATTCACTTCTGTTCCAGTTTCCCAATTCGTAAAAAAAAAAAAAAAGCAGTAATATTTGTGTGTCACAGGTTTTTTGAGGATTAATGTTTCCACATCACTTTGAACACGTAAAGCATTACGTGAGTGATAAAAATCACTACTGATCTCTTCCTGCAAAGCCACCTGATGGCTGCCCATTTGCTAGCTTCTACTCTCCTCTCATCCAGCTCTTTTTTTCCTGCCATCAAGAGGAGAGTGGAAACCAGGAAGCATCTCCTACTCAATCCATTCAGAGGAGAACATTCACTGCTTTTTAAGTAGATGGAGTGGAAGGAAGGGGAAACAGAGCAGATGACTCAGCTATGCTTCTTCTCCATTCCTAAGAGCAGAATAAAAAGGCTTGCAGGGATAGAAGGAAATAGCTAGGGCTGGGCATATAATCAACTGCATTTGTAAACACAGCAAGAAAGATAAGAATAATAATTTGACTGCATCCTGGTCAACTGATCTCCCCAGCAGACTTGCTGCCAGATTTTTATGGGGCTCCTGGGCATTGGTGATCCTTCTCCTACACCTCCATTCTTACCCAGCATTGTGGATCTTCTTCAGCTACTATTAAAAAGCTAGGATTTTACAACAGTTAAGCACATTAAGAGGTCCAAGTGGGCTCAATGTAGTTATTTGCTTTAGTAAGTACACATCTTAAACTCGAAACCTACAGTCGTAAGTTGAATCAAGGTGCCGATGCAGAGGCGCCATAAATGCTGTTTGTCATAACTCGAATATCGTAAAGTTGAAGACTGCCTGTACTATTCAACATGAATAAGGGTTCCAGAATTGGGGCCTAAAACAAAAAAAGCCTATCTTTAGGTAAGGGCTGCCTCCATACTGCTTACTGCTGTCAAAAAGGTGCATGGGGTCTTTCTGGAGGAAGAGCAGAGTTAAAAAAAGAAAACAAATTATTTACCTTTTAAAAACAAGATTAAGAATGGTCTGTCACTCACCCTGAGCCTCATTATTAAAAAGGGAAAAAAAGTTCGGGTCACTTAGAGAGATCACAACACACTAAAGCTGAAAAAGATCCATGTAATAGTGTTGGTTTTTTTGCTTCTAGAATGCCACTGTATCATAATAAATAATCCTACGTACACTCCAGCTCAAACATGTATTCCTCTCCTTACCTAATTCAGCAACTTCTCTATCAACAAAGGAGTCCCTGAAAGGGGAGTCATTCATGTTATTTACATCAGTCTGAATTTGTTCAGAGTACTGTGAAGGACTATTGGGCCACTGTAAGTTGCTGACGAGCCTTGCTCTCTCCTCTCTTGCAGTGGGGTCATCCCAGACAATCTGCTCATTTTGTGATGGCTCTGTGTTTATGTCCATCACTGCTTGCCGTGACTGCCTAAGGAACAAAAAACAAAATCCACATAAAGTTTCCTTAAAAAATAGATGAACTACACTTGAGGGCAAGGACGTATTTATCATCGTGTTAACAATGTACTACACCGGACCCCTGCTAGACTGCGGGGTTCAGGATCCATGCGCAGTGCCATGTTACCATGGATCCCAATTTAAATATTTAAATTTGGGATCCATCACCGCGGCTGCACTATACGTGAAGCCGCGCTCTAGCAACACGCACTTTAGCAAGAGAGTTCGCCATACAATCTTTATTACTGGATAGCATAGTCAGGAAAGAATAAACTTCAATATAAAATTGATAAGTCAGGCAGTTTGACTACCTGGGTATCAGTCAGCACGGCTACAAAAAAGTGACTGTGAACAATACTGGTCATTTTTAGCATGTATCATGCTACTAAGGTGTTCCATGATCAGCATATCCCATACTTTACTGTCCTTATAGTCTTGGTGTACATTTGAAAGTTAAAGAGAGCAATCTTGCTTCTTGGGTGGTAAATATTGGAAATTAATTTCCAATATTTACCAGGAATCAGGCTCTTCATCATTAATTCCCTTCGCCTGGTTTAGCCATCAAGTACTTCTCAATTCATCGGAAAATACATGCCCTATAGTCTAGGTTGTTTTTAGAAACTACTGATAGATCTGGAAGGCAATCTCGCCCATAGTGAATTAACAATGTTTTCATTTTGACTGGAGGTTTTAGCTATATTGCCTACATTCCCACAGACCAGGGATGGATTTTAAACTGCAAGAAGACAGACTTAATTACATTAGTGGCAAAATGCAAGTGTAATACGTGAAAGCCTCATAGTCGGAAGTAGTCTTCACATTTGCAAGTGTATAAATGCATAATGAAACAGTGTATTTATAGCTATTGTACAGCAACTGAGATTTGAAAGGTTATTAGTAGGGCTGTCAAGCAATTAAAAAAATTAATCGCAATTAATCGCTCTGTTAAACAATAATAGAATACTAATTTATATAAATATTTTTGGATGTTTTCCACATTTTCAAATGTATTGATTTCAATTACAACACAGAATACGAAGTGTACAGTGCTCACTTTATATTTTTTGTTATAAATATTTGCACTGTAAAAATAAAAGAAATTGTATTTTTCAATTCACTTAATACAAGTATTGTAGTGCAATCTCTTTTTCATGAAAGTTGTACAAATGTAGAATTATGTACAAAAAGTAACTGCACTGAAAAATAAAACAATGTAAAACTTCAGAGCCTACAAGTCCACTCAGTCCTATTTCTTGTTCAGCCAATCACTCAGACAAACAAGTTTGTTTACATTTGCAGGAGATAATGCTGCCCACTTCTTGTTCACAAATTCGCCTGAAAGTGAGAATAGGTGTTCGCATGGCATTACTGTAGCCAGCATTGCAAGATATTTACGTGCCAGATGCGCTAAAGATTCAAATGTCCCTTCATGCTTCAACCCCCCATTCCAGAGGATATACATCCATGCTGATGATGGGTTCTGCTCGATAACGATCCAAAGCAGTGCAGACAAATGCATGTTCATTTTAATCATCTGAGTCAGATGCCACCAGCAGAAGGTTGATTTTAATTTTTGGTGGTTTGGGTTCTGTAGTTTCTGCATTGGAGTGTTGCTCTTTTAATACTTCTGAAAGCATGCTGCACGTCCCATCCCGATCATATTTTGGAAGGCACTGCAGATTCTTAAATCTTGGGTTGAGTGCTATATCTATCTTTAGAAATCTCACATTGGTACCTTCTTTGCGTTTTCTCAAATCTGAAGTGAAAGTATTCTTAAAACGAACAACATGCTGGGTCATCATTGGAAACTGCTATAACATGAAATATATGGCAGAATGCAGGTAGAATAGAGCAGGAGACATACAATTCTCCCCCACGGAGTTCAGTCACAAATTTAATTAACACATTTTTTTTTTAACGAGCGTTATCAGCATGGAAGCATGTCCTCTGGAATGGTGGCCAAAGCATGAAGGGGCATACGAATGTTTAGCATATCTGGCACATAAATACCTTGCAATGCCAGCTACCAAAGTGCTATGCAAACGTCTGTTCTCATTTTCAGGTGACACAGTAAATACGAAGTGGGCATCTCCTGAAAATGTAAACAAACTTGTTTCTCTTAGTGATTGGCTGAACAAGAAGTAGAACTGAGTGGACTTATAGGCTCTAAAGTTTTACATTGTTTTGCTTTTGAGTGGTTATGTAACCAAAAAAAATATATAAATCTACATTTGTAAGTTGCTCAGTGGTTTGAGCATTGGCCTGCTAAACCCAGGGTTGTGAGTTCAATCTTTGAGGGGGCCACTTAGGGATCTGGGGCAAAAATCAGTACTTGGTCCTGCTAGTGAAGGCAGGGGGCTGGAGTTGATGACCTTTCGAGGTCCCTTCCAGTTCTAGGAGATGGGTATATCTCCAATTATTATTATTATTATTATTATATCAGGGCTTTGGAGCAGAGCCCGGAGCTGGAGCATGAAGCAGCTCCGGAGCAGTGGAGCTGCAGGTTTTTGCCTGGAGTTGGAGCACAGCTCCAAAGCCCTGGCTTTCATGATAAAGAGACTGCACTACGGTACTTGTAAGAGGTGAACTGAAAAATAATATTTCTTTTATTTATCATTTTTACAGTGCAAATATTTGTAATAAAAATATAAAGTGAGCACTGTACACTTTGTATTCTGTCTTGTAATTGAAATCAATATATTTGAAAATGTAGAAAAATATCCAAAACATTCAATAAATTTCAATTGGTATTCTACTGTTTAACAGTGCGATTAAAACGGCGATTGATCACAATTAATTTTTTTGAGTTAATCGCGTGAGTTAACTGCCATTAACTGACAGCTCTACTTATTAGACTTACTTAGTTTTTGCTGTCCAAATTTTTGTAAGACTGTCAAAGTCAAGTAAAAGAAAGCAAGACAAAGTAAGACACATTTACATGCAGCATGATACCTTAGAGCTTCCAAGACTCTACTACGACCATTACGCACAGATCGTGTGCCATCTGGTGTGGTAGGGGAACTGTCGAAACCATTCCTTGACAACGATCCTCTTTGTGCTTGTGGTTTCACTATCGATGTTGCAGACATGATCTCCTGTAGTTGCTTTTGAAAGTTCTCCCTCATTTCCAGTGTCTGGGTTAAAACTTGAAGTGAAAGGAAGTTACAAGAGTTAGGCCATTTCATTTTACATTTTTAGAATGCCACAGGGATTTAATCATGTAGCTCCCTTTCAGGACAAAGATATGTACATGTTTTCACATGTGGCAATACTTTCAATTAAGTCTTTGTTTCACATGACAAATAATTAGCAATATCCAGTCTTTGAGAAATTCTAGAATACTAAAGACAACAGCCCAACAATTCATCAGGGATGGTCGGTTCTCCTTATGGATTTGCCAGTGTCTTTAAACCAGGGTACAAAACATCTCTCCTCATACTCTGCAGCCCTTATGAATAAGAAGCTGCCAGCACTTTTCCAGGGAAGCCTGGCTGGCTACACTGTGCTTAGGTACGAGAATAAATGACACTAAAACCTCCAATCTTAAAAGTCAAGCTTCCCCAAAATAGTAAAATGCTTATATTTATAACTGTAGTTTCCACGACTGTTTTAAAAAGAAAACAACGAATATTTTGTTTACCTCCTTTGGCTTCATTTGCTGCAATTTGCTCCTCTCTTACTGTGACTGCTTCCTTTACCTGGTTAGTAGTTACATCTGCTGTGTCATTTTCATCCACTGAAATACTCTATCAATGTTAAAAATATAAAATGTATCAATCTAATTCTGAAACTGAAAGACATAGCAACTGGCTGCAGTGTTCAGTGGGGCGGGGGGAGAGGGGGAAGCATGTTGGGGTGTTTTAGGGGACAGGAAGAAGTCTGCCAAAGCTCCACCAACAAACCAAAGTTCCACTCTAGCAGCCTCAGGTTAGCTTAAATGTTTCTGCCACAGCAGTGAAATAATTAAAAAAAAACCAAACACCTAGACTGGAGACTTAATATCCCATTAAATTCAATAAAATTCACACCTCTCAGGCCTACTGTTTATATCTAACTGAAGACAGAGACAGGATCACACCAATTCAGATTTGACGACTGTGTCCACTCTAATAAGATATTTAAGAGAGTTAGAATGCTGAGAAACTGATGAAGCCTCCAGGACAGAGCAAGTTTACAGCTGCTTAACTGCTGAACCTGACCCCAGAGATTACTAAATAACAATATTTGTATCAGTTTATGTTCATTTTGTTAGTGAAACAACTAGATTAAAATAATGTCAATGAATCCAATACAGACCAGAGTTTACATCTTATCGTATACCTCAGCTTCCTTTGCTGTTTTTCCAGTTGATGAAAGTCTACTGGAAGAAAGTCTGCCATCTTGCACTGCACTGATATCCAGACTCATTTTGGGATTGTAAGTGTGAGGGAACAGAGATTCAGGAAGTCGTTTATATTCTTGTGCACTCTGCAACAAAGTTCATAAATATAAGAAGTTATGAGAAATCTGAGAAGAACTGAGAGTAATTTAGATAGCATGATGCAAAACTAAATATAAAAAATTTCAATAAAATAATATAATTGGGAAAAAACACTAATGCCGGAGACGCATCTAGTTCTTATGACAACAAGTATGAAATTCTTACTTTTCAAAAAGTTCTGAAGATTTTTCTTCATGACTACTAAATCTAACTTTACTACTGTCCCACTGGCAAATAATTATGCAAACAAAAGTTATTGTTCAGGAAAACCTCAACCAAAAGCTCTTGTAAACTGAATCAATGTACTGGGTATGAAAAGCAAATATATGAAGAAATTGTCAATTTCAGCTCTACAGTCATTACAAGGTGAAGGTACACCAATGAAAATTAAGATTTAGAAAGATGAAGCCTGTAAATTAAAAGCAGCATGCATAAAGCATCAGCTACTGTGTATGAACAATTTAAACCCATGCATGTGCTTTGAAAAAAATGGAAAGTCAGTCCAATACATCTGATCTTGTCTCCATTCTCCTTCACATTTCAGAGGAAAATAAAAATAAATTTCTTCCATACCTCTAAAAGCCAATGCTCTGAAACGATGTGTATGCCCCTTTCTTTAACAGATTTGTATTCCTTACTGCTGTCATTTTGTCTTCCCTGGTAGATGAAGTGAGTTACTGTTTCATCGAAGCACCATCTAGAATAAACACCAATAAAATGTAACCTGAAGATATCAACTCCAGTTTAATATTATAATTACTGCATTCTTGAAACTGAGTCTTATCCCACCAAGACAAATAACCATTACTCTATGAAGCTTAACAAAAGCTACAAAAAACTTATTTAGCTGCCCCCTCAAAATCACCATCATCCAACATACAAGAATTGTTTGGGGAATCATGTCACGAATCGCTTAGTAATTTCAATTTAATATTAATAAAAAGTACCTTAACATTTTATTTGGTTTTTTTTTCATTTTACAAATTGAAATATTTATGTAGAACAGCAATATTCTTTTGTGTTTTATTCTATATAGGTTCTTATATTGCCTTCCCCACTTCTTGTATTCGAGCACCTTTCAGTAGCACATTAAGCAATGGGACCAGCATCTGTCACATGTGATTTGTGCTCTCATTCTCTCTGCATGGGGAGAATTGTGTGCACAGTGTAGTTTTTGCTTTTAAATGTGCACACTACTATTGTATATTAGAGACAGCAAGGTTGAAGAAGCGTACTTTGCATGTGGTGCAGAAGGGTTTGAGATGGTCTTAGTTCCTGTGGGAGATCATTCCACAATCTTGAACTGGCTCCTGAGGAAGTTCTGTCTCCTGCATGGACAAGTTTTACCCTTATCATAGAGAGTTCCATTGTGCTAGAAGAGCAAAGATGTACCCTGGTCTTCATTGCTAAACTTTAGGTGATCTTTCAGATATCCTGGGCCCAGGCTATTGAGCACCTTGAAGATAAGGACTGAAACCTTGAACTTGATTCAATATTCTATGGAAGGCCAGTGTGAGGAGTGGAGGATAAGCCTGATGTGCTTGCGGTATCCCGTGTTGCGAGGAGACGTACTGCAGCATTCAATATTAGTTGGAGTTTACTAAGGGTTGATGGCTTTGTGGCCAGATATACTGCATTGCTGTAGTCCTGACAAGAGGTGACAAGGCAGTATAATTGGGTCAGGTCACCATCTGCCAATATGGGATGGAGCCTCCTAACAAGAGATGGTATAAGGCATTACTCGCAGATGCTGTTATGTAAGAGATTAGCATAATCAAGAAATCCAGGAGAACTCCTAAACTGAAATGACCAACTGTGCTTGTTTGCCTTCAACCAAAGGAGACGGCATCATGACTGTGAACTCTTCGAAGTGTTTTTCTCTGCCCACTACCATAACCTCTGTGTTGCTCGGGTTAAATTTCAACCAGCTGTTATTCATCCATGAGCTGATCTCACTCAAGCACTAGACCATCTTGGTGATATCAGTATGGTCATATGCGGTGAAGGGTAGGTAGTGCTGCATATTGCTAACGCTTGAGTTCATGGCATCTCCTAGTAGCTGCATTTAGGTGTTGAACAGAACTAGAGAGAGAATTGATCCTTGTGGGACTCCATAAGAGAGGTGTTTAGTGGCAGAGACACAGTTTCCCATCACAATTTACTGGATTCATCCCTCCAGGCAGGGCTTAAACCATTTTAGTGCATGTTCTTGGATCCCTGACACCTCTCTCAGGCAGGACAGCAGTATCTCATAGTTAGGGCCCTACCAAATTCACAGCCATAAAAAAGCATCACAGACCGTGAAATCGTCTCCTCCCGTGAAATCTGGTGTTTTGTGTACTTTTACCCTATACCATACAGATTTCATGGGGGAGACCAGCGTTTCTCAACTTGGAGGGTCCAGATCCAAAAGGGAGTTGTAAGAGAGGTCACACGGTTATTTTAGGGGGGTCCCAGTACTGCCACCCTTACTTCTGCACTGCCTTCAGAGCTGGGAGGCCGGAGAGTGGCAGCTGTTGGCTGGGCCAGCTCTGAAGGCAGAACCCCGCCAGCAGCAGCACAGAAGTAAAGGTGGCAATACCATACCACGCAGGGGCGGCTCTAGAAAGTAGGCTGCCCCAAGCAGCGCGGAGCGCTGCGCCGCCCTTCCCCGGTCCCGCGGCGGGTCCCCTCTTCCCGCGGCTCCGGTGGACCTGCCGCAGGCATGCCGGCGGGAGCTCAACCGGAGCCCGGACGAGCGGACCTGCCGCAGTCGCGCCTGCGGAGCTCAACCGAGCCGCGGAAGACGGGACCCGCCGCAGTCATGCCTGCGGCAGGTCCGCTCATCCCGGGCTCCGGTGGACCTGCCGCAGGCATGCCGGCGGGAGCTCCACCGGAGCCAAATGCCGCCCCCCCGGGAAACGGCCGCCCCAAGCGCCTGCTTGGCGCGCTGGTGTCTAGAGCCGCCCCTGATACCACGCCATCCTTACTTCTGTGCTGCTGCTTGTGGGGCTAAAATGGACCGTGAATTTAGTAGGGCCCTACTCATAGCTGACAGACTTGAATGCTAATGAGAGGTCCAGGAGAATGAGAATGGCTTTCTGCCCACTTTTCAATAACAGCAGGAGATCATACATCAGTGCCCCAAAAGCTGTTCTATCCCACATCCTGGCCTGAATCCAGATTGTATAGGTGTCTCCATAAGAGCATCCCTATGCCAGAAGGCAAGGGTCACCCTGTTAGTTAGCAGTGAGTTTCAGCTGGCCTGACCAGTTCAGTGTAACCCAGCTAACTATTGTTAAACTCTCTATCTAAAAGGTGTCATATAATGTGTCACTAGAAAACTAAACTCATGGATCATTAATATTCTGGCATGTTGTATATATTGTCAACACCCAAAGGATTATGCAGATGTGCTGGAATTTTGATTAAAATGTGTTTAAATTATGCAAGTCAGGGTAAGTTGATAAATTGTTTGTTTATTCAGACAAAAGAATGTGGTTCCCCCTGCCTGAATGTGTTTCCTACAAGGTGACACCAAAGATAAGACAAAGAAAAGCACATTTGCATGCCAGGCAATCAAAACTATCAGGAGATTATGCGGGGGGGGGGGGGGGGGGGAGAAATGATCACATAGGCCATGTCTACACTACCAAGTTTTGTCACCAAAAACTGCCTTTTAGTGACAAAACAGCATAAGTGTACACACTACATCGGCCAAACTGGACAGTCTCTAAGGAAAAGGATAAATGGACACAAATCAGACATTACGAATGGCAATATACAAAAACCTGTAGGAGAACACTTCAACCTCCCTGGCCACACAATAGCAGATTTTAAGGTGGCCATCCTCCAGCAAAAAAACTTTAGGACCAGACTCCAGAGAGAAACTGCTGAGCTCCAATTCATTTGCAAATTTAACACCATCAGTTTAGGACTAAACAAAGACTGTGAATGGCTTGCCAATTACAGAACCAGTTTCTCCTCCCTTGGTTTTCACACCTCAGCTGCTGGAACAGGGCCCCATCCTCCCTGATTGATCTAACCTCGTTATCTCTAGCCTGCTTCTTGCTTGCTTATATATATATATACCTGCCCCTGGAAATTTCCACTGCTTGCATCCGAAGAAGTGGGTATTCACCCACGAAAGCTCATGCTGCAAAACATCTGTTAGTCTATAAGGTGCCACAGGATTCTTTGCTGCTTCTACAGAACCAGACTAACACGGCTACCCCTCTGATACTTGACACTACAATGGGACTTTTGTCACAAAAAACGTCCAGTTTGGGCGACAAAAAACTTCCACCCCATGAGAGACTTTTGTCTTTTCCTCTCCCTTTGTTGTCGACAAAGAGCCAGTGTAGACACCGCTGATCGAACTGGCTTCCACCAGTATCTCACAATGCCTGCCCTGATTGCTCTGCTCACTGTTTTGATCTCTGCAGCCCTGCAGGCATGAGCCCCTCCCCTTTCAAAGCTCCAGGAAGTATCTGTGTGCTGTTCCCTTCATACTTATGCAGAAAAATTCTCTTCACCTTTCAATGTAAATCTGAGAATTTTCAGGCCAAACTGATTTTCCAAGCCAAGTTATTAGGGAGAAGGGGGCAGGCAAATATAGGGCATTACAATGGAAACTGGTTGCAACCTTAATATAGAGATGTCTAATGCTTCGCTATAATTAAAAGCCATATGCATACATTGGACTTTAGAACACCAAGATTCAGATTCATTCAAGTGAAAAGTTATATCAATGCAGAGTTTAGTAACTGTTGGCATCACTTAATACCTGTAATCTGCTCCAAGAGAAGCGGCAACAGCATTCAGTTCACTTTGCTTTTTACTGAGTTTCTTGCTAACACATATAACTAGATCAGCAAGAGGTTTTGAATCTTCCACCTGTTCATGGTCATGGGGAAAAATATGAAAAAATCACATTCTGAGGATCATTAAACCAACACCTTTGTAATGATAAAGAAGGGAAACTACTTATCAGAGTTCTGCTTATCTCTGCTTCCTGAACCTCCCCATTATTAAGAGAGTACTGTTATGGCTCCACATACCAGGAACCAGGATGCAAAAGACTTATTTCACCAAGTCTCATAAGAATATATTACACTTCTTTCTTAGCAGTCTGAAATCTTCTTGAACTTTTAAACAGGGAAAATACTAAAACTGCTGACACAAAAACATCTTAGTACAAAGGATAAGGGGGCCCAAGATGGGCATAGCATGAAGGGAGTGAGAAAGAGGAGAGTACAGCATGGCAAATTACTGTTAATCTTCCCTTGCAAACGTCATTCCACTTTCCCATTCTCATACTGATTACAGAGTACAAGTGTGGCAATTTGTACACAAAGCACTGCCTTTGCCTGCATCTTCAGCTCACTGCACCCACTGTACATTCCTCCCACATTTCTGTTTTCTCTTCTCTCTAACTTTGCTCTCTGCAGGATAGATCAGATTTAGTACAAAAAGGAATCATGAAAGGACTGTGCTCCTTGCTTCCAGGAAAGAGTATGTAAACACACTACTAGGAACATGAGCAAAACACATTTTATTGTGAGGGTGAGAAAAGACGGTTACTCACCTGTAGTAACTGTTGTTCTTCGAGATGTGTTGCTCCAATCCATTCCAGTTAGGTGTGCGCGCCGCGCGTGCACGGCATCTCGGAACTTTTTTCCCTAGCAACCCCGGCGGGCCGGCTGGCGCCCCCTGGAGTGGCGCCGCTATGGCGCTAAATATATACCCCAGCCGGCCCGTCCGCTCCTCAGTTCCTTCTTGCCGGCTACTCCGACAGTGGGGAAGGAGGGCGGGTCTGGAATGGATTGAGCAACACATCTCGAAGAACAACAGTTACTACAGGTGAGTAACCGTCTTTTCTTCTTCGAGTGATTGCTCCAATGCATTCCAGTTAGGTGATTCCCAAGCCTTACCTAGGCGGTGGGGTCGGAGTGAGACGTGGCGGAGTGTAGTACCGCAGAGCCGAAGGCTGCGTCGTCTCGAGACTGCTGCACCAACGCGTAGTGGGAGGCGAAGGTGTGGACTGAAGACCAGGTGGCCGCTCGACAGATATCCTGGATCGGAACGTTGGCCAGGAAGGCAACCGATGAGGCGTGCGCCCTCGTCGAGTGAGCGGTGAGGCGGCATGGTGGCACGCGAGCAAGCTCGTAACAGGTCCGAATACATGCGGTGACCCAGGACGAAATTCTCTGGGAGGAGACCGGCTCACCCTTCATGCGGTCGGCAACGGCGACAAACAACTGGGTCGAACGCCGGAAAGGCTTCGTCCGCTCGATGTAAAAGGCAAGAGCCCTGCGGACGTCCAGGGTGTGAAGCTGTTGTTCCCGAGGCGAGGCATGCGGCTTCAGGAAGAAAACCGGGAGGAAGATCTCCTGGTTGAGGTGGAAGGCCGAAACCACCTGAGGGAGGAAAGCCGGATGCGGCCGAAGCTCTACCTTGTCTGCATGGAAGACGGTGTAAGGTGGGCCCACCGTTAGTGCTCGAAGCTCAGAAACTCGTCTCGCGGATGTGATGGCGACGAGGAAAGCTGTCTTCCAGGAGAGGTAGAGTAGCGAACACGTGGCCAAGGGCTCGAAGGGGGGACCCATCAGTTTGGCCAGGACGAGGTTCAAATCCCAGGTCGGGGCAGGACGCCGCACCGGCGGGTACAAGCGGTCCAAGCCTTTAAGGAAGCGGGAAACCATCTGGTTGGAGAAGATGGACCGACCTTCCAGCGATGGACGAAAGGCGGACACTGCTGCCAGGTGAACCTTCAACGAGGAGACTGCAAGACCTTGCTCCTTAAGGTACCAAAGGTAGTCGAGGATGGTAGGTACCGGAACTACGAATGGATTCAGAGATCGCTGATCGCACCAAAGCGCGAACCTCTTCCACTTCGCGAGGTAAGTGGAGCGAGTGGAAGGCTTTCGACTTTCAAGGAGGACTTGCTGAACTGCCGCGGAACAGCCCCTCTCTGCGTGGGTCAACCACTCAGGTACCAAGCTGTAAGATGGAGGGACTGCAGGTTCGGATGGCGGAGTCTGCCGAAGTTCTGGGTGATGAGGTCCGGCCACAACGGGAGGGGGATGGGGTCCCGAACGGAGAGCTCGAGCAGCAGGGTGAACCAGTGCTGCCTCGGCCAGGCCGGCGCTATGAGAATGACGTGGGATCTGTACCTCGCAAGCTTCAGGAGCACTCGCTGCACGAGCGGAATTGGAGGAAGGCATAGAGGAGGCGATCCGTCCAGGGGTAGAGAAAGGCGTCGGACAGGGAGCCTGGCGAGCGACCCTGGAATGAACAAAACCGGTGGCACTTCCTGTTCTCCCTGGAGGCGAATAGGTCTATCTGGGGAAACCCCCACCTCCGGAAGATTGTGTGGATGACATCTGGACGGAGGGACCACTCGTGTGAGAGGAACGACCTGCTGAGCCGGTCGGCCAGCGTGTTCTGCACTCCCGGAAGAAAGGACGCTTGTAGGTGAATGGAGTGGGTCACGCAGAAGTCCCACAGAAGCATCGCCTCCCTGCAGAGAGGGGAAGAGCACGCTCCGCCCTGTTTGTTCACATAGAACATTGCTGTCGTATTGTCCGTGAATACTGTCACACAGCGGCCTTGCAGATGGGGGCAGAAAGTTTGGCAGGCTAGACGGATCGCTCGCAGCTCGCAGACATTGATATGGAGGGCGAGCTCCTGGGTCGACCAGAGGCCTTGGGTGTGGAGATCGCCCAGGTGGGCCCCAACCGAGTGCCGGCGTCCGTGGTGAGCGTGGCGGACGGGCGCGGAGGGTGGAACGGGATCCCGCACACGATCTCGGGTCGAGCCACCATCGGAGGGACTCGAGGTCTCTCTGGAGACCGTCACCACCATCTCGGCGGGTCTCGATGCGGCGGTACACGGCGCCAGCCAGGACTGGAGCAGGCGGAGGTGGAGCCGCGTCTGTGGTCACATACGTGCAAGCCGCCATGTGGCCCAGGAGGCGGAGGCAGGAGCGCACCGTCGTGGTCGGGAAGGCGACTAGGTCCATGATGAGAGTGACCATCGTTTGATGGCGGGCGTGAGGGAGACAGGCCCTGGCTATGGTGGAGTCGAGGACCGCTCCGATGAACTCCACGCGCTGAGAAGGAATCAAAGTGGACTTCTCGACGTTGATGAGGAGGCCGAGCCGCCTGAAGAGGGACCGGATCTCTGCCACCTGGCCCATCACGAGTTATCGAGATTGCCCGCGAACCAGCCAGTCGTCCAGATACGGGTACACGTGGATCTGACGACGGCGGAGGGCTGCGGCGACCACCGCCATGCACTTGGTAAAGACCCTCGGCGCGGTGGAGAGACCGAATGGCAACACCGCAAACTGGTAGTGGGCGTTGCTGAGCACAAATCGAAGGTAACGTCGATGAGGAGGATAGATGGCGACATGGAAGTAAGCGTCCTTCATGTCGAGGGCGGCAAACCAATCTCCCAGATCCAGGGAGGGAATGATGGTCCCCAAGGTGACCATGCGAAACTTGGGCTTGAGCAGGAACTTGTTCAGCTCGCGAAGGTCCAGGATAGGACGTAGTCCGCCTTTCGCCTTGGGGATAAGGAAATAACGGGAGTAGAATCCCCTGCCCCGCCTGTCTTGAGGCACTGCTTCTATGGCACCCACGCTCAACAGAGTCTGGACCTCTTGCAAGAGGACTTGCTCGTGAGAGGGGTCCCTGAAGAGGGACAGGGAGGGTGGGTGGGAAGGCGGGGGCGAAACAAATTGAAGGCGGTATCCCGACTGGACTGTTCGCAGCACCCAGTTGTCCGATGTCAAATGGGACCACGCCGAAAAGAAATGGGAAAGGCGGTTGTAAAATAATGGGGAAGGATCCGGTAGGGAGAGAGATGGGCCGTCCTCGAGCGTCCCATCAAAAAGTGGACTTGGCCCCCTGGGGAGCCTTGGACGAGGCCTGCCCCTGGTTCCGCCGATTGCCCGACGGGCGACGGCGGTTCTGGGCTGGTCGCCGGCTAGCATACGGCCGATAGCGCTGTTGGTAGCGGGAGGGTTGCGGCCGGAAGGGTCTGCGTTGCGTCGCCGGCGTGTGCATCCCGAGCGTCACGGATGGCGTCGACCGTCCTTCAGGGTCTGGATCCGAGAATCCGTCTTTTGGAAAACAGACCCTGGGTGTCGAAGGAGGTCCTGGAGTATACTGCACTTCCGGCAGGGTGGAGGATTGCAGCCAGGAGATGCGCCTCATCGTCACGCCAGATGCCAAGGTCCGAGCCCCGGAGTCTGCGGCGTCGAGGGCGGCCGTGATAGAGGATCTGGAGGACTTCTTTCCCTCCTCCAACAAGGCCGAGAACTCCTGGCGAGATGTTGATGGCAGGAGCTCCGTAAACTTCGCCAGGGACGTCAGGATGTCAAAGACGTACCTGGCGAGAAGGACCATAATGTTCGCAATCCGCATTTGTAAGCCCCCTGCGGAGTAGACCTTACGGCCGAGCAGGTCCATGCGCGGCGTCCTTGGATTTGGGCTGGGGCAGGTTGGCGTGTCTCTCACGGTCGTTAACGGATTGAACGACCAGGGAGTCCGGAGTAGGGTGGGAGTAGAGGTACTCGTAGCCCGTTGGGGCGGCTAAGTACTTACGCTCGACCCCGCGTGCTGTAGGTTGAATAGAGGCGGGGGTCTGCCAGAGCGTAGTGGCGTTTTTTTGAATTGTCCTCACGAAGGGCAATGCCACTCGGACGGGAGTGTCCGCGCCCACCACATTGGTGATCGGGTCCTCATCCTCTTGGACCTCCGCCACGGGGAGACCCATGGCCGCCGCCACTCGGCGAAGCAGGTCCTGGAAGGCCCGAAGGTCAATGGGCGGGGGCTCGTTGGCCACAGCACCTGCCACCGCCTCGTCCGGCGAGGACGATGAAGAGACGCCCTGCCCGATTGGTTCTGGCACCTGGGCTGGTGGTTGAGCCTCCGCTTTGTCGTGCGGAGTGGCTGATTGGCGGTCCGTAGGAGCGGGGGGCTCGTGTGGAGGAGAGGGAGGCGGTCGGCTAACTGTTGCCTCGGGGACTCTGGTCCCGGCGGTCCCATCCCGCAAAGGAAAAGGGGTGCCCTGCGCCTCATGATGCGCCCAGGGGACCCAGTAGCCCCACTGCTCGTGATGGAGTCCTTGTGGGGTCGGCAACTGATGGGCGGTATCGTCTGCACCGGAGGCCACCGATGCCGGGCGGGATGGCCAAGGCGGTGCCGAGGCGCCGAGGGAGTGAACCGCTGAGGACGGGAGTCCCTCCGCCGACGGAGCCGAGGGTCGATAAGAGTAGCGCCGGCTGGACGGCGATCGCGACCGTCGGCCACCGCGGTGCCGGGAGCTTGACCGGCGTCGGGAGCTCGACCGGGACCGGGATCTGCGGTACCGGGAAGGACTTCGCGAGTCGCGGTGTCGTGATCGGTGCCGGGATGGAGATCTCCGGCGGTGCCGGCGGTATGGAGACCTGGACCTGGACCGGTGCCGGGAGTACGACCGGTACCGAGATTGAGAACGGTACCGGGACTCAGACCGGCGACGGGATGGTGCCCGGTGCCGGGATGAGGAGCGGCGTCGGGATGGTGCCCGGTGCCGGGATGAGGAGCGGCGTCGAGATCCCGAACGACGGGACGGCGACCTGCGGCGGGACCGGGATCGGGACCGGGAGCGCCTTCCGTGCCGTTCGTCCAGAGAGGGCGGCCGTGTCATTCTGGCCGGTTTCCCCACTGATGTAACAGCCCGCACCGGCGGTGCCGGGGGCTGGAGGCTCGGTGCCTCTATGAGCCGGATTAGCTCACGCGCGGAGGAGAACGTCTCCGGCGTTGACGGCAGCCTTGGCTCCACCACGGTCGGTGCCGGGGAGCGCGGCGATGCCGGACTCGACGGCGCTTGCGGTGCCGGAGTCGAGGGCCCAGGGCACGCCTTACGCACGGCCGCAGCCACTCTCGCGGCGTCCTCCGTGCGGGCTTTTGCCACTGCTTTCGCCAGCTGCTGACTGTCTGAAGGCGAAAGCGAGCGGCGCCGGGTCTTCTTGGCCGCCGGCTTAGGCACCGGGGCCGCGGTGCCGGAACGGCTCGGTGCCGCGGGTGCACTCTGCACCGATGAAGCCCTCGGTGCCGGCGCGGGCGGTGCCGGGGGTTGGAGGGACGCCTCCATAAGGAGCTGTTTGAGGAGAATGTCTCGCTCCTTACGGGTCCGCGGCTTGAAAGCCGAGCAGATAGCGCACTTGTCCGTGCGGTGTCCTTCGCCCAGGCAACGGAGGCAAGAGCCGTGGGGATCACCAACCGGCATAGGCCTCTGGCACGCTGCGCAGGGCTTAAAGCCCGGTGCCTTGGGCATGAGCCCGCACCGGGGAAGGAAAGGGAGGAACTACCCCCCTTATCCTTACCTAAATCACTAAGTAACTAACTATTGAACTAACTATACTAACACTAAACAAACTATGTACAAGGAAAAGTAGCGAGAGCTAGGGTTGTGGAGGACAGAGAGCACTCCACAGTTCCAACTGGCCGTCACGGGCGGTAAGAAGGAACTGAGGAGCGGACGGGCCGGCTGGGGTATATATTTAGCGCCATAGCGGCGCCACTCCAGGGGGCGCCAGCCGGCCCGCCGGGGTTGCTAGGGAAAAAAGTTCCGAGATGCCGTGCACGCGCGGCGCGCACACCTAACTGGAATGCATTGGAGCAATCACTCGAAGAAGAATGAGAAATATTTTGCCTCCTACTTCTGAGTAAGTGAAGCAATAACAGCACTCTAAGAGGACGGGGGGGAAAGGGAGATGCATGACAGAAATAAATTCCAATAACTTCACAGAAAATAATGGGTGTCCTCCAATATTACAGTTAATCAGAGTAAAAGTATTTACCCCTTACCCACCATTCTCATGACACCAGACACTGGGAGTTCTTTAACAGTGATGAGCTACAAGTTCTAGAACTATGGAATATCTATAGTTACATGTTTATATACACATATTACCTAACAACTATTAAACCAGGTCAATAGAACAAACATCTTTAAATACGTTTCTCTGCCTTTTAGGAGTCAAAATTACTAGTCTGCCTCTTTCAACTGAAACAAAAGGACAGGTAATCATTACAATTTCTGCCTGAACATATCAAAATACAGTATCAAAGCTAACATGATTCATATTCTATCATGTGAAGTTAAGCATCTAACTCAACTACATGATTACGCTGCATCTTCTTAATTAAGCCTACAAATACATTTTAAAAAAAGAGCATAATCCTACCACTTCTGCTTGTGCAGCCCGCAGCTGTGGGCTGGCAGTAAGAGCTGCTGTATAACGAGTGCTGTTTGCCAGAGCTAATTTCAAGTTCCTGCCAATGATTTCAGAGAGAGGAGTACTTGGTTTCCTGTTTCTTTGATTGGGAGCCCCTGGAGTTTCCAAAGCTGCCAGGGCATCCTACCAAAAAGAGTAAAGAAGCAATTATTGAATCAGTATAGATGAACTATCCTTTTTCCAGGATCAAAAGTTCTCTCATTGAATAGCAGGCGCCTCTATATTAAGGTTTCATATTATTCAAACACCAACCCTCTTCTTATTTGTATTACAGTAGCACCTACGGACCCCAAACATGATTGAGGTCCCACTCTGTTAGGCATTATACAGACATACTAAAAGACAGCCCTTACTCCACAGTTCTTGTAATCTACATAGACAAGACAGACAAAGGACAGGAGAAAGTAACATCTCAATTTTACAGATGAGGAACTGAGGAAATAAACTGATTATAGAATTATAGAAATATAGGACTGGAAGGGACCTCAACCTCTATGATTCTATAATAGCTGAGGAAAGATTGGGAAAAAAAACTGGGTTTGTTTAATCTGGAGTTGAGAAGACTGAGGAGGAACACAAGTTATTTAGGTTAGACATTGGGAAAAACTTCTTAACTGTAAGGGTAGTTAAGCAATGGAACAAATTATCTAAGGAGGTTGTGGAATCTCTGTCATTGGAGGTTTTTAAGAACAGGTTAGATGAGGGGTTCTCAAACTAGGGGTTGTGACTCCTCCAGGGGTCACAAGTTTATTATATGAGGGGTCATGAGCTGTCAGCCTCCACCTCCAAACCCCGCTTTACCTCCAGCATTTATAATAGCGTTAAAGTTAAATAAGTGCTTTTAATTTATTCAGGAAGTTGCACTCATAGGTTTGCTGTGTGAAAGGGATCACCAATACAAAAGTTTGAGAACCACTGGAGACAAACACCTGTCAGGGATGGTCGAGATAATTCTTAGTCCTGCCTCCCTCCTCAGTCTTCTCATCTCCAGATTAAACAAACTCAGGTTTTTTTCCAATCTTTCTTCAGAGGTCATGCTTTCTAGATCTTTAATCATTTTTGTTGCTCTCCTCTGGACTTGCTCCAATTTGCCCATATTTTCCCTGAAATGTGGTGCCCTGAACTGGACACAATACTCCAGCTGAGGCCTTATCAGTGCTGAGTAGAGTGGGAGAATTACTTCTCGTGTCTTGCTTACAACACTCCTGCAAATATATCACAGAATGATGATTGGGTTTTTTTTGGCAACAGTGTTACATTATCGACTCTCATTTGTTTTGTGATCCACTATAACTCCCAAATCGTTCTGTGCAGTACTCGTTCCTAGACAGTCATTTCCCATTTTGTATTTGTGTAACTAATTTTTCCTTCCTAAATGTAGTACTTTGCATTTGTCCTTATTTAATTTCATCCTATTTATTTCAGACCGTTTCTCCAGTTTGCCAAGATCATTTTGAATTGTAATCCTGCCCTCCACAGTGCTTACAACCCCTCTCAGCTCAGTATCATCCACAAACTTTATAAGCATACTTTCTATGCCATTATCCAAATCATTTATGAAGATATTGATTAGAACTGGTTACAGGAGAGATCCCTGCGGGACCCACTCGATATGCCCTTCCAATTTTGACTACTCTCTGAGCAGTTTTCCAACCAGTTGTGCACCCATCTTATAGTAAATTTGTCTAGGCTATATTTCACTAGTTTATGAAAAGGTCATGTGAGACAGTAACAAAAACATTATGAAAGTGGAAGATATATCACACCTACAGCTTCCCCCTTATCCACAAGGTTTGTTACCCTGTCAAAGAAGGATATTAGATTGGTCTGACATGATTTGTTCTGGACAAATCCATGTTTACTGTTACTTATCACCTTATTTTCTTTTAGGTGCAAGTTGATTGTTTGATTATTTACTCCATTAGCTTTCTGGGTACCTAAATTAAGCTGACTGGTCTATAATTCCCTAGGTTGTCCTTATTCCCCTTTTTATAAGTACTATATTTGACCATTTCCAGTCCTCGAGTATCTTTCCCATCCTCCATGAGTTCTCAAAGATAATCACTAATGGCTCAAAGTCCTCTTCAGCCAGGATGTATTTCATCAGGTCCTGCCGACTTCAAACCTCTGACTTGTTTAAGTAATTCTTAATAATTCTTTTCCTATTTTAGCCTCAGAGTCTACCCCATTTACACTAGTGTTCACCATGTGAGTCGTCCAATCGCTGCTAACTTTTCTAGTGAAAAGTGAAACAAAAAGGCATTTAACACTTTGGCCATTGCTGCATTTTTTGTTCTTTTCCTCCCTTCATTGAGTAATGGGCCTACTCTGTCCTTGGTCTTCCTCTTGCTTCTCATTTATTTGTAAAATGTTTTCTTGTTACCTCTTATGTCACTACCTAGTTTAATCTTTTTTGCCTTGGCCTTTCTAATTTTGTCCCTACGTGTGTGGGTTTTTTTTATATTCATCCTTCATAATTTGACCTAATTTCCACTTTTTGTATCACTGTTTTCTGAATTTCAGGTCATTGAAGATCTCCTACTTAAGTATGGTCTTTTACCATACTTTCTATTTTTTGTACACATTGGGATAGGTTATTAAAGGCACAAAAGCAATGTTTCTTTAAAAAACTGCCAACTCTCCTGAGCTCTTTTTTCCCCTTAGATTTACTTCCCATGGAATCTGAAGGGTATGCTTATGTTCATTTTGGATAAAATGTGGTTTGCAGGGTGCTTATGCATAGGGAAGCATGCTGTGGCTCACCAGCCTAGGAACATTCTGGAGAAGGCCAGAGGGAGGGGGTTGAGCTCAGCATGTGGAATGGAGAACTAGGAGCATGTGATAAAGAAATCCATATATGGCAAGGTTAACTCTTATTGGTTAGAGGTTCATGCTATGTAAGTTGTTATGTAACTTGTTATGTAAGTGCCATGTGCTATAAAATAGCAAGGGGAGGGGCTCCTTGCTGGAGGGACTCTGCCTGATTCTTTGTACCAGGGGCTCTCCTTGTGCATATTGAATAAAGCCTTGTTGAATTGAATTGAATCGCATCAAATCGAAGTCCCTTGATTCTACCCAGCATCAGACTCACTGGGAACCACAAAATCCCAACAGATCTTACCTACCAATTTTTGAGTCTGCTAAAATCTGCCTTCTTGAAGTCCATTGTCTTTATTCTGCTGTTTTCCCTCCTACTTTTCCTTAGAATCATGAGCTCAGACTCATAGACTTTAAGGTCAGAAGGGACCATTATGATCTTCTAGTCTGACCTCCTGCACAACGCAGGCCACAGAATCTCACCCACCCACTCCTGTAACAAACCCCTGACCTATGTCTGAGTTATTGAAGTCCTCAACTTGTGGTTTAAAGACTTCAAGGTGCAGAGAATCCTCCAGCAAGTGACCCATGCCCCACGCTGCAGAGGAAGGCGAAAACCCCAGGGCCTCTGCCAATCTTCCCTGGAAAATTCCTTCCCGACCCCAAATATGGTGATCGGCTAAACCGTGAGCATGTGGACAAGACTCACCAGCCAGACACCCAGGAAAGAATTCTCTGTAGTAACTCAGATCCCACCCTATCTAGTGTCCCATCACAGGCCATTGGGCATATTTACCACTAATAGTCAAAGATCAATTAATTGCCAAAATTAGGCTATCCCATTATACCATCCCTTCCATAAACTTATCAAGCATAGTCTTGAAGCCAGATATGTCTTTTGCCTCCACTGCTCCCCTTGGAAGGCTATTCCAGAACTTCACTCCTCTGATGGTTAGAAACCTTCGCCTAATTTCAAGTCTAAACTTTCTGATGGCCAATTTATATCCATTTGTTCTTGTGTCCACATTGATACCGAGTTTAAATAATTCCTCTCCCTCCCTGGTATTTATTCCTCTGATATATTTATAGAGATCAATCGTATCTCCCCTCAGACTTGATTTGGTTAGGCTAAACAAGCCAAGCTCTATGAGTCTCCTCTCATAAAGTTTTCCACACCTCTGATTATCCTAGTATCCCTTCTCTGCACCTGTTTTAGTTTGAACTGATCTTTCTTAAACATGAGAGACCAGAACTGCACACAATATTCCAGATGAGGTCTCACCAGTGCCTTGTATAACAGTACAAACATCTCCTTATCTCTACTGGAAATACCTTGCCTGATGCATCCCAAGACCGCATTAGCTTTTTTAACAGCCATATCACATTGGCAGCTCATAGTCATCCTGTGATCAACCAATACTCCAAGGTCCTTCTCATCCTCTGTTACTTCCAAGTGATGCGTCCCCAGTTTAACACAAAAATTCTTGTTATTAATCCCTAAATACATGTTCCCAAAACCAATCCCTGAGGAACTCCACTAGTCACCTCCTTCCAGCCTGACACCAATAGCTCTAGTTCTTCCATTGTGTTACCTAGGCTCCTCGCATTAGTGTACAAACATCTTAATTTTTGCTGTTTGGCTTCTCTCACATTCTTTATCCAATTAGGCACAATCATTCTACCGCCAGTATCACCTATTAGACTGGTATCTACACTACCCTTTCTCCTACCCATGGCTGTATCGTTTTCTTCCCTCTCAATGTTAAAATCTGGTGTGGAGATTACCTGGACAACTCCCAACCATCTCTCTCAAATTCCCAGTTTAAAGCTCTCTTAATCAGTTGTGCCAGCCTCCATCCTAGAAGTCTATTTCCCTCCCTACTCAGGTGAAGTCCATCCTGAGAGAACAGTCCTCTGTCCATGAATGCTTCCCAGTGGCCATACATCCCAAAGCCCTCCTTATAGCACCACTGCCTGAGCCATCTGTTGATCATCATAATCTTGTCACACCTTTGTTGCCCTTCTCTAGGAACAGGAAAAATCTCACTGAAGATCACCTGAGCCTTGATTTCCTTAAGTATCTTCCCCAGCCTGGCATAGTCTCCCTTGATACGTTCCAGCGAGAATCTAGCCGTATCATTTGTTCCCCCATGAAAGACAATCAGTAGATTCTTTCCCACTCCCATTAGGATCCTCTTCAGCCTCAGGTCCACATCCCATATCTTAGCACCCTGCAGACAGCACACCCTTCTGTTCTGTGGATCGGCTCTAGTTACAGGCCTGTCTATTCTTTTCAGTAAGGAGTCCCCAATCATGTAGACCTGCCTTTTCCTGGTGATGGTGCGGTTCTCCGGTCTATCCCGTTCCCTCTGGCTGCAAGTCCTCTCGATTCCTATTGTCCCTTGCAATCCTCCACAACCCATCTGGTGTCCTCCTGAGGCTCATATTTGGTGTTATCTCCACTGACTCTTCCCCTCTTCCTATAGGACTACTAGGTGCTCTTCTCTTCTTCCTTGCCCTCTCAGCTTCAGTGACCACCTGCTGTGCCCCTTCTTCATTTTCCAACTCCGCAAACCTGTTCCTGAGCTCTATTTCTCATTCTGTAGCCCATCTTTTCCTCTGCCTGGTTCTCTTAGTCACATGCTTCCACTGTCCACTTTCCTCACCCAGCAGTCTCCCCTCAGAGTTCCTTGGTCCTGCTTCCATCTGCAAGTCTGAGCTTTTCCCTTCAGCCTCCTCATGTCTTTGCACCATCATCCACTTGAGCCCCTGTCTAAACTCAACCAGAGTTTCCACCTGCATCTCCAATCCTCGGATCTTTTCTTCCATCCACTCTATTAGGTGGCACTTCATGCAGACAAAACTCTTTTCAGGTACCCCGTCCAGGATCATGTACATGCCGCAGCTTCCACATCCAGTCATCTTCATTGTGTCTTCCACTGCTTGGGTCAGTACCACTGCTGCCTCTGTATCTGTCATAGCCTTCTCACCTAAGTCCTCTTAGTCCGGGAAACACAAACCAAACCAAAACACCACCACCCACAGCAACACAAACCCCCAACGAGCAGAAAACACTGCCCCCTAATCAGGGCTCAGCTTCTCTCCCAGCACACTGCCCCACCAGCCTCTACAAATAAGAACAGATACACCTACAAATACCTTCTCCTCCAACAGAATTCCCACTCAAACTCCCTTGTTTACAGCTCTGCTGGCTCCTGTGCCGCTGCAGCTGTCTATGCCGCTGGCTGGCTAGCTTTATAGGACCCCTAGTCAGAGAAGCCCCGTCCCGTAATCAGGACTCAGCTTCTCTCCCAGCACACTGCCCCTACCAGCCTCTACAAATACCTTCTCCTCCAACAGAATACTCTTGAACACTTTCACCCGAACTGCCTTCTACATTCAAATTCTCAACTAATTCCTCCCTATTAGTCAGAATCAAATCTAAAATTACCTCTCCTCTACTCCCTTTCTTCTAGCTCACACAAGAAGTGTATGGAAGAGCCAGGAACCAAATTCAGATCTCCTGAGTCCCAGTCCCATGCTCTAATCACAAGACTAGCCTCTCTCTATACTCTCTTATTTAATATCTATTCAAATATGACCTAGAAAAAAACAACTGGATGTGTGCTCTATTTACTTATTTAGAAATGCCTAAAAATGGTCTGAAAAGGGATATATACCAAACCCATCTTCAATTTTACTGCCCTCTGCTTGAAATTAGAAGCTGTGGCCCTGTCTACTTTGTTTTTCCTTAGCTGTTATGGATAAATGGAAAATAATAAGTTTAGGACAGCAGAGAAACCATGTATGTGAAACTGGCTTAACTAGGAAGGGAAATGATTTATATTCAAACTGTATGGGGTTTGTTGTTTTTATCAGTGTTTAACTTAATTGGGAAAAAGAGCTCTCTGTTTATACTCAGCACCTCCACTGAGTAAGCTTCCAGTACACACTTGAGTCAGTCAAGAAATCCTCCAGCACTGATATATCTAAGGTTAAACAAAAGGCAAATGACCTTTTTTATGCAAGAGAAAGAAGCAGAAAAGGGCAAAAATCCAATCTATTTTTTCCCATTTGCAGGCCATCTTTAAGACAAATGTCTCCCCTTCACCTATTTCTTTCTCCATCTTCATGCAACTACATCTTTATATGAGAGGGATAATGGCTACTGTTCTCTCAGATGTATAAGGATTATCACAGTAAAGTAGTAGTTTCGTAGAAGCAAAAAGCAAAATTAAGGGAATGCTTCGGGAAAGGAGAATCAAAGAATAAAGTTACAAGGAAATGAATATTGTAGGATGAGCAAGAAAGCTTAAATGTAAAAAAGTTTAAAAGTGTACACAGTCCACCGGGAAACTATTTCACTCTGGGCCAAATACAGACTGCTTATGATAGTTTGCAAAAAACTGTAACTCTTCTACTAAAGTTTCACTCTGTTTTTAAAGAGCAACACAGACTATATAACGTAGGTCATTGCTTTAGGACTCTCTGGTATATGTTGCAATAGGCACACTGGGGCTTTGTTAAGGGTGCTATAGTATCTATTTCTCAAAATGTTCATGCTTTAATTATTTTTATATGCTTTAGGTATCAATTCTAATAACCTCTGTCCCTTAGAACACGTGAATTTTCTGAACTGCCTGCCAAACTAGAAAGCCTAGAAGTGTTTTTATTTGTGTGGTATTAATACGCACTCTTTACAAAGGGTTAGCATAGGGTTTTTTTGTGCCTTTTTCATTCACACACACATGAATGTGCTGACACTACCGGTTTAGAAACTTATAAAGGAGTTTACCTTTACATCGAATGAAGGCTTGAAGAGCTTATCTTTGGAAAGAAATTTGGATGGTGTGTCAAGGTGTAAAGATGGTTCTTTCTGGAGTAGTCTTCCTTCTGCAGGAAGGGTTGGCTTTTGCCCAACATGGTGCGAGATCACACTATGGAAAGCTTTACTCTGGAATCGGTTCACATCAAGAGGCGTCACAGCTGTTTTCTTCCCAGTTTCAAGGAGATTGCTAGGATGGTCTGGTATATCTGAAGACATTATAGTTGTCTCTGTCTTGTTGGGCTGACTTATGAAACTCTCTTCTTTATCTTAAATGAAATAAAGAAAATTATAGTTAAGCACCACCATTTTTTCCTTAAATGTAAATGTGCATATATTTGCATTATGCTAAGAATTTTATTTATCCAATATTTTGTTCTTCTACATATGCTGTAAAATGAAGGGAGGGTTTTTCTTTTTAAGTTCCTATTTTCTACACTAGTGCTTGTGCTATACCACATTATTACTGTGCTAGTCCTTAAATACCTAATAGAAGAGTAACCCTTGTCTCTCTCATATTGTCTTGTGCTTCAGTGAATTTTAAAGTATTATACCAAGAACAGGAACATTTAATTATGACACTGTTGAAAAGCTACAGCAACTCACCTGTTTTCTCTTTAATGATCAGCAGCCTCACTATAGACAGAAATGCTAATAGCATAAATACTGTTAATCAGAACTGGGTAAAGCTGAGGCATCTGAGAAATCAGAGATGGAAAAGATCTGTTAGGCAAGGGGTCTGCAATCTTCGGCACACAGCCCATCAGGATAATCCACTAGTGCGCCAGGAGACATTTGCGGTTCGGGAGCTGTGGGAAGCGGTGCAGGCCCCAGGGACATGCTGGTTGCCACTTCCCGCAGCTCCCATTGGCCAGGAACAGTGAACCGCAGCCACTGGGAGCTGCACGGAGCCGTGCCTGCGGACTGTCAATGTAAACAAAATGTCTCGTGGCCCGTCAACAGATTACCCTGATGGGCCACGTGCCAAAGGTTGCTGACCCGTGTTAGGCAATCTAGTCCATCATGTTGCCAACTTTTCTCTGCTGTATTATTCTACAGCTCTTTGCCAACCCAGCTTTTAAATGACTCCAGTAATAGGGCTTCTAATACATCCTCTGGAAGACTCACATTTTATATTTAATTGTACGCTTTTTGAAGCACAGACTTCATAGTGCTGGGTGGTATTGGTGGCCTGTGACACATAGCCGGTCAGACTAACTGGTGGTCCCTTGTGGTCTTAAATTCTACAACTGTACAGAGTCTAGTACTACAGCTCCTCAAGCCACTTTAGACCCTCTGGTTCCTACTCTAATACAAATATTAAATAACTCCCCCCCTCAAGTTAGGATTTTCTCCCCTCATTTTCAGCCTGGTTTTCCTTTGCTCAGTTTCATTCCATTACTACTAATTACACTTGCTTAGGCCACCCTGTTAAATTTTTTCCCCTCTTTTGGCCAAATCTTGATCTCATTCAAGTCAACAGACGTTGGCCCTTGGAGTTTACACATTTCAAATACCCATACATAAATATGACTTGTAGTCTGAATTATCTTTTGGTCAAACATATATAATTGGTTTTAGAGACAATCATTCCTTCCAGTCCCTTAAGCATTTTGTTGCTTTTCTCTGAATTCCTACTCAACCTGTCAAGATCTTTCTGGCACTGAGGTGCCCAGAGCTGAATGCAGTACTGCAGATATGTTTTTAATCACTGCAATTTTATGCAGCCCACAAATGCATTGGTAAGAACTAGTGAGTTAACTGGTATTCAGTATTAATCAGTCCAGTTTGCTTCTCAGTTCTAAAAGGGGCACTGTCAAGTAATTTAAAGTTTGTTTTGTTTAGAAAAACATTTGATAGAAGTTGCCTTCTCTTGTAAAGCAGTTTTTAATTATACGTAAACACTCTTCCAGAGTGTTTTACAACTTAACACAACAGTATCATGTAAGGGAGTGTAAACCAGAAAGTGGAAATAACTAGACATTGGGCTAGATCCTCAGTTGATATAAATCAGCATAGCTCCACTGACCTCTGTAAAGCTACACAGTGATTTACCTCAGCTAAAGATCTGGACCACTGACTATAAACAAGTGGAAATGACTAGCCTTTACAGTCTCAGCTTAGTGATAGGCTGAAAGTAAACATCTTAACTAGTGAAAAGTAAATTATAAGCTGAAAAGTCTTTTGGTTTTAATAGTTTAAGGTCCTAAGTATTAGAAATCAGCTTATACTCAAAAATTTCTCTTAATGACAATGCAATGCAGTGTAACATGATATAATTAACGTATATTAAAATAAATAAGAAAACATTAAAAAAAAAACCAACCTCCAGTGTTAACATTTTCAACTGGGAACTTGCTTTCATCTGCTTTCTTTCCTGTCCTTGCAGATTGTAAGAGCCAAGCCATAGTGACTGCAGGTAAATTCCATTTCTTTGCTGCTTCATACTTAGAACCATCTGGCTCTTTCACCACTAAGTGGGTGCTGGCAAACATTCCTTTCTTTGGGTTGGCTCTTCGCACAAAGAATTCCTGGACTCTGAAATAAATGTATATAAGTAACCACTCAAAAATGTAGCCATTGTTTAGACTGTTCCTATTAGCACTGCAGAGCCAACAAAGGCACGAAAGAGTGAGCTGGGTTCTAGTCCTGCTTGGGACTAGAACTGTTAACTAACTTTCAAAAGCTGGACCACATTCTTCCCTCACTTACACCTAAGCAACTCCACTAAAGACAATGTGGTGCACATTTTTAACTGTAATGGGGGTAGAGTTGGCTACAGATTATTTTTCTAAACTGGTGACAATGCACAAGCCAAAAACTTCAGCTAAATTTCTATATCCCAGGCTGAGTTTGTACGGCTGGCAACTAAGGAGAAAAAAAGGTTTTACTTGTACAATGAGCAAACTCCATGAAAATCACTGACCAAGTAAGTATGGACAACCACAAATGTCTGTCTTTCTCCACCACACACACACACCTTTTAGAAGTCATTTTTTAGAACAGATATTCACTAGTGACATACACAAATATTTGAACACTTAAAGACACTGTCTCTAGAAGGTTTAATGACAAACAAGGGAGGAAATACAGAACCAAATAATAAATCACGTTTCAACATTAGTTTTCACAAATGAATAAAATCCAAAAGAAGTCTATAACAAATTTTAACTCTGAAGTTTTTTGCTCATTTTTTCCCTCTAATGTGACTAAATACTTGAAAAAATTTTTAGATGCCAGAAAATGAACATAAGTGGCAACAGACTCCATACCTTGCTCCAAGAAGACCTGCCAAGAACACCAGGGAGTCTCTCTCTGCACCAGTAAACTGGCTGAAAGACAGTACACAGTCTTCTAGAGGAGTGCTTCCTTCCATTACTGATACTGGGGTGAAAAGTGGGTTGGACTGAGGGTTTAAAAGGAGCTGCTGTTCTACACACATAATCTTTAAAATGATGAAATAAATGAAAATGAGAACCAAGCCAAAAGAAATTAATATGATAAACATTATTTCAGCCATTGTACTACAGCATTTATGGAATCAACAGCAAGACATTCTTTGTCTTTGTGCCTCAAGTTCCAAGTAGAACATGTATTACTCTATATTTGATCAGATTCCTTAAATCACATTCCTTAAAAGATCCAGAAAGTTTCAGTCAAATTCACATTAAGATTCAAGCTTCCTGAATTCCTATTTTTCCAACGACTACTGCTTTAAAACATTTAAAAACCCAATATAAGGGTTAGCATAGGTTTTATTTCACAGTTAATTATCTAATAATGAAAAACACCAAATTAGTGCAGATGATAAGCATTATCTAGGTCAACATATTTAAATGTTTGACCACCTGAGCTATAATGTCAGCCTGCAATTGCATCACCCAGATACAGCTACATATGTTATTAGAGAAATATGGAGAAGTGTGGGGAAAGAGAGAAAAAAGATAGCTTACTAAACAGATGTTAAAACAGAAATGTCATTCATAACTTAGCTGCACCCAGCTCTCTCTTCATAACTCTATTATGCAGACAACTAGAGCAAAATCTTGTGTACGAAGTCTTTGTGCCACTAAGTCAGAATCTGATTTAATAAAGAAGGAAGAAATAAATGAGACAGGTAAAAGACATGCCTATAAAGAAGAGGTGCATTAAAGCACTCTCTTAATTTGGTGTACACTAATTAAACAAAGCTAAAACCTCTGTTCTAATGCAAATATAACCATCAATAAGTTTTCAGTTTCTATATTTCTAACACTAATATTTGTTTGGTCATAGCTCTACAGTATCCTCTTACCAGCCATGTGTTTGTAACAACATCTCCTACAGTTGACTCCACCTTGCATCCCAGTAAAGGAACCACAGCATAGTCTGCAATTGCTCTGTTTTGAGAGGGTAGAACTTTCCCAGCATTCTCCTTTATAATTTCTACAATGCAGGACTCATCCTCTTCACCAAAACCCAAAAGAAGGAACCTCTTTCTGCCAAATAAGCCTTCTTCAACCACTGTAGAAGTCTCTGTCAGTGAACTATGACAGATAGAGGACTGCTTCTCTTCTTGAATGGTACTATGAGCAGCATCACTGAAGTGACCAGTTTCTAGCTTTTCAACTTCAACTAAAAAAGAAAAAATAACCACTTGATGAAAATTTCACATACAGGGATGTAAGGGAGAAAATGAGTTTCAACCATCCTGTGAGTTATTAATTGAAAACAATGCAGTACTGGAACCCAAGGTTTTAGATTTCATTTACAAACTGCTCAATATGAGGCATGTTTACATCTAATTTATATTGTTTTCTTAAGTACAATAGGGAAATTAATATACAAACCATGTGAAGGTTTTAAAAATGTACACGCTATGGAGTATGAATTGCAATTTCTTTACATATGATTAAAATCAGGTAACTACATTTTTCTATGTCCATCGTGGTAGATAGCACCACAAGCTTTTCAGAAGAGCTATACATAAATTTTGTCTTTTTATGAAGTGCTTGGACCAGAACTTACTTAATGTGGAATCATTATTCACATATTGAGAGAGGACGTCGTCTTCATCTGCATTCTGATGCTGTACAAGCTTCACAGCTTCTTTTTTTGTGAGACTATTACTTTTGGGAACAGTTCGCTTAATTCCAGGTTGCTCCAAAATTGTATTTTCTATTGGCTGGAAGTTCAGAGGGATGTACTGCTCCACTGGAAGTAAGTAACCCTTACCAAAGCACTCCAGCAACCATTTTGCTGTCACTGCATGAGGCCTATAAAATAAAATTATTCTTTATATTACAAACCAACAAACACACACACACACACGTACGTAAGATGGCTCTCAAAACCATTTTAACCTATGTTTTTTTTCCTCTCAGATACTGCTCACTCTACAAGTACACTTGTGTTTCTGTACAAAGTTTGTGACACTCATCTGACTCCAGTTAAAACAAAAAAGTTTGAGTTGCATCCACACTGCAGCCTTTAGTGAATATTTCAAAGTTTGAGAATATGGATTTTTACACATTTTCTACAAGAAATACAAGAAAAATGTAATTTATCACAAATATTGAGGGTTTCTAGAATTTTCATATAATCTTCCTTAGCTAATAATTTTTTTCTGTTGAATGTGAGGAGATATGCTACTTAAAAAACACTATTCCCAGGGGTAAAATGTTGTTGACTAGTGACCACAACTTAATGGTCTTTACAATTTTTATCTCTACAGTATGCACAGCTATTTAGTCCAAAAAAAGTTTAATCAATACGTATTTTCTTTGTTTACAAGAGGAAACATGATTATAGAAGTGTCTAAGCATAGTTATCAGAACCTGTGAGTAGTCTTGTTCAAAAACTGCTTCAGTTCATCATTATATTCTCCCACAATAACATGGGTGACATCTTCATTGAGTTGATTAAATCGAACACCACCACCACAGTTAATAAGCCTTCTCATTTTATCTAACTTCCTGCCACTGAAGCCACAGAGATAAATCTGCAAGGAGAAAGAAAAGAACAGGGTAAGATATTTTTGGTTGAAGTAGTTGTATTCTGATACCATTCATTACCCAACCAAAGAAACATACAAACACACAAGCTTTAGCTTATGAAACATTGCAAAAAAACAAAGAAATTATTCCATCCTCAGTGCTCATCCTTGTGACTTTGTCTTGCACAACTCAACATCCCACTAACAGAAGGAAATACCAATAAAATATTTTCCATTAAAGTTGCCAATACTGCTTCATATCTTATCCAACTCCAATTTGAAGACACTTTTTCCAGTACCCCAAATACATTATAAACAGTCTAGTTTGGTTTATCTTGAAATAGATTATATCTTTGTGCTGGGAGTGGGACTACATTTTACTGTAGCAATAACTACAGGAGACCCAGCCTAGCTGCATCTAAATGATAACTGGTCATTTCAGAATTGTACATTGTTAAAACTTACTCGACACCCATCTAGTAAATCATCAGGGGCTTGAAATGAACTGATATCCAAATTTTCCAGATCAGGAGGAGGTTCCAGCCTGCTGTTCATAGCAGAGCTACATGCAGTTTCATTAATGCCATTCAAACTGATATTGGAAATGTGGCTGACATCTGAAAGGGTACGACCTTTAAATAAAGTTAAAATAAAAAAAAGAAGAAAATAAGTTAGTCTCTCCCACTGCTTAACCAAACAGGACGTATGATTGTCAAATATGATTTTGCCATGCTAATAAGGAAGACAAAACCTGAAAACCACAATAATGCATAGTCTAGCCTCTGTTAAAATGTAGGGTTCCATTACACCAAAATTCAGTATGCTCTCACTATTAGCAATGGAGTTTACACAGAACTCATGTTCCTCTTTCTCCAGAAGAACTGTCAGCCTTAAGATGTGGGAGAACAGTTTTTGAAAACTTATTCTGCTCAATAAGCTTTGTGGCCATCTACTAAATTAGATGCATTTACATTTGATATGAACACAGTCTGCTCTTGGTTGTTGCCCTCCAATGCTCCTAAGCGGACCAAAAATAAATATCTATATCTATCTATATAAAAAAAATTTGGGCCCTGACCCTGCAAACACACACACACTTAACTTCAAGCATGTGAATAAACCCATGTACTTATATTTAAGCATGTGTTTTCAGGATCAGAGCCTCATTACCAAAATTTTAGTGCAGTTAGAGTTGGTAGCAGCCCACTCAACTGAAACATTTCCTTTCCCTTAACTGAAATTTCATCAACTCACTCAGTATACTGAGATGTCTTACTTACTGTCAGGTTTGCTGGCTTGGCTAGTAGGAGTTGATGTACTGGGTGTGGTATTTTGCTTTTGTACAGACTCGGTCTTATACATTGCCTCATCCTGGCAGAAGCCATTCTCAATACTGTCAAAAAACCACTGGATGGACACACACTGCACATTCCATTTTTTGGCACATTCATATTTCTGGCCTTTATATAAAGACAAATCACAATCAATAAAAGGCTAATGCTCCAAAAGTGACAATTCTGAAAGAATGACCACATATTGCAAAATCAAGAAAGTTAAAACAAAAACTGCATTTGGAGGTGGTAATTACCAATACATTCTCAAATACCAAGGGGCTCTTCCAAGTGGCAGTTTACATCAAATTCACTAAAGCTGATCAGTGTAATTTGGTTCCTCTGACAGCACTATTGCCTAAGATTATTTGTTGATTTTATAGTACAGCTTTCATAATCAAGGTATTCTAATTTGCTTTAAAAGCAGTGTTAGGCATGCTAGTGCAAGCACACTAGCCAAATAATTCTGTTTTTATCTGTTAGGTTTTCTGTTTTGAAAACTGCCATGAGACCTTAAACTTCCATCTGAACCGCAACAAGAAATTGGCAGAAGGAACTGCTAGATGTCAGATACAGATGAACAGCAATACTACTAAACAATAATCACACTAAGCAATATTAATGATTAATATACTTACGTCTTGCAGGATGCTATAAAAATATCAGTTTTATAGTTCATCTGTACTTCACTGCAGTGCTAACATTAGACATTAGTCCAAAGTTCTGCTATGGAATTTGAACTCATGACTTTACGGCCTAAAAACTATGTGTTTTTATAATATATTATATATAAAAGCAAATGCATACTTTTATTCACATACTTAAAATGGAAAGCAACTGTCAGCTAGCAAAAAAGTAATCTTGTGACCATGTTATCAAGGGGATATATTTCACAGTTGTGACACCAAAGTTGCAAAACATCAAAGGTTAAAACTTTCGCAACCTTTTAACCAATATGATTGTATTGTGTATGTAAAATTAAGATATATGGTTGGCTGAGCTACCAACAAGGTTAATCTCATCTACACTGAGCTGTTTATAACTGTCTTAAATTAAAAAAAAAAAAAAAACAACCAAACGGGGCAGTCAGCATTAGCACATTCTGTCATGTTGCAATCAGATTTTAGTCTTACTTGGTTCACAAATTCCAGACTGACATGTTTTGGAAGTGTCTATACAAGTGTTTATGCTGTTTTCATCATTCTGGTATCTGAGCACTCCAGCATTCAGACCCTGTGACGAAAATGCCTCACATTGTTCTGCAGAGCTGACAGTCCCACTGAAGGAGCTATGCCAAGCTCTTTGGCCAGAGACAGAATTGCCATAACAAGATTTTGAGGCTTCAAGAGGGGAAAAAGAGAAATCGCAAAATAATTGCCTGGGAAAAGTAGGGAGGAAATTTAAAAATTCAGTCCAGTGTGTCTCAAACAAAACTACAAAGAACAAAGTAGTGCTTTAATTTTATTTTAGTAAGAGGAAATTAAGAAATTTTAGTGGGAAAATTTTATCTTCAAGTTTATTTGTTTATTTGTAATCCAATTAATATCATAATTAAAATTCTTAAGTCTCCTGATTTCACCAAAATTTAGTTTAGATTCTATTTTTTCTTTTCTGTAGGCCTCTCCCCTTCCCTCCTCTGATAGCGTTTGGGTCTCTGCTTGTGTGTCCCTTTGTTCTCCTTTCCACCTTCCCTTAAGAACACTCTGTATCACTCTTCGTGCATATAATATTTATCATAACAGCACTGGCAATAACAACAGCATAATCAAACAGATACAGATCTAGGCCCTGATTCTCCAAACACTTATGCACATGCTTAGCTTTACGCTAAGTTGTCCCTTCAAACTTAAATTGACTAAAGAATATCTACCTTTTGGCTCTTGAACAATGAGGTGGGTGCACTCATTCATCTTGAGCTGCCCTGTGTATTGACCACCATGCTCAGTAGTGAGACGCTGGACCTCCTTCCTGTCCACACTACTTAAGCCAGTTACACAGATTGTACAGCCACGAAATAAAGGACATATGAAGTCTTCCATGCTTATATCTGTGTATCTAATCATACTGAAGGGGGGAAAAAAGAAAGAAAATAAGACAGATCTTTTCCCAACACACCTCCAAAGGAATAAATATAGTCTAGAACCAGTACAAGATTTAATATTTCCTAATACAAGAAGTGGTTCTTTTACCCTTGTTGCGACTTCTCCCACAATGCTTTTACCCAAGTGGGAAGCAATATGGGTTTCTTCAGAGCAGCAGCCACTAAATATTTCTTGCTGCCAACTTCTCCAGCTATAAGATGAGTAACTGATGCATTGAGATCTCTGTACACACGGCCACCCATCATCTGTACATACATATGAACTTCTTCCTAAAGAGCAAAAAAAAAAAAAAAAAGAGGCAAATAAATTAGTCAAACAACAAAATGTATATTTTAATATTGCTTATATATTTTTTTAAAATATTACTCCATGTCCTGTGATTTCTCCTGGAACTTAACTTTATGGCAGCTTTAAAACAGAAAAATATATTTTGCCTACATAGAAATGAACAATTTTGAAGGAATCTCTTTAAAAATGGTAAAATAGTGAATACCAGGGGATTGCGCCCTCCAGAACACATTTACAATCCAGATTAAATAAGAAAAAATGCCTGTGTTCTGTTTACTACCCAGGAATCCACATCACATACTATTACTAGACAGAAACAGTCACTTAAGAAAAAATGTCATATTTTTATTAAGAATAAATTTATAAATAGTTTGTAAGGGGTTTACAAATGAGTAATAGATGCTATAAGCATGATATATACATGAGTACCATGTGTTATACATGGCTATAAGTTAGGGTTGTCAACCGATTAAAAAATTAATCGCAATTAATTGTGATTTAAAAAGTTAATCGCAATTAATCGTACTGTTAATAATAGAATACCATTTATTTAAATATTTTTGGATGTTTTCTACATTTTCAAATATATTGATTTCAATTACAACACAGAATACAAAGTGTACAGTGCTCACTTTATATTAATTTTTATTACAAATATTTGCACTGTAAAAAACAAAAGAAATCGTATTTCAATTCACGTAATACGAGTACTGTAGTGCAATCTCTTTATCATGAAAACAGGTTCCAGAGTGGTAGCTGTGCTAGTCTGTATCAGCAAATCAACAAGAAGTCCTTGTGGCACCTTAGAGACTAACAAATTTATTTGGGCTAAAACCCACTTCATCAGATCCATGGAGTGAAAAATACAGTAAGCAGTATATATATTACAGCACATGAAAAGATGGGAGTTGCCTTACCAAGTGGGGGGGTCAGTGCTAACGAAGCCAATTCAATCAAGGTGGAAGTGGCTTATTCTCAACAGTTAACAAGAAGGTGTGAGTATCAGAGGGAAAATTACTTTTTGTAGTGACCTAGCCACTCTCAGTCTTTATTCAGGCCTAAATTGATGGTGTCCAGTTTGCAAATTAATTCCAGTTCTGCAGTTTCTCGTTGAAGTCCATTTTTGAAGTTATTTTGTTGAAGAATTGCCACTTTTAAGTCTATTATTGAGTGTCCAGGGAGAATGAAGTGCTCTCCTACTGGTTTTTGAATGTTACAATTCTTGATGTCTGATTTGTGTCAATTTATTCTTTGTACGTGGCAGAGGGTAATTGCTGACACGATGGCATATATCACATTGGTAGATGTGCAGGTGAACGAGCCCCTGATGTGGTTAGGTCCTATGATGGTGTCCCTTGAATAGATATGCAGACAGAGCCTGGCAACGGGGTTTGTTGCAGGGACTGGTTCCTGGGTTAGTATTTTTGTTGTGTGGTGTGTAGTTGCTGGTGAGTATTTGCTTCATGAAAGTTGAACTTACAAATGTAGAATTATGCACAAAAAATAATTGCATTCAAAAATAAAACAATGTAAAACTTTAGAGCCTACAAGTCCACTCAGTTCTACTTCAGCCAATCGCTCAGACAAACAAGTTTGGTTAAAATTTGCAGGAGATAAAGCTGCCCAGTTCTTGTTCACAATGTCACCTGAAAGCGAGAACAGGCATTCACATGGCACTGTTGTAGCCAGCGTCAAAAGGTATTTACATGCCAGATATGCTAAACATTCCTATGCCACTTCATGCTTCGGCCACCATTCCGGAGGACATGCTTCCATGCCGATGATGCTCATTAAAAAAGCTAATGCGTTAATTAAATTTGTGACTGAATTCCTTGGAGGAGAATTGTATGTATCCTGTTCTGTTTTACCCACATTTTGCCATATATTTCATGTTATAGCAGTCTCAGAGGATGACCCAGCACATGTTCATTTTAAGAACACTTTCACTGCAGATTTGACAAAACATAAAAAATGTACCAATGTGAGATTTCTAAAAATAGCTACAGCACTCGACCCAAGGTTTACGAATCTGAAGTGCCGTCCAAAATCTGAGAGGGACGAGGTGTGGAGCATGCTTTCAGAAGTCTTAAAAGAGCAACACTCAGATGCGGAAACTACAGAACTCAAACCACCAAAAAAGAAAATCAACCTTCTGCTGACTCAGATGATGAAAATGAACATGTGTTGGTCCGCTCTGCTTTGGTTTGTTATCGAGCATGGACACATGTCCTGTGGAATGGCGGTTGAAGCATGAAGGGACATATTAATCTTTAGTGCATCTGGCAGGTAAATATCTTGCGATGCCAGCTATAACCGTGCCATGTGAACACCTGTTCTCCCTTTCAGGTGACATTGTAAACAAGAACTGGGCAGCTTTATCTCCTGCAAATTTTAACCAAACTTGTTTGTCTGAGCAATTGGCTGAAGTAGGACTGAGTGGACTTGTAGGCCCTAAATCAGAGGTCCACAACGCAGTGCTCGAGGGCACCATGGCTCCCACCAGGGCATCCATGTGCGCCCACCTACTGGCCACCAGACAAGCAGTCGCTGAAATGCCACCGAGAAGTGGCAACGTCAAGAAGCACTACCATCAAAATCCCACCAAATTTCAGCAGCAACGCCTCTTAATGACGCTCCTTCACGGCGGCATTTCGGCAGCGACACCTCTTGACGTTGCCGCTTCACGGCGGCATTTGGCGGCTGCTTGTCCGGCGGCCACGGTCCTCAGCGGCTAGTCGTCCGGTGCCTGCCCCAATGAAAAGGTTGGGGACCACTGCTCTACATTTTACATTGTTTTCTTTTTGAGTGCAGTTATGTAACCAAAAAAAAAAAAAAGTACATTTGTAAGTTACATTTTCATGATAAAGAGATTGCACTACAATACTTGTATGAGATGAATTGAAAAATATTATTTCTTTTGTTTATCATATTTACAGTGCAAATATTTGTAATACAAAATAATAATATAAAATGAGCTTTGTACACTTTGTATTCTGTGTTGTAATAGAAATTAATATATTTGAAAATGTAGAAAAACATCCAAAATATTAAATAAATTTCAATTGGTATTCTATTGTTTAATAGTGTGATTCATCGCAACTATTTTTTTTTATTGTGATTAATTTTTTTGAGTTAATCACATGAGTTAACTGTGATTAATTGACAGCCCTACTATAAGCACATCAGTAGAAGTTATTATAGATGATTATAAGACACTTATTAACCTGGACTCTAATTGATTAACTAGCTATTCAAACATCTATTCATAATTTATTAAGCCTTTATAAATGGAACCTTAATATGAAGCGTGATCAAAATGTTCAATATTTAACAGAAATTCAGAGTAGCCTAAGTATAAAATCTTTAATTACTTTATAGTTTGAGATAAACAGTAATACATTATATAGTCTGTGACATCTTAGCTGTAGACAACTAGCCAGAAAATCCATCTAGATCTCAAGTCAGTTCATGAATGCTATAAATTATTCAATAGTTTCCTATAGTCCCCCACCCCCCAACAACCAATGAAGTATTTTTTTTCTACATACAACTTGTATAACACAGATCTGAGGTTTCTGCTGATCTCTTTGATAATGTCATTCTTTAAACACAGTAGTCAATTGAGAAAGTTAAACACATCCAAACACCCAAAGTAAAACTGCAGACGTTTTCTTAGTCTAGAAGATTAGAATGGGAACTTTAACTCATTCAAAGCAACAAAAATTATTAGATGGAAGCATCATCATCACATCATCATCATCATCATTTAAAAAATAACTTTTTCTATATATATTTAAATTGTATTCCTGACTTAAAAGTTTTCAGTGAGTGCAAAATGCATTTACAAAGGCTTAACCAATAAATCTTGTTAATGCTGTATCTGGAACTAAACTTCACAAAAATCTAGCTGAACAATTATTCTTCCATTATATATTGTAATGTATTACCCTAGTTTCTTTTTCAAGACTAGTACAGGATATTGTTATATCAGCCATGGCCATATTATGAACAGGATATTCGGCTCTCGGGACACATCGCTGGTGCTGCATACAAAATATGACTACCTGTGGTCCAACGATTCTACAGCCAAGCTGCAACAAAGATCAAAGAGGATTAATATGGAAGGAAGGGTGACACTTTTCTCACAAAAAAAGTGACCTTATCAAAAAAAACATCTTGGGGAACATCCTACATCCCATTCCAGTAACACGAAGCGGTTGAAACTGACCAACCGATTGGCTGGAGACTGCTCAAACATAGAGAAATCCTCACGTGGAATAGAGCTGGCCCCAGCATAGGTAACAGAGGCAATGTTTGGAGCACCACTGAGCTCTGGTTATCCTATCCCTTGCTACTGCAACATCTCAGAGATCACTGCAACCATGCCATTTTCCCAAGCTGTTCTATGACTGAGAGAAACTAAAAAGGTGGCCGGCCACAGGTCCTGCAGAAGCAAAGGCAATTGAGACTGAAGGACTGAATACCTTGTCTTGTCTTTCCTTTTATGCTATTCCTACCCTTTGAAATTTTCCCACTGAAACTCTGTTTAACAGCATACTATATTTACACATATTCACTGTGTACATTACAAGCTAGTATACAGAATTCAGAAAGAGAAAACGTGTAGGATCATGTATATGAGCATTCCTTAAAAAGGAATAGGACACTTGATAGCAATCTAGTGGGTAGCAAACCTTTTTGAGATGACTAAAGACAATGCCACTAAAAGGGTCACAGATGTAAAGGGATTTATCATTCTCTTTTATATTGAGTGCTGGCACTTCTTCAAGGATCTGGAGATATTCTTTTGACTGAAATTCTTTTATGGACTGCAAGAAAACATGAAACAACAATATACTTAAATTCCTTTTCCTCTGTTAGACAATTCTTTTAAATGAATCCTATGGCAACAGCAAAAGCATATCCAGTTGAAATTACTTATAGCAAAATTACTATACAAGAATCAATTTGTAGTGAAGTTGAACAAAAATACCAAATTATTTCAATCCACTGAAATGTACAGTGTAAAATTCACCGATTAGACCTGATCTGTGCTGAGAGCCTGCTAACTCCCACTGATTTTCCAGGGGAGAAATGACTTGACACCCTCCTCAATGAAGCTATAGTAGCGTGGATGAGAGACCTGAACCCTCAGGATTGCAGCTCACTTTGTTCTGGAACCTGCTGAGGGCCCTCTACAATCACTGTCTGATCGGGATGATCATTCAAATGCTAGTTACCAAGGCACAGCATACCCCTTTGATAAATTAATTCAAACCCTGTGGGACAATTTGCTCCTTGGGGAGGTCAAGGTTTTTAACTAGGTTATTCAATCTATCTTCAATTATTTCAAAAAACACCTCACGGTAGTAAGCGCTATGCCACGCAGGATTGGGCCAAAAGTTTTGAGTGCTTCAGCACCTTTCCAGAGGCACACAGCACCTTATAGGATTGGTGCCACAGGGAAATTGGTTTCACAAAACAATGATTTCACTATATGAATTCTCTACTGTATTAAGAAGTGAAACTAACCCACTATAACTAGTAAAAATATAACAAATGTATATTTAGTAAAAATATCTAACAAAGAAAATGTTGATTCTTGCTGTAGAAAAAAAGTTAAACAAGGCATTTGTATTATCTAACATTAAATGTCTTCATCTTACAGAAACAATACATTTTATTTAGATATATACATTAATAGGCTACAAATAACCATGAAAATAATTAGATGGAAAACTAAATTCAAGAAAAAAACAGCTGATAGTGGTACCAAAAGTGCTTACCTCAAGAGCTTTAAAAAAATATTCAGAGTTTCCAGAAGACTTTATAAATTTAACAAAAAATGGCTCCTTGTCACTTTTCATCCTTTAACTAATGGATGAAAGAAAAATAAGTTTTGACGTTAAGTACTAGTTTTCAGAATAACTATGTTATGTATTCAAGACGTGCATTAATGAGATGTACCTAACTTATTTTTCCACATAAATTATTGCTTTTTCTGAATTTCTTGAACAAATGTATCCAAACATTATGAACGATTCACGCCCTGGAAATGTCAGTGCTTCTAATTTGCTCATATACTGCCCCAATAACTGTACTATGTATAGCAGAGGTGGGCAAACTATGGCCCGCGGGCCCATCTTGCCTGGCCCTTGTGCCCCCAGCTGGGGAGGCTAGCCCCACTCCCCCACAGCCTCAGCTTGCCGTGCCACCAGCGCTCTGGGCGGCACGGCTGCCAGACATGCTGCTCTGAGTGGCATGGTAAGGGGGTGAGGAGCGCATTGGATAAGGGGCAGAGAGTCCTGGGGGGGCAGTCAGGGAGCAGGGGCGGTTGGATATGTGTGGGAGTCCCGGGGAGGGGCTGTCTGGGGGCAGGGGTGTGGATAGGGGTCAGAGCAGTCAGGGGACAGGGAGAAGAGGGGGTTGGATAAGGGCGGGGGGATCCTCCACACAGTTTTGGAATCCCGATGGGGCCCTCAGGCCAAAAAGTTTGCCCACCCCGATGTAAAGGATCAATACATCTCAGAGATCATTCTCTCTGATGCAGACACGGAGTAGGGGTGGAGACCAGGTACCTCTTGGCTTAGTTCTCTCTCCCTTTACTGCCTGGTGAGTTCGCTGGGGCTACAAGGAACTATACTGGGTAGGCTTAAGCACAACAGCCTCCACATCAGCTCTGCGGAGCTCAGGGCAGAGAGGTAACACAGTCCCGGGCTGCATGATCTTTCCCTGGATCTCCTTTACCAGGGGAGTCCCTTATCCGTACGTCACCACTGGGCTTTCCCACAGGACACTGTGATCGGGCCCTAGGTGCTGAACTTCTTACAGAAGCTTCGTTCACCCCAATACAACGTAAGAGATGGATCACGCGCCTCCCCGGGAAACCCCCGGGCTGCGCAAGCGAACAAGGAACACCTCGCCGCGTCCCCGCGCTGCCGGCAGCCCTACCGGGGGCCGAAACGCGCCCTGACGCGGCTTTCCGAGCGGGCTCTCCCCGAGGGAGCCGCTCGGCCGGCGGGCGGGCACCGCTTCCCGGGCTGCTGCGGCTCGCTGGACGCTCCGGGGGGAGGGGGGGCAGTTGCAGCAGCGGGGGAGCCGAGTCCCGGCGCGGTACCTGGGAAGTGGGCGGGGCCGCTGCGAGGCGAGCGCCCCCCTCCCCCCGCGCGACACCTTCACGAAAACTCGGGAGGGGGAGCGGTTCACTCGCGTGCGCACCCCTCACACGCGCTGCGGCACGTCACGCGCGTCGCGATTCACGCGCCCCCGCAGATCTGTCACCTCAGACCCCTCCCGCCGGGCTGCGCTGGGTCCCGCCGGGAGCCCAGAAGCGTCGGGGCCCCTGGTGAGCGGGAAGGTCATTCCGGGGCGGCTAGAGGGGAGAGTGGGCTCGGGGAAGAGGGAAACTGACGTTATGGATGATGTGGGCTCGCTCCCGCAGGTACTGCCTGTCCGGCCGGTAACCCAAGGCGGGCGGGAAGACAGCTAGACGCGCTGCGCAGGCGCGCCGGACGATGCTAAGAGGCGCAGGCGCACACTCATCCCTATCACGTGACCAAGTCCCGCAGGCCAGGCGCATCTCTTAAAGGGCAAGCCGCTGCGCCTTTAGCCTCCTCGTCTACAGCCCGAGCGCGCGCTTCTCGTCTTCGGCCCGCACGAGGGGTTCTGTGCCGCTGGCTGCCCGCTCTTCTCCCAGCGCTTGCGTCATTAGCTTCTGCCCGCGTGACTAAGCCGCCGCCGGCGGCGCGGCGCCCCTGGATGCCTTCCTGCCACTTCCACGCCTGCGGCAGCCTCGGCTCCCGCGCGCCCTGCTGGGGGTGGGGGCGAGTCGTGGCGCGTGGCCGTAACGGCTGGTGGGGAGCGGCCTCCTGGGGCTCGGGGTGTCAGCGCCTGGCTGCCTCCAGCCCTGCAGCAACGGCTGCACCCGCTCAAGGCAGCCCGCTGGCGCCCTGCCACAGGAGGGGCAGCAGAAATCGCATCCCTCCGATGTTGCTACCAGCAGCTGCTTCCGCCATGCGAACATGGTCTTTTTCCTACCCGCCAGGACTTGCCACCACCTGGTCGGGTCGCGAATGCGGAGGGATGGGGTCTGCTCTCACAACCTGCAGAATTTGCTGCTTTTGGCTAATTTGCCGTTGATTTATTTGATTATTGAGGCGCTGTTTCATTTTGTGTGCCAGTACCTGTAAAGGGAGGTGAGATTTTGGGGGTGTGGAGGACAGACATGAGCCCAACTTGATCCCATAGGGGCCCATTTGATTTATTTCATTTGCCTCCTTGCTTATTTGCGATTGATGTATTTGATTATTGAGGTGTGTTGTCTAGTTTTGTGTGTGAGGACGTGTAAAGGGAGGTGAGGCTTGAGGGTATGAAGCGCAGACCAGACCCGATCAAAGGCTACTTTCAATGGTTGCAAATTGTGCCAATTTGGCCCCTATCTGTCAGACTTCGCTACACATGCACCTGTGGTCTAGGGATAGCAAATTTGGAGGGATGGGGACAACCGGCAGAATTTGCTACCTCCTTGCTAATTTGCAAATGATTTATTTGATTATTGAGGTGTGCTGTCTAATTTTGTGTGCGGGTACATGTAAAGTGAGGTGAGACTTGGGTTAGGGTTATTCTAATCATACAGGTTTCAGAGTAGCAGCCGTGTTAGTCTGTATCCGCAAAAAAAACAGGAGTACTTGTGGCACCTTAAAGACTAACAAATTTATTTAAGCATGAGCTTTCGTGAGCTACAGCTCACTTATGCATCCGAAGAAGTGAGCTGTAGCTCACGAAAGCTCATGCTTAAATAAATTTGTTAGTCTTTAAGGTGCCACAAGTACTCCTGTTTTTCTAATCATACAGATGCCATTCTAGCATAATCCTAGCTCAGGCTCTATACTAGGGGTATCTAAAGCAATACTTTTTTGATGGTCAAATTAAATGTTAGGGGCTTTCTGCTAGTATAGGGTAGGTGAATAAATATTTGACTGGGCTGGTAAATATTCATGCCAATATTATTTATACAGATATTAACTTAAAGGAATATCAAATACACAGTATATGGGATACACATATTGTAGGTCTCTGTCTTTCAGACTCTGTACAGAAGAAATTTTTTTAAAAGACCCCACAACATTCTGCAATTTCACGCACCCTGCCTTTTAGTAGGGTTAAATCTGGAAGTATATCAGATGTCTTTTTACAAGGCTGAATTTCTTGCTGAAAAGAGAATGATAAAGAAAACCTGAATCTGGAAATTGCCATCATTGCCACCAAGACTTCAGATTCACATGGTAATTATTGTATTTTAAAACACAATTAAGCAAAAAGTTCAATGCAGTAAGTGAATGCAGTTGGCTATAAAGCCAACGTGTTGGTACATAATGAAGTTCTACTTCACATTTGTTTAATGTTTTTCTCAATGTGATTTCCTAAACAAACTGAAAAAATTAATTCCATCATGTTAAACCACATTGATCCTCAGTTCATCAACAGGGTTCTGATCTTCACTTCTACAGCATAGACCTCAACTCTGCAGTTAGATTAACCAGTAGCAGTAGTAGGCTGTTTTCCTCTATAATGTGAACTAGAATGGGATGAGACATACATTCGGTCATTGGGTTTCACCAGTATTTGCTGATAACAGACAAATGGAGAGACAAAAAGGACTCCTGGATTCAGGCTCTATAGGGGAGTGTTCTCGAGTGGTTATAAACCATTCTGTCCCTAGGCTCTGCAACCCCTTCCCTTTCTGCTCATATCCAAGCCCCATCCTTTGTTTCTTGCCCCCCCTCCCCCACTCTACAGCTATCTATAGTGCCTCACCAAACCACCTCTGCTCCAGTCCACCAGTTTCTGTCCCTTCTCTGCTGCTCCCACACCCTCAGTTTCTACAACCTCCTATTCTGTACACATTTCTCACCTCTCTCCATTCTAGTGTGTCGTCTTCTTTGTCCCCACTGCCAGGGCACCAGGAAGGGGAGCAGAGAGCAAAGAAAAGGCAATCTACCTGCTCTCAGATGAGGAGACACCTGAAAGAAACCCGAACCTTGAAATTTACCCAGCAAATTGTAGATCCTCAGCCCAAGAGCTCACAGAACCCTGACCCTGATGTCAGACCAACAAGCTACAGGTCCCAAGTCAGCAAGACTCCTGCCTTGACATCAGACCAGCTACCTAAAAGCTGAACCAGTGGACCCTCACCAAGGCCTATATCTTTAACCCAGTGCAGCAAGCTGTGGCCAGTCTGCTAGTAAACTTCACAGAGGTCTGCATGTTGACCTCAGATCTGCATGCTAGAGTTGCTGAGCCACAGGTCTCAAAGTCACCATCTGATATCAGCCAGGCAAGCTAGATGTGGCAAGTCAGTGACCTCACAGAAGCTCATTACTTGACATCAGTCCAGAAAACAAGAGAGGCTCTGAGCCAGTAATTATCATAGATGTGATAGACCCAGGCCAGTTGGGAACAGCAGAGTAGTAGAAGAGAAATATACCGGCCACGGGATAAGCAGTTTTCTGTTCCCTGAGTGACCAGAGCAGGAGCTGCTCCAGGCTAATGAGAGCACCTCACTCTAATTAACCTGCTAAGACTCAGATGAGGCTGTTAAGCACAGGACTCTAATTAAGGCCACTCTGATGCTATAAAAGGGCTCACTCCAGTCAGGCCAGAGGAGAGGAAGTGCGTGCAAGGAACTGGGAGCAAGAGGCATGCAAGAGGCTACGCGTCGACCCGGCAGGTAAGTATAGACCTACCCTTAGAGACTAACAAATTTATTTCAGCATAAGCTTTTGTGGGCTACAAAGTGAGCTGTAGCCCATGAAAGCTTATGCTGAAATAAATTGGTTAGTCTCTAAGGTGCCACAAAAACTCCTGTTCTTTTTGCGGATACAGACTAACACGGCTGCTACTCTGAAACCAGATATTTTGAGAAATCCAAAAACATTGAATGTCATGCAGAACTGTTAAAGATTGCACCGTTCTTTGCTATTCCTTCTCACAATGCAAATGTAGAGCAAATTTTTTCACTGATGCAAAGCCAGTGGACAAAGGAAAGGAACAACTTGAATGTTGAGTCATTGAAAGGAATTCTACTTTACAGTACAACTTCAGGCAAACTTCTTGTAAAGACTTTCATGCCTTCTCAAAGAGCAGTCAACCGCTGCTGAGAAAAATGTGATCTACAGAGAAGTATGTGTGGGCACGTGAGGAGAAAGAAAAACGGAAGAACTAGTGAAAGGAAAGGACTCACTATATTTAATAATATATGGAGATAGGTATATCTCATAGAACTGGAAGGGACACCAAAGGGTCATCGAGTCCAGCCCCCTGCCTTCACTAGCAGGACCAAGTACTGATTTTGCCCCAGATCCCTAAGTGGGCCCCCTCAAGGATTGAACTCACGACCCTGCGTTTAGCAGGCCAATGCTCAAACTTTAAATAATTAAATTTCACTTTTGAGGCCATATCACTTTTTCTTATATATACTCAATATAGACGACATGTGGCGCACAGCATATATAACAGTATAACAACACATTAATACAACGCAAGTTGGTAGATACTGGTGCACATACCTCCCGTGGAGTGTCCTCTTTTTCGAATGTTCAAATATGGTAACCCTATCCACCCCCGTTTTTTTTTTTTCCCCTCCAGCCCTTCTTCTGCCGCTACCTACAGTAGCTTGATCCCCCCAGCCAGGAAATTTAGGCCCCTGCTCAGATCCTGACCCCCCCCCCCTGCAGTTTGCCCCCTTTGCCTCTTTTTAACCCCTCTAAAGAGCAGGCAGCAAAGTATGACTAGAAGTAAGGGCAGAGTGAGGGCAACTGCAACAGCGGATGTTACTGCGCATGCTCAGTTCGGGTGAGCATGCTTAGTGCACCCACAGTAGGGAATTCTGAGAGGGAGCTTTTTGTGTCGTGCCCAGCTAGGTGACTCTTGGATCTTGAAATCCCATCGGGGGGCTCGGTGCCTCACGCAGCGGGAGACCTGTGGGATTGGCAATGCTCTTATTCCACCTCCAGTACAGCGTGGTTGGGGTCTCTCCTTAGGGTCACTGTCCCCACCTTCCCCTCTGGGCAGCTGTGCCCCTTCAGCCACCCCATTCAGGACAGGAAGTTAGGGAGTGAATGCTTAGGGCCTGTCTACCCTGGGAGCTCTCACCCTATCTGAGCTGGGTGCTGGAAGGGCAGTCTGTTGACCTTCCCCCTTTGTGAATCTAGGCAAGGTGGGGACAATGCTTGTTCCAGTTCCACTCCCAGCGAAGATGTAGCACACAATCCTGTTCCCCCTCCCCCGGAGAAGGAACTAGATCAAGGGTTCTCAAGCTCTTTCGTTTTGAGGCCACCCCACCAATATCTATAAAAACTCCACGGCCCACCTGTGCCACAACAACTGTTTTTCTCCATATAAAAATCAGGGCCAGCGTTAAGAGGTAGGAACCAGGGCACTTGCCCAGGGTCCCATGCCACAAGGAGCACCACAAAGTTAAGTTACTCAGGCTTTGGCTTCAGCCCTGGGAGTTGGAGCTCAGGGCCCCGGGCTGCTGTCCTGCATGGCAGGGCTTCAGCTTTCTGCCCTGGGCCCTAGTGAGTCTAATGCCAGCCATGCTTAGCAGACTCCCTAAAACCTGCTTGTGGCCCTCAGATCTCTGGTCAAGAACCAGTGGACTAAATAATCTGTTACATAGTTATGGTTCCTAAAGGCTCCCAAGTGTTTCACAAACTACCTACGATACCACTGAATTGCCACTGCTGGTTGGATGGCAGTAGCCAAACAGCACAGCTGTGGGGAAAACTTGGTCAGTGACAGCAGAGCAAGACCCTACTTTTATAAAATGCTGTGCAATCTGTACATGCAACGCAAACAAGCTCATTTTTGTAATAGGTTTCATCTGTCTCTAGATACCAGACTCTCTGATGCTTTCCGGAGTGCTGCCATCCGCCTTATGATTGCCTCCAGCCAAATCTGATAACAATCACTCTGAGGATCCCGAGACAGCTGTATTAGACTTATGGGAGGAAATTTCAATGCTTGGTTCTTAGTTTTTTTCCCCATTAAACACTGTATTAAGAATTTTATACCCTTTCTACAGGTTTGGATTAAGTAGACAAAACAAAGTGACCACATGGTGGCACTGTAAACTCAGAATTTGGAATGGCTAAGACCTAGGCAAAAGTAACAATGTAATATAGCAATTAGAACCTAGAGTTTATCCCCCTATAATAGTAAGATAGCAAACTACCCTTGATTTTAGCCATAAAAATAGAAGATCTTTTTAATGTTAGTAAGGAATAAGTTTAGAAGATTCATTTTATTAATATCTAGCATTAGCCCTGTTTAGGAGATCTTAATTATTGGTCACACTTTTTAAGTAACTGACCTTGTGAAGCGTTTGAGCACGTTCAACTTTCACAGAAGACAACAATTCAGCACCAAGCAGAATAGGACCTTTAATGATTGAGGAGCTGTTAAGTCTGAATAGGTTGTTTGCCTTGATGTTGACACTAATTATATTTGATGTGTGAGAAAGTGTTTGGTCACACATTGTCAGAAGCTGATCTTCCTGTGGAGGTGATCTCACATAGCAGAGGGCTCTTTAATCCAGCAGACAGAGGCTTAAAATCCACTGGCTAGAAGCTTGTCACCACTATTGATCCACAGTGGGGGAATGGATTTGGCCTAGAACTGAAAGGCTCTGTATCCAGTTACTAATGATGAGAACCATCTACTTACCCTGTGCTGTCTGCTCACTCGATATTGCAACATGCTATTTGGGGGGAGGGATGGCAAAGATACTCTTCCATTCTTTTAGAACACACACATTCTTCTGCAAGAAGCCCAAACCAGAAAATTCAACCAACTTTAATGAATTGCAAACACAAACATACTATGTCATAGTATGAGTTATTTTGTTTCTGGATCCCTTAGTGATATATATACCAAGAGTGCCATCCAGTAGCAGAGGCTCCACCATTCCTGCATCTCTGCTGTTCTCCATTTAATATGGTCATTATACATATCCCATGGGTAAATGGGACCTGGCTGTTTCCAAAACAAGCTCCATTTCCACTGAAGTAACAGGTCCCTTAAGAGGCTGTAGTCCCATCAGGTTACTTGTTTCCATAAGTCCAAATGCTGTCCTTTGCTACAGCTCACTAGGCCCTCTAAGTAGCTCTTCTCCAGAAAAGATCCATGCTGTAAGTGACATTCCTCCTAGACACAAGGGCCTCTTTTAAAACTCCCTTATTGAGCCTCATCTGTGTGCTCTTCCGTACATGATTGAGACCTCGGACAAGAGTGGTAGGGCTTTTATCTCCCTTTGCATGGAGATGATTAATCCTTGTCTGACTGGAGAGTCAGACTACACACACTTCGTCACACTCACAATATGTGTGTGATTCATAAAGACATTAGTGGAAGTTCTCAGCTCTTGTTGAAAAGTGAATAAATCATAAAGGGGCTTTTAAGTTAAAAGAAAACAACAACCTTGCAAGCAGGTTACTATATGCAGGAAAGTACCTCCTTGAAAGAGAATTTGTCCATGCAAAGCTTAATCAATTGACATAAAAATGATCCTTTTTCTATTGAAATTAATTTATTACTATTCACTTTTTCAGGATACAATCTAGTAAAATTTAATATCACAAATTCCAAAAGGTGGCTCATGCATAATGTGTGAAAAGAAAGTAAAAAACAAAACCTAATGAATTACAAAAGAATTCCAGTTTGCCCATACTTACTTTATGGATGTAGCCCGACAGTAATGTAATAATGTACCCAAACTGAGAATAATTTGAAAGAAGTGCAAGGATTGGATGAGCAAGGATTTCCTTATTTCATTTCTTGATTTCAAATGCACTTGATAATTTGAAACATCTTCAATGCCATTTCCTGTACCACTTTCCTATCAAAGTATTGTTCTAAGACAGGGGTTCTCAAACTGGGGGGGGTACCCCCTCAGGGGTCATAAGGTTATTACATGGGGAGTTGTGAGCTGTCAGACTCCATCCCAAACCTTGCTTTGTCTCCAGCATTTATAATGGTGTTAAATATATAAAAAAGTGTGTTTATTTTATACTGGGGGTCACACTCACAGGTTTGCTATGTGAAAGGGGTCACCGGTACAAAAGTTTGAGAACCACTGTTCTAAGGGCTTTATAGAAACATAAGGAAACAGGAATTGCCATACTAGATCAGAAGAGTGGTCCATCTAGTCCAGAATCCTGTCTCTGACAGTGGCCAAAACCAGATATTTCAAAGGAAGTGCAAGAATTCCCAGAGAGGGTGTCCCTGATCCATCAAAACACTAAAGCACATGCATGATCTCAGGCACATGAGTACCCACATGCTTCAAGTTATCTGTTTAAGTTCTTTGCTGGACCTACATTTTATGGAATAGCCTGCTTATATTCTGCTATTAATCTCATCAAAACTCTCATTACAAACTTTGGGAGTTTTAGGTACAAAATAATGGCTGGATAATGTCCTACTACTATACCAACAAAAATGCTTAACACTTCTAGACAGGGATTGAATTGGGGGAAAAATGCTATCTCCCAGATACCATCTACTTGCAGCATCAAAATGAGATGCCACATACAGTAGATTACGCAGAGCTGTGATCCTTCTTTTGCTTTCTTAGGTGCTTTGATCAGCAGTGAGATGGTTAATGTAGACACATAAATTATTAGCATTGGCATTTGAGTTAACTCAATTTAGAAAAAATGCTGTTCAAACAACCCCCCGCAAACCTCTAAACAACCACATTACTGATCTGGTATGATCCAGACCAATTCAAACCCTATATATAATGTCTTCTCTCTCTCTCTCTCTCGAGTATTGCACAAGAATTGAGTTACTGATCAATCTGTACTAATTAATAACCTTTTTTTTGGTGGGAGGGGAGTGCATATTTTGTTAATTTCTTGACCATGAAACAGAATCATCTACTTGAAACAACCATTGATTTAAAATGATTATTTTAAGTATATTTTACATATCTTGTAAATAACTTTTATGTATGATTTAGCAGGACCATATAGTTAACAAATTAAAATTTAATGTGAAAAAAGACAATACACAACCAAAAAAAAAAAAAAAAGCAGAAGCAACTAGAAATGCTGGATTTTTTTCCCCCAAATGTATGGCATTTTCTAGGATTTCAATTTTAAGATTTTGTATTACAGATGTCAATTTAACATAGTTAATGCTTATATAGCACCAGGTTTGTGTGGGATAAAATACATTTGAATACAAATGAGTGGCATATCTCGTACTAAGATGTGAGAGGTAGTTCAAGATGATGCATCTCCACTTCTGACCTCATTTCATGTTCTAAATTATACTTTCTCTTAAGTGGTACGTTGGAAGTTTATTCCTGAGCCCAGAGACTTAGTGTAAAGAACAAAATCACAAGAGTCAAGTTGACCAAAATATGGCATATCTATTGTATTTTCTAAAAAAGCGGTGAACATGTCTCTACCAAAGTCTAAATTTATATATCCAAGTAAGTAGTTAGGTATGCACACCCCCTTTTTAAATGTACAAATACCCGTTTGTATGAACAAATGCGGTTTTTTTCTGGAGAAAACTCATCTGCATCTATATTGTGTCAGTACCCCTCTTTTAGTGGCCTCTTTAAAGCCAAGTATTCAAAGCATTTTGGTCCTTTGCACAACTGTTTCCACAAAAGTGAATGTAACTTTTTTACTTAGACACCCTTCACAATGCAGCTGAGAATTCCTGCTCCCCCGTAGATGGGGTGTATGTGGAACTAACTCGGTCAGGTGCCTCAGCATAGAGAAATGGGCAATATTTACATAAATGGATTGCAATGCGGTTTCGGAAAAAGGTATAAAGATATTTCCTAAACTTTTCACCAGCAAAGGCATAGATCACGGGGTTGATACAACAGTGGATCATTGCAATCGCTTCTGTCACTTGGATTGCTAGCTCCAGCTGACTGCTCCCCTCACAGTTATTTAGGGAAAATGAATCTTGAAAAGTGTATATGAGAATAACGATGTTGTATGGTGCCCAGAAAAGAAAATAAACAAGCATTATGATAAAAATAAGCCTGACTGCCTTATGTTTTTTCTCATTCCTACATCTCAGTAATGTCCTTATAATCTCGGCATAGCAAAAGATCATAATGACCAGTGGAATGACAAGTCCCAGGATGTTCATCTTTAAAGTCTGGAATTGCTTCCATTTACTTTCCTGTCCCAATGGATAATGAGGGCTACATGTAAAATGAGATGACTCCCTTTTAGCTTTGTGAAATATAAACCCTGGAAGAGAGGCTAATATTGCAACACCCCAAATGACAACACTTGTGAGGATGCCATAGGTAACCGTCCTAGCCTTTAAAGCAAACACTGCATGGACAATGGCCAGATATCTATCTATTGTCAAAAGTATTATGAAAAAAATTCCACTGTAGAAGCCAGCATAATAGATCCCTGAAAGAATTTTACACATTGCATTTCCAAAATCCCACTCACGTGCTGCGTAGTAAGCCCAAAATGGCAGGGAAAGAATAAAAAGCAAATCAGAAATCGCCAGATTCAGTAGATAGATGTCAGTCATGCTTCTCAGCTTCTTGTATTTTATCAGGATCAGCACAACTAGCGCATTTCCCACCAGGCCAAATATCAGCACCAAAGAATAAAGTGGTGGCAAAAACAGGGATGCAAATTTTTTGACATCAGCTTTTTGGCATGGTTCTGAGCCACTATAATAATCATAGGTTGTCATGTCAGTTCCTTCTTTATCCATCTTGTTCTGTCCTGGATGAAGAAAGAGATGGTAGAAACTAAAGAGCTGGACTAAAACTCAGACAAAGATTGGAATTTTACCACAAACAATAATTTTGGTGGCTTGTGGTGACTCCCATATTTCAGCTGCCTAACACTTCCTATTATAAAAGATTATAGCAATTTTTTTGAGAAGCTCTGAGATTTCCATTATTTGCACTAGGCCTTTGAAATGCAGTGGGGAGAAAGCCTTAGGGCTAGAGAAGTGCCTTTTCTTTTTCCCCATGAAATTCTGTTTAGGTTTTGCTGTGTTATGACATAAAAATACAAAAATGTCACAGCCCACTGTTACTGAAAAATTGCCTACTTTCTCATGTTTACAATATAATTATAAAATAAATCAATTGAATATAAATATTGTACTTTTCAGTGTATAGTATATACAGCAGTATAAACAAGTTATTGTCTGTATGAAATTTCAATGTGTACTGACTTCGCGAGTGCATTTTATGTAGCTGGTTGTGAAACTAGGCAAATATCTAGATGAGTTGATGTACCCCCTGGAAGACCTCTGCATCTCCCCAGGGGTACACATACACCTGGTTAAGGACAACTGTCCTAAAACACCAGGCTTACACTGCTGCCTAAGCAGCAGCAGCAGCAGCAGCCACTGCACTGGTAGTGCTTAGGAGCTGTTATAACAGCTGTGGTGCAGAAGGAGAGAGAGTCAGGTTGGCTACCCACTAACCACCCACCCAGACGTAGCATGTGGCCACAGCAAGCTGTTCCCCCCAGCTTCCCCCTGGAAGAACCACATGGGACAGAAATTCCCCTACCTCTTGGGAGGATGTGGGCAAAGATGCACTCCAGGCTCCCCTGAGCCACTCTCTAGATGCAGGTGTTCACATACACATGTGTTGTGCCCTCAGATGATAGCTTTCTCCTGCCGGTAGTTACTGTAGCTCAAATGGTAGATAACTGTATGCCTATGCCAAAGTTTAAGAATTCAAACCCTGCTGAATACACATGAAAGAAGGATTATTAGAGTTGTACATAACTGAATTTGTTTTATGTGTTTTCTTCTAAAATGAAAAATACATAAAAACTAAATTAATAGAAAATTATTTAGGTTGCAAAGTCAAGTACTCAAAAGTTAGGACATGCCAGATTTATTGTTGCCTGTGGCACCTTAATTCTGTCCACTTGTGCACATACATTGTGTTACAGTATTTAATTACATGATCCCCTTGCATTTTTCCCACAGGACCTTTTCCACAGTCAGTGCAAAAGATGGATGCACAAGGGGGCAGAATTAAAGTTGCATAGGCAACCATAATGCAGGCGGTTCCTATATTTTGATTTTGCAGCCAAAATAACATTCTTTTAGCCTTGTTCATATGTACACAACATTTGTAGGAAGAGACATGCAGTCTGGTCAGTCTCATCTTTTTTATTTCCTTGACAGTAAACAGTACATGATTATACCTGTATCATATAAATATGTAAAATATAATGTTGACCAGACTTATGAAAATACTCTGACTTAGTTGTTGAAACCCTAAATACTGCTGATTAATGACTGCAAGTCTACAGATGCATGAACTGCACACACTTGTGGGCCAGATCTTTAGGTGGTGAAAGTTCACCTAACTTCATTGAAGTCAATGGAGTTATACCAGTTTATGTCAACTGAGGATCTGGCCCTTAATGTACAGTATTATATGTTATTTTTATCTAGATAGAGATATCTTGCAGTAAAGAGTTAAAATTATTACTGGCCCATTCAGAAGCAAGCTGATCTTAAAAAGCAGTATCAGAGGGGTAGCCGTGTTAGTCTGGATCTGTAAAAGCAACAAAGAATCCTGTGGCACCTTATAGACTAACAGACGTCTGTTAGTCTATAAGGTGCCACAGGATTCTTTGTTGCTCTTAAAAAGCAGAAAACTGAGAGAGCTGATCAGAATTTAAGGTGTCATTGTCTTTAAGAGACAGGGTTGCTTTTCAATGAAATAGTTGCCTTTTTTTAGTTGCTGTGTCTCAGGGACTCTTGGTGCCAACTGGCAGAGGGCATAGGAGATACTCAGTTTTCCAGGGATCCCCTGCATCAGATATATGCATAATAATTCCCCCAACAATCAGTGGCACTGGAACACTTTTAATAGTGGGGGTGCTGAAAGCAGTTTTTACTTTTTACCTCATGCTCCCCCTTACTCCAGTGCACGTCTCCCCCACCCCCCAGAGCTTGGACCAGGAGCAGAGCTGTGTCTCTGGGAGAGGGGGGAACTCAGATGGGGTAAGGAGGCCAAGTCTGGGGCCATAGCTGGGGGCAGGCGCGGGGCCAGGAGTGGAGCCCTGGGAGCAGGGGGTCGGGCATGGGGTTGGGAGTGGAGCCCCAGGAATGGGATGCGGGGCCAGGAGTGGGACTCTGGGCATAGGTCCAGTGGCTGGGGAGAGGGGTGCAGGGCCAGTGCCCCAGAGCAGAGCTCCAGTGCCCGGCTGGGAGTGGGGCCCCAGGTGCAGAGCCAGGCATGGAGCCCCAGGTGCAGGCGTCACAGGCCCAAGAGCATGGGGCCAGCAACCAGGGAGCAGGTCCCGTGGCCAGGACCTGAGTCCTGAGTGCAGGACCAGCGAGCGGAGTCCTGGGTGTGGGATTTGGAGCAGAGCACTGGGCATGGGGCCGGGAGCAGGGCCCCTGGCATGGAGTCCTAGGCATGGGGCCAGCAGCTGGGGACTGGGCCTAAACAATGGCATGTGAGGTCTCTGCTGAGAGCCAGTAGCCCACTGGTCATCATAATCATTGCAAAATGTGTATACAGATAATATTTAAGAACATTATGTATCTATACTAAAATTCTTAAGGATTTGGGATTAGGGATAAGGATTTGGGATTCAGGTGGGTCACCAGGAGGTGACATACCTCAGGAATATTCCTTTCAAGCAGGAGGTAACAGATGCTTATCTCTCTATCTGGTCATGGGTGTACTGGGCCTTGTAGGCCTCTCAACAGATGCCTGTTGGCCTACTGAGACAAATGCGAGTCAAGAGATTGTGAAATCTTCAAGAGAGAAAATGTACAGGAAGAAATAAACAGCAGCAGAGGATCATCTTCAGGGGCGGCTCTAGGCACCAGCTAAACAAGCAGATGCCTAGGGCGGCAAAATATATGGGGCGGCATAATGCTGGGGCCCCAGCTCATACCTGAAGCAGCATCCCAGGCTGGATCCTGACCGCCCTGGGGGGCGGTAACCAGGCTGTTGTTCTGCCGCCGAGTGCAACGGGGCAGGGAGCCGGCTAAGTGGGGAACATGTCCCCGCCGCTCTCCCACAGGCAGCGGCCACCCCCGACCCCTCAGGCGGGAGCCAGTAGCGGAGCCCTGCCCCAGCTGCAGAGGACAGGCCGCTCCTCCTCGGCTTGTCCCCACTGCTGCAAGCCGAGGAGCAGCCCGTCCTCTGCAGCTGGGGCAGGGCCGCGCTACCAGCTCCCTCCTGGGAGGGTAGGGGGGTGGCCGCTGACTGCAGGAGAGCGGCACGAACAAGCCGAGGAGGAGCGGCCCGTCCTCTGCAGCTGGGGCAGGGCCGTGCTACCGGCTCCGCCTGGGAGGGGGGCGCTGACCGCAGAAGAGCGGCAGGAGCCGGTAGCACGGTCCTGCCCAGCTGAAGAGGACAGGCCACTCCTCCTCGGTTTGTCCCTGCCACTGCAAGCCGAAGAGCGGCCCGTCCTCTGCAGCCGGGGCAGGGCTGCGCTACCGGATCCCACCTGGGAGGGTAGGGGGGTGGCCGCTGATGGCGGAAAAGTGGCGGGAGCCGGTAGCACGGCCCTTCCCCGGCTGCAAAGGACAGGCTGCTCCTCCTCGGCTTATCCCCGCTGCTCTCCCGCGGTCAGCGGCCACCCCAACCCCCCAGGTGGGAGCCGGTAGCGCGGCCCTGCTCCGGCTGCAGAGGATGGGGGGGAACATGGCGCCTGGGTGGGCTGCTCCTCCTCAGCTTGTCCCCGCCTCTGATTCCTCCTCCTCTTCCTCTCTGCGCCGCCCCCTGCCAGGGGAGGGGAGAGGGGAGCAGAGCGGCAGCCCGGGCTGAGCCCAGCTCCTGCCGGGGGAGGGGAGAGGGGAGCAGAGCGGTAGCCCAGGCTGAGCCCAGCTCGTGCCAGGGCCAAGGCGAAGACCAAGGATGAGCAGGGCTGGGATCCAGCAGCAGCCCCCAACCCCTGACCTTGGGAGCGGTGGTGACAGATGAATCCACCTCGGGCCAGATCCGCAGCAAGGTAAGAGTTAGGCCAGGCAAGAGGGTTTTGTTAAAATCAAATGTTAAAATTACACTAGTAGGAAATCGTTTTATTTCACTAACTACAAATTCTCTGTTTTCATTATTTTTTAATTTTAAACAGTCAAAACAAAACTGCACAGTGCAAACATGTGTAAAAGCCAAAAAAAAAAAAAAAGCCGGGTGGGGGAGGGGGGCAGCCAAAATTTTTTTGCTTGGGGCAGCAAAAAACCTAGAGCCGGCCCTGATCATCTTTATGAGAAAAGACAATGGATTGGTAGGGAACATCTGGGGATGCTGACATACACTGGAATCTTTCCCCGAGGAGGCAAGGTGACAGCATGACTTGTCTCATGAATGGACAATCACAGCCAAGCCTGGCTGTAAAAGACTGGAAGGACTTTGGGTGAGCGTTGCTGATAAGACAGGAGAGTATCTAGATATGTAAGTCTAGGTTCTAGAATGTGTGTTGTGATTTTATTTTATTTGTAACCATGTGTTTCCAAAACTTCCACTTGCTATTACTTGAATCTCTATACTTTGTTAAATAAACTTTTACGTGTTTTCACTATAAACATCTCTAAGTGCTGTGTGTTCAATGGAGTGGTGATGAAAGGTGTAACTGGTAAGATGGAGTGTATTGTTTTTTGGAAATGGCAAATCTGTGAGTGTCCAGTGGAACAGTGGTAAATACTCCAGGGAGATTCTTGGAGGGCTCAGGGGTTGGAGTATGCCAATCACTAACCTGGAGTGAGAGAGAAGAGCCTGCATAAGGCTAGAGGGGAGTGCTTGTGTTGTCCGTGGCCAATGGAGTGAGGGAACTGACCAACAGCAGGCACAGAAAAGCCTTCCTTATGCTAGGGGAAGTGCCTCATGACCCTGGGTACCCCGGGAAGTGTCACAATTCCTTCATATCAGTTTTCTTTTTTGTATTGTCAAATAACTATAGACATAGGGGTACCAGCCCAATATGCCCCACTGCATAATTCCCTTAAACACATGGTCGCAGTATGGCCAAGTGTAAGAATAGTAACAAACTATGTGGCATTTGAAGTGCTGGGAGCAGAGTTAACAGCAGGGAGTTAGACTATGTACACCCTACAGCTTAAGTTGGTATAAGTTATGTTGCTCAGGGTGTGAATGATCCATCCCCCTCAGTGATGTAAGTTACACCAACCTAAGCACCAGTGTGGACAGCGCTATATTGACAGGAGAGCTTCTCCCACCGACACAGCGCCCACCGCTTGGGAGGGCTGGAGTAATTATGTCAACGGGAGAGCTCCCTCCCATTGGTTTAGAGCAGGGGTTCTCAACCTTTTTATTTCTGATGCTTCCCAAACATGCTATAAAAACTCCACAGCCCAGCTGTGCCACAATAACTGGTTTTCTGCATATAAAAGCCAGGGTGGTGTTAGGGGGTAGCAAGCAGGGCAATTGCCTGGGGCCTCATGCCCCAGGGACCCCCATGAAGCTACATTGCTCAGGCTTCAGCTTCAACCCCTGGTGGCAAGGCTCAGGGACCTGGGCTACAGCCCCAGGCAGTGGGACTTCAGCTTTCTGCCCTGGGCCCCAGCAAGTCTAATGCTGGCCCTGCTTGGAGGCCCCCCTGAAACTGCTCGAGGCCCCCTAGGGGGCTCCAGACCCCTGATTGAGAACTACTGGTTTAGAGCATGTGCACTAGCAGTGCTACAGTGATGCAGCTGCTCTGGTGTAAGCTCTGTAGTGTAGCCATTGCCTTAGAACAGTGATTTTCACACTTTTCTGGGGATCCAGTTGAAGAAAATTTTTGATGCCTGCGACCCAACGGAGCTGGGGATGAGGTTGTGGGAGGGGTGTGGGTGGGGCTCAGGGCTGGGGCAGGGGGTTGGAGTGTGGGGGTGAGGTCTGCAAAGTGGGGCCGGGAATGAGGGGTTCAGGGTGTGGGAGGGGGCTCTGGGCTGGGGCAGGGAGTTGGGGTGCAGGAGGGGGTCAGGGCGCTGGACTGGGGGCGCAGGCTCTGGGGTGGGGCCAGAGCTGAAGGCTTTGGGGTGCAGGAGGGGATCCAGGTTTAGGGGGCTCAGGGCTGGGGCAGAGGGTTGGGGTGTGGGAGGGGTTCAGGGCTCTGGGCTGGGGCTGGGTAAGAGGGGTTTGGGGTGCAGGAGGGGCTGTGGGGGCTCGGGGCTGGGGCAGGGGGTTGGGGTGCAGGAGGGGGTCAGGGCTCTGGGCTGGAAGTGCAGGCTCTGGGGTGGGGCCGGGAATGAGGGGTTTGGGATGCAGGAAGGGGTTCCAGGTTTGGGCGGGGACTCAGGACTGGGGCAGGGGATTGAAACGCAGAGTTGGAATGCAGAGTTATCTCCAGTGGCTCCTGGTCAGTGGCACAGCTAGGATGCACCGTGGACCACACTGCGCCCTGGAAGCGGCCAGCAGCTGGTCTGACTCTTAGGCGAAGGCGCATAGCACTGCCCCCACCCCCCAGTTCCCATTGGCCAGTTGCCAGACAAAGGGAGTGCAGAGCCAGTGCTCGGCGCGGGGGCAGCACGCGGAGCCCCGTGGCCCCCCTGCCTAGAAGCCGGACCCTGGTGTCAGAAAAGGTAGGCACTAGCCTGCCTTAGCTGGGCAGCACCACCGACAGGACTTTTAATGTCCTGGTCGGTGGTGCTGACCAGAGCAAGGTGACCCAGCGCCTTACATGACCCAGTAGTGGGTTGCAACCCACGGATTGAAAAACACTGCCTCAGAAAAGAGACCTGAAAAAGATTTTGCAAGGAAAGCACTTGCAGCAGCTAAGAGGACATGGACTTTTGTTCAAGGAAGTAGAACCCTTTGCCCTCTGTGATGATATATGGCTGAACTACGCTGCTATAGAATCTGCATAAGGATCTTGCTGGTCTGCAGGAACTCTCATCCTGACCCTTGAGGATCATAGAGAGAGGGACATGGGCCTATAGACGGTCATTAAGAAAGATGGGGATGCACGATGGGGAACAAGATGATTTTCTTTTTGGACATTAGCCCCCTTTAACCTATTTTGTCTCTTTGTTTATCTGACTGGACCATTCTGCTTTTATTAAGACCTTGTCAAACTACTTGTGGAAAATTATCATAATCACATGCATAGCAATACATTTGAGTTCTTTTGAAAACTAAATAGGTGAAAATTTCAAAAGTTAGTAGTGATTTTGGGTGCTTCATTTTTTGTGTGTCAAATTTGAGACACCTTTAAAGATGCCTGATTTTCAGAAAGTTCTATGCATTCTCCCTGTGAGACAGTTGTTCCACAGCTGTGTTGACTCTACAGTCATTGTGAAAGTAAAAGTGTGGTTTTGTTGGTATAGTAAGCTGTTATGGCTCAGATACATTGGTAGCAAATGAGTTTAAAAGATCGTATTTTATATAGTCACTTTTAGCAGTACTTTAAGAAAATAAGCTTCTCCAAAAAGTAGCCACTAACCTTTTCCCTCAATAGCTTATTTTTTGTGTTTGGTTTGGTTTGCCTGCACAGTCACTTGCAGAATTGGGGCCGTTCTTTGTATCTGTGGTCTGAACAACTTAAGAAATTGAATTAGCTTCAAGAACTCCAATAAGGAGAACAAGCAACTCCCAATGTGTCTTCTGCTCATGACCAACATGACTCTCCTTAACCAGGTGCAGCTATCACCAAGGAGAGAGTTGTTTAGAGAAGTTGCTGGTGTTTAGGGAATAAAATAGCAGTCCTGCTCAGCAGAATGAAGCATTTCAAAAGCGAGTGCTGTGGAATAGGTGATGGAATTTGAGACTGGTTAGAAATAGTGGACATGTGTCTTTATCCTAAGCTTGTACTGATCAGAAAATAGAGGTGTAACAAATAACTGATTTGGAACTGATTTGTACAAGTATCTGGCCATTTTGTTAGACTGATACAAATCTGATTCTGAAATGTCATCAAAACAGTGATATAATGGCAAACTCTTTAGTTATAGCCCCATTTCTGTCCTTGTCATCAAAGCTGCTTCTTGCTGCCTCATCCTTGTGATGTGTTTGTATCTTGCTCCCACTTTCTCCCTCCACTTTGTCTCTGGATCATGAGAACATCACCTTGGTGCTTGTCTTCTTCTCCCCAACCTGTCATCAGTGCCTAAATCCTGTTATCTCTCCCTCCTTTCTGATTGGTTCCAGTAAAATACTCCTACTAGCCCAGCTCCTTTCCTTGCTTCAGAAACCTCTCTCCACAGTATCTGAATCTGAGGTTGGTATCTATCCATCAGATACCGATAACCACCGTTGGGTGCCAATTTTAAAAGAGCAGGATTACCTTATCCCTATATGCTGTATCCCATGAAGCAATTTCTCCCACTCTTTTAGGAAACTGTTATCTAGTGCCTAAGACACTTGACTAGGAGTCAGATGACCTGGGTTTTATTTCTAGCTCTACCACTGAACAGCTGTTTGATTTTAGGCAAGTCATTTCACCTCTTTGTGCATCAGTTTCCCCATCTATAAAAGAGAGATGAAGGTACCCACATACCCACAAACTGCTGTATGACCTATGGATGAAAAGCACTACAATATGGGATATAAGTATAGTCATGACCACAGACTACAATTTCTTCCCAGAAATTTGCAATCAGCCTATCAAAAATTCTGTTTGTCTGGTGCAAGTTAACCCAATCGTTATTGCTTTTGAGTTAAAAAGCCCTCCATGCCTTAAGCATACACAAAAATCAGGAAAGCCAGATAATAGTTTCACAGAAATGTTCAGATCAGAGCTATTTTGAAAAAAAATGGCAAAGATTAAAAAATTTAAATGTTAGAATGTGGAGTAAAACTTTACCGTAAATGGCTAAATCACACAGGACTTCCTGTAGAAATATAGTGAATGTAAATAGGTCACATCACACACAGTTTTAAAATTACAATACCAGTGTTTCTGCAGTCATTCTGAGATAGCTGTAAATATTACTTAGCTAGATAGATTCTCCTCTCTTTTGGACAGAAGGGGGATCATCTTTTAATATTCAATGGTAAATTGGTACTTAGGAATGCAATTTCCATTAATTATGACAGGAGTTGTCCACTTGGCATCTTGGAGTCAGGACTGAATCCTACAATCTTTATTAAAGCAAAACTGATTTCATATCACTGTGAAGGACTGTAAAATCAGACCATTTGTATAGTGTGCTGAAAAGATTATATATTTTAGATTAGGTCTGAAGGATTTTGTTTAATATGCTCACGTTCTCAGATTTCAAACCAATATTTTCCCAGTATCGGAGCAGTTCCTCAGCTTATATAAATCCATGTAGCTCCACTGACTTCAGTGAAACTTCACTAGTTTATACCATTTGCAAATCTGGTCCATTACTGTGTTTTCAAAACAGATTTTTCTTCTTGATACAACTAGTATCAAAGTATTGACAGAAAAATCTTTCCTGTTCAATTCAATTGTTACAGAGAGATCTTATTCCATTGCAATCTCATCCACTACAGTCCCTGGAAATTTGCCTCGTTGCTTATTTGGTTTCCCTTCTGAACACTTTAATGGTTATATCCTTTTAAAATACTTCATTCCAGTATATTTCCCCTGCCCTTCTCAATTTGTTATTTTGATAGACGAATCCATTAACAAATGATTTAGCAGATACTATACTGTGTTTACAGATATAGGCATTTGTGCTACCTCTTAATCTACATAAGCAACTAATTAATGTATAAATACTAAAAACAGATGAAAGATGACTTACCAAATGTCTAAGAAGTGCCACTGATGTCTTAGTTTTTTAGACCGGCTGCACTGCGTAAATCAGTTTTGCACATAACAAACATAGGGCAGGCATACACCCCTTCCTGTGTGAAGGATACAATATTCATACGGTTAGCAGACTTTGAGTGAACAAATCATTGTTACTTAAAAAAAATTAAGCAGTTCTTCTTTTCTAAAAAGGACTTTCAAATGCTCCTATAAAAAGTGTGTTAAAGCACAGATGTATAGATTTTGAAATCCTAGTGGTGGGACTTAGGTTTCACAATCCAAAGCTACAATTATAGAAAGAGTTTGGTTTTGTTTGTAACCCACTCTTAGCATTGCAGCATGTAGTGGTGTGAATAAGGGAAGAAAGAGTTAGAAGGATACATAATTTCTTGTTTTTCATTTGGGGAACTCTCTGTGCCACACTTGCCAGAGGCAGGCATGATATCCAGAAATTGGGTGTGGCAAGCACTAGGTGTGCTCATTAGCTGTTTGAAGTTACTTTGGTGATTTCCATTGTGGGCAAGCAGATTGGCAGGATGCACCCAGAGTCTCTTTCAAAGGGAACTCATGGGGAATGGGAGGGGTTTATAAATAGAGGGAGTCATATAAATATGGGGTTTATAAATATCTGGAGCCATAATACTCTTTCCTGCCTGGTGCAGTCAATCTCTTCTTGAATTTACCCCATGTATCCATACAATAAATCCCCTTACTATAATCAAACTTACCATTAGAAATTATCTTTAACATATTCACAACCAATCACAGGCAATTCCAAATCTGCCACAGCTGTCAATGAGTTTTTCCCAAGTAAGGGAAGGACTTTGTTTTTCAAGATGAAAAAAGTAGGAAACATGAAAGAAAGAGGCTTGTCTCTTTCTAGAAACATAGGAATTGCCAGCCTGGATCGACGACCCGTGGTCTGTCTATTCAAGTATCCTGTCTCCAGTAGTGGCCAGCACCTGCTGCTTCAGAGGAAGGTGCAAGAAAGCCTGTAGTGGGCAATTGAGGAGAAACCTGCCCACAGGTAACATTTCTTCCTAAACCTCAATAATTAGAGCTTGGCTTATGTCCTGCATAAGAGTTTATATTCCTTCCAAAACTGTTGGTTTTTGCTGTTTTAATTATTAAGCTTTGTAATCTGAGATCACAGTGAAATAAACATACAGACCTGTGTTTTTCCCAGTAACCACACCAGTTTGTGATATATATGAAACAATATGTGATCAGAGGTCTGTCAATGTAGATCATCAATTCATCAAGATAGATCCATCTAGTTATCACTGAAGAGATAGTAAATGTCGAATGACAGGAGTCCAGGAAGGGGCATAGTGAGGAGAGTTGTGCGCTAGAAAGGATGTAGACTGTGGTTAGGGGAGGCGTTCCAGAAACATAGGGCCAGCCCCACGGTGGAGTCTGGGTGGGGCCTGAAACTCATATCCTACTTTTTGACTATCTTGAAAAAATGCAAATTACTGCATGGTATTTTCTGTTAGATTTCCTGTGCATCTGCCACCAGCTATCTCAATGATTTGCTGGCACAGAGGAGATGGAGTCTCAGTCCCTCCACACCCATTCGGCACCCCCAGCTTCTTCCCTGTGAGTTCTTTTATCCCCAGCTTGTACCTCCCTTAGGCCCATTTCTCTCCCGAGTCCCCAGTTGCTCTTCAGGCTCATTCATCTCACTGAAATGTTGCAAAGTAAATGCTAGTGTGAGTTTATATCATTTACCCTTCTAGTACTGCATTAATTATGTCTATGTGTGAATGTTGTCTCTAACTCACCTGAAGGTGGGGACTGAGCTCATTTGCTACAATAAAAGTGAGGCTTGATAGCAGAAAGTTTGAGATTTACTAGGGCAGGGAGTGGATGTCAGAGAGCCACGTTCCCTGGTCTTGGAGTGAGAGGCTCTCAGGGAGGAGGAATATATTGAGATTGGCAGGAGATTGAGAGGGGATGAAGCGGGGGTACAGAGGACTGGGATGCATGGAAGTAGGGTGCAGGAGACTGGGAAGAGCATGAAGGGGAGGCAGAGGAATGATGGGGACAGAAAAGGGAACATGGAGAGGGATGTAGAGCAACAGGCATGTTTCATTTTAAATACTTAATACTCTGTAGATATAAAATTTTAAGGGCCAGATTCTCTGGTTGGCTAATGTCTCTTTATACCACCTAAGTGGTACAAAGTGATCACACAATGGCAGAGCTGGCTTGTGGGAGAATCCAGTTTGCTCCTCAGTGCTACATAATTTTTCCTCACTCACTTTCACTCCATCTGCTTTATAATACCCACCCAAACTGATATTTGCCCCCTAAAATTAAAAAAAATATATTTTCAAAGGTCAAGTACCAAATCCCTCCAAGTTTCTTGGTGAATGGGGGCTGTCCCAGCTGCAACATCTTTCAGGATAGTGCAGCAGCTCTATACCCAGTAGGTTTCATTTCCCTGTGGGCTGGTGTGGGGGAGGGTTCTGGTCCATGACTCAACTTCTTCTCCACCCCCTTTGTGGTTATGGGCGTTCCCTTGGTGTCAATCTAAGGAGCACTCCCTGCACTTTCCCAGGATCCAGAGCTGAAGCCTTTTTCCCACAAAGACAATAAGAAACACTGAGCAGATGGAGCTTTTCAAACAATGATTTTATTAATAACTTGCATTAATGTGGAAAGAGAAGCATAAAATTGTAGCATCAGAATTCACATCCCAATAAAAATGGAAATGGAGAAAGCTCAGTAAAACTGGAATAGATCTGTAAACATAACATTGACATGCATTTGGTATTAAAAAAGTGCTTTCACATTAGTGCAAATGTGCAGAAAATATTTTTTACATAAAAGGACGTTTACTGTGAGTAATTTTCTGCCGTCACTTTGTAATACTGCAGATATTTACCTCACGGGGCTGTCCTCAGGATGAATAACTAGTTATGTACAGAGGTGTGAGGCTGCAAAGCAATATGTAAGTGCTAAGATATTGGGATCTGATCCTGCCAGTTCTTACTCATGTGAAATCAAAATAACTGAATGCAGTAGTCAAGGGGAAAGGATTATTTTAAACAGTCAGCCACCAGCTAATAGAATACTCCTCCTTAACACAATTCTGGTTAACAGAAGGTCAGTCATATCCCTTAACAGAAGTGTGCACAATCCCTGTTTATCAAAATCTCTGTTTTATGAAGATGTAACAGCTCTTCAAACCCTATAGGAAAAACAAGGTATCAGTGTAATTGTAAATAAACCCTTCCCACCGCAGAGAGGTACTAGCTTTTTTTCATAATATAATCATGGGAATTTTAGAACCTTTTATGACTTTGCTACAAAGTTTTTTTTTCCAGAAATGTTCCATTAATGTTGAATATTGAAATAAAAATGTGCATTAAGCCCCATGTAAATGGCTATAATGTCGTCCCATGGATGCCTTCCTCCTAAAATTTTTCTTGTGGTTTTGCATAGAGGTAAATGGTTCTTGAGAGAAGAAAAACCTTGTTCCTTGCCCTCTTCAGGCCATCTTCTGAGTTATATTTCCTGAGGAAATAGTTCTTTGATCAGAGTTCAGGTTTAAAGAGCAAAATCATACTACACTGGGTGCCATGTTACAGTGGATACTTAAACTGTAGTATTTGAATTTTCCTGTGGGATTTTTAATATTCCTTATATGAAAAATGAGAAATACTGCAATGTCACAAAAAATTTAATTACTGTGATTGGTAACTGTCCAGGTCTTAATGTGATGACCATAAGAGTTTACTTAAAAGATTGTGCAATTAAACAAAAAAGGACAATGAAACTTTTATTGGCTACACTTCTAATGCACTTTACAAACCAATGGAGATATCATGCTCTGCAGTGGAAGGGGTGTATGTAGAGCTAACCCGTTCTAATTTATCACTATGAAGAGCTGGACAGTGTTTGCAGAGGTAGATTGCAATGTGTTTTTGGAAAAAGGTATAAAGATATTTCCTAAACTTTTCACCAACGAAAGCATAGATAACGGGGTTGATACAACAATGGATCATTGCAATCGCTTCTGTCACTTGGATTGCTAGCTCTAGCTGCCTGCTGCTCTCACAGTTATTTAGGGAAAATGAATCTTGAAAAGTGTACATGAGAACAACAATGTTGAATGGTGTCCAGAAGATAAAATAAACAATCATTATGATAAAAATAAGCCTGACTGCCTTATGTTTTTTCTCATTCCTACATCTCAGTAATGTCCTTATAATCTCTGCATAGCAGAAGATCATAATGACCAGTGGAATGACAAGTCCCAGGATGTTCATTTTTAAAATCAAGAATTCTTTCCATTTGATTTTGGAATCTGATGGATAATGAGGGCTGCAGGTCCAATGAGCACCTTCCTTTTGAACACTGTGAAATATAAACCCTGGAAGAGAGGCTAATATTGCAACACCCCAAATGAAAACACTTGTGAAGATACCATGGGTTACTGTCCTAGCTTTTAAAGCAAACACTGCATGGACAATGGCCAGATATCTATCTATTGTCAAAAGTATTATGAAAAAAATTCCACTGTAGAAGCCAGCATAATAGACCCCTGAAAGAATTTTACACATTGCATTTCCAAAATCCCACTCACGTGCTGCGTAGTAAGCCCAAAATGGTAAGGAAAGAATAAAGAGTAAATCGGAAATTGCCAGATTCAGTAGATAGATGTCAGTCATGCTTCTCAGCCTCTTGTATTTTATCAGGATCAGCACAACTAGTGCATTGCCTAGCAGGCCAAATATCAGCACCAAAGAATAAAGCGGTGGCAAAAACAGGGATGCAAATTTTTTGACATCAGCTTTTTGGCATGGTTCTAAGCCAATATCGTAGTAGTAGGTTGTTGTGAAAGCTTCTTCAGTCATCTTGTGCTGTCCTGCATAAAGAAAAAAGGGTTAAAACTAAAGAGGTGGACTAAAACTCAGACAAAGATTGGAATTTTACCACAGATAATACTATTGGGAAGCTGGCAGTGACTTCCATATTTAAGTTGCCTAATGTTTCCCATTATAAAAGATGATTGCAACCCTTTTTTTGCGACACTGATACCTCCACTATTTGTTAAATATTGGTTTCCACATGCATTATGTATGAGAAATATTTGTCATCTTCAGTAAACTATGTCAGCACCATGACACAACTGACTGCTGCTGATGACTAATCACAAAGGCAGCTACTTTCTAGCTGGCTTGTTCCAAGTGTGTTTAAGTGGTTTTCAGAAGTGTCAGAATGAGACAAAAAGAGCACCATTAAATAAAGGCGTATCTAGAGGGAACACTTATTGTTTTTCAGGTTTCCTACCCATAGTCAGATGTCACTAGACCACACCACAGCAATAAGCCATGAGTGGGTGTGCATTGGTAGGCTGTGGGTGGACAGCATCTAAGTAGCATTCCACAAATAAGATTTGCCAAATATGTACTTGTTAAAAATTATTCTTTCAACAAGTTTGCTCATTTCTCACATTAACCAACTGCTCTGTGCTTCTGTATTTGGTTTACTTTGGTTCTGAAAAAAGACATTACTCATAACAGTATATAGAAAGAGAGCCCCGGACAACCCTAATTTTTGGACATCTACTAAAAAACTACTAAAAATAATTCCTTGAAAACAGAAGCCATAAATCTAAATGAGAATAAGGCCTGTATTCTTATTTAACAAAATTGTTCCTTTAAGTCTTTGGCCTTATTCTCGTTTACACCCAGGCCATTTTAAACTGCTCTAGTCATGCAAAGGAGCCTTGAAGGAAGTGAATATGAATGTTATTTTTACTTTAAGGTCCTTTTATTACTGTCAGAACAAGGTAAAGTGGTCTTAGTGTGAATGAGAATTGGGATCTCTTGTTCTTGTCATGATAATATCCTTGCATACAAGAAATAGGTGACTTACCTGTTAATTAGGAAAATGTGGAAGAGGTGATTAGACAATCCTGCACTAGAATTGACTTTGTAGGATGAAATGGCAAGTTTCACCTCTCTTGCAATTCAGATCGAGTCCAAGCAACAAAAAATGTAGATTTTGAATGAAAGCAGAGCACTGTTCTCTGCCATCCAAGAAATATTCAGCACGTTATTCTCAGTTGATAACCTGTAAGAAAATTCACAAATCTGTAAACTGATATTGAAACACCCCACCCTGAATGGCATCAAATAATTTCAAAACCATTGTCTTTGTTGGGCTATATTCTCATACTGCACAACTTTTGTCAAAAAAAAAAAAGACACTCGCCAGTGTCCATTTTGAATGTATCTATAGTTAGCATTGATTATCTTGTTCTAATTACTGGATTCTGCCAAAATGTAATATTAGGTTAAAATGATTCACGAGTCAAGATTTTATTTCATTTTATTGCGATGGCCTTTTGCCTGAACTCTAATGTGGTATGTCCTTAGCATCAGAAATGCCTATTATCTGGAGTTTGAAAGTTGGTTGGAATCAATGATTTAACAGATCTTTTCCAGCAGTAACTGTCAAAATGAGGCAAACTATTAGTAGCTGTTTGCAAATTATCTGTGAACAATTTTACTATTTATAAATATTAGTTATTCAAAATTATTCAAAGGTTTTGTACAAAGTATTTCAGCCTGTGGGTTTCTCATGACTGTAGCTTTGAATATTTGTGACTGCATTTATAATTCACCATTTGTGCTGTGCAATTGATCACTCAACTCAGGGCATTGTTTCGTCTTCCTGATTGGATGACTGCAACTCTTATAAACAGTAGGGCTTGACTAAGTACTCTCTAGTGTGTATTCTTGTATGGACTCAGATGCCCAAGTTTCTGCAAACATTCTTGCTAACCAAAACAAATAATTAATACAAATGTTTTCAGAAAACAAATTAAAAGGTTCCAAATACTGAGTCTTCTTGCATGACTAAGTGTCTTGTAGTAGCACTCTTAGAAACTGTAGTGGTTTGAAGGACTGTAATATATTTGAAAAAAGACGGAAGTTTTGGGTGTGATGTTTGCCACTTCATCTGCAATTACAGTTTCAGTGGAGGAGCAAAGCACAGAGAGGCCTTGCTGGTGATAGGTATTACTGCACAGATCTTTTGTTTTGTTTTTTCCTCATAGGTTGGGATTCAGCTTTGTGGCTGTACAATGTTTCAGGAGGTATTTTGCTGGACAGTTCCCCAGGGACATTCTATGGCACCATCTGCATGCATCAAGGGGACACTATTTCTTCTAGTGCTTAATCCATGTCCTCTCACTGATGGTTAAACATTGACCAAGCTCTGGTTTGCTTGGCCTGTTTAACCAAAAATATTACTTACAGATAAATCCTACATGAAAAGATCATTAAGTTCCAAAGTCTTGAACTGAAAAGTTAGGAGATGCCAGAATAGTAGTATATGGCTTGATAGTATTAATCACCATGTATTTTTGACAGGTTTCCATGCCCCATTTACGGCTTATTTCCCACCCTCTGTCCCCGTTTCCATTGGTGTCGAGGTTTGGCGCCATCAGCCATTTTGAAAAAAAATGATTATTTTTTATATTTGAATAGGGGAAGTGTTGCAAGCTTGTGATTTGATCCATTTGGTTGCCTGTTTAGATAAAAAGGTTGAAAGGACAGAGCGAGAGAGCTTAAAGATTGAAAAAGAAAGCTTTGGTAAGGTTTAGAGGAAAAAAAGAAAGAAAGATTGTTTAGTGAGGTTGAGTAAGGAGAGATGTTTTTAAAGGCCTAGTTTGGCATGTTATTAAAGAATAGAAAGAGAACTTAAAGAAGAATAAAGATTTTTGGTTTTAAAGGGTTAGTTTGAAAGAATAGAGGCAACTTATTAAAGAGAAGAGAGATTTTTAGTGAGGTTTAGTAAGGAGAGGTGTTTTTAAAGGACTAGTTTGGTATGTTATTAAAGAATAAAAAACTGAGATAAATGTAAAAGGTGTATTAAATATAAGAGTAGGTTAAGAAAAGAGCATTTAAAAGAGTTAAATAAAAGAGAAACATATAAAGGAAACCATTTATTAAGCACATGATAAAAATATAAAGGCAGGTTAAGAAAGAAACATTTAAACTATTTAATATAAGAGTGGGTTAAGAAAAGAGCATTTAAAAACATTAAATAATATTGAAAAATAGGTTAAAAAGAACACATATGGCAAAAAAGGGGAATTTACTAAAGCAGAGACTGTTTAGTAAGCACATGGTAAAAAGTATAAAGGGAGGTTAATAAAAAACATTTAAACTATTAACTACAAGGATAGGTTAAGAAAAGAGCATTTAAAAAGAGTTAAATAAAAGAGAAACATATAAAGATAGGTTAAAAGAGTGAACAGGGCAAGAAAAGGGAAAAGAAAGCTCCTTTGCAAAAGGAAAAGATAGACAGCATGTGGCTGAGTTAGAGAGAGAGATCTTACCTTTCCAAGTGCTTCTGCAGAAAGAGGCAACTTCCCAGGTTCACAGCCCTCAGGCTTATTATCACCTCCTTTGGATCGACCCAGTCAGATGTTGTTCTACATCTGTGTCATAGAATTCATTTTCCTGAATCAATCCTATAATCCCAAGGTTTTTAAACAAGAGCCATCTCTCCTCCCCCTTTAACTGCCTTATTCTTATCTAAAAAAACAGACCCCACACATTTTTTCTGCCATGTAGCCCTTTTACATAGGGGCTTTAATAAAAGTTAAAACCATAAGCCCTTAGTAACAAACAATTTTAAGTTTTCCCTTATGTTTTAGACTAACATTGGTTATTTTTTAGTGAGAACAATTTGAAGGTGCAGCAAAACCCCTGTCAGCAAAAACAGCATCTGTGAGTCACTGTTTCAATAAAACAGCATGCAGAAACACCCCAGGTTTAAAACCACAGGTCCTTAGTAACAGACAGTTTATATTGCCCTTATTCTGTAAACCAGTGTACATCATCTAGGGTTACAGTCTGCATAACAATGTTTTATAAAAACAAACAAAAAACATGTTCTCTAGGGGCTCAGACAAGATAATGATCAACAAAATTGTAATGGTTGCTTTGCAGGTATTGCTACAAAGTATCTTTAAGTTTGTTTTTGTTAACAACTAACACAGAATGGCTGCCTACAAAACTGTTTCACTAAAAGTGTTATCAACATTCCCCCTAAAACTCAGGAAAGCCTTCTTACCCCCATGGCCTGATCTCTGTGGCCGTGGCTTTTTTAAAAAATTATTTGTCCTCGGTTTAGATTTTTAAAAACATTAGGGAAAAAAAGGGTGGAGGGGTGTCGAAAAGTGTGTATGTGGGGGAAGGGAGACTCCTCATCTCTGGTAAAAAACAGCTAATTTTTTTTTACATAAGCTAATTTTTTCTTATGTTTTTTTGTATTATTTTAATAATTTAATAAAATCTATGGACCCAAAACAAACACAGGAGCTTGTGCCTGTGTCTCAGCACACGGGTTGCAAACATTTAAAAACAAACGCATTCTGTTAATGCAACAGAAAAATTCATACTTAAATCTAAAAGTCCTAAGAAAATGAAAGCTTAATATAACTTTCACATGGATTTGTTAAAAAGTGGGGAGGAAAATAAACTTCTCTCTGATCCACTGGATTACAGAATGTCGAGCCAGAGGGAGGGCTCAGAAACACTTAATGAAGCCACACCAGGTGCATAAGTATAACCGGTTTTATTGCCAAAGTATAATAAGCTTCCCAGCCTTTATGCGTTACTAAATACGTGCTTTTTAGCAACCAAGCAAGCAAGCAAGACTCAGTGCTTATGCCCCTTCTGCTACGGAGAGTCCTGAACCCTCCAGCCTGTCCTTGAGGGCTCGTAGCAGGTGCTGCTCCAGTGTGGAAAAATTCTGGGCACCCACAAGGCAAGGGTACATAGGCGAACAGGGTCTGTTCGTCTAAAGCAATTTGCATAGCCGTTTTTTATTGTTATTCTTTTAAGGGGAGGCATGTACATCCACAAGCAGGCTTTGGCAGGAAACACGTTTTTTTATTTGTATACGTAATTTTTTTTATTTTTTGTTTTTGTTTATTTAGTTGAGTGGCTGCAAGCCAGACCGTCTGGTCAAAGCCAGTTCACTACTAGCTCCCCCAAAACCATTCTGTAACTACAGGCCAAGTTAACTTGCAGTCAGCCGCAACACTGAATAAGAGGAATATAAACTAGCTGTTACTAAGGTTCTGTGGTTTTCACTCTGGGTGTTTTCTGAATGCTCATTTTTTTAAAAATTGAAACATACATGTAAACGTTAAATAAAGGGCCCTGTCTTCATATAGGCTTGTCTTTTAAAGTGTTTATTCCTTTACAAAACTTAATATTATTTTCATTTGTATCAATTAAAAAACAGGCAGAGAAGCAGTCTTCTTATCTCTGACCCACTGGCTTACAGAGGCTGTTTTTGCTGACACTGGCTTTTCTGCAAAAGCATGCTGTTTCAAATTGTCCTTACTAAAAATGAGCAGTGCTAGTCTAAAACATACGGAGAAAACTTTTTTATTACTATGCATTACTTTTATAAACAGGTTTTCTGTGTTTTTGACACTGGGTTGTTTCTGCATGCTCACTTTTTATTGAAACACATATGCAAAAGAGCTAAATGAAAAGTTGTTTCTTCAGCTAGACTTGATTTTCAAAGTGGTCTTTTCTAATCCTCTAACTTAAAAAGGCTGCTTCAAATTGTTCTCACTAAAAACATAGGGAAAATCTTATAAAACCTTTTTCTTAGTAAGGGTTTGTGGGTTTAGGCCTGGGGTGCTTCTGCATGCTCTTTTTAAATTGAAACATATGCAAAAGTGCTAAATGAAGGGATATGTCTTCATATAGGCTTGTCTTTTAAAGTGTTTAACCTTTACAAGCCTTTCACCTCTATTTGTTAAAAATTTTAACAAATTACTTTGATAAACTAACTGGCTGTGGTTTTAACCCTGAGGTAATTTCTTTTTTAATTTTACATTGTTAATAAGATTAGTTACAAAGCAATGTCTTCACTCACATAACAAAAGGAAATGTTTATTTCAACAAGTGTTTGGTAAAATTTTGTTTTAAAACCAGGCCTAGGGCTTTCTTGTTATGTTCTGGCCTTCTTATCTCTGATCCACAGACTCACAGACGCTGTTTTTGCTAACAGTGACTTTGCTGAAAAAGCATGCTGTTTCAAATTGTTCTTACTAAAAAATGACCAGTGCTAGTCTAAAACATAGGGGGAAACTATTTTATTACTACACATTACTTTTATAAACACACTCTCTGTGTTTTTAACCCTCAAATGTTTCTGCATGTTCGTTTTTCATTGAAACATATATGCAAATAGGCTAAATGAAGGGATGTGTCTTCATATAGGCTTGTCTTTAAAAGTGTTTATTCCTTTACAAGTCTTACTATAACTTTCACCTCTATTTCTTAAAAAGTGGGGGAGGAAGCAATCTTCTCTCTGATCTACTGGCTCACAGATACTGTTTTTGCTGCAGCTTGAAATTGTCCTCACTAAAAGCATAGGAAAAAGCTTTTAAAAACTTTTTGTTAGTAAGGGTTTGTGGGTTTAACCCTGGGTTGTTTCTCCATGCTTATTTTTTATTACAACACATGCAAAAGTGCTAAATAAAGGGCTGTTTCTTCATATAGGTTTGTCTTTTCAAGTGATTATTCCTTTACAAAACTTTATATAACTTTCACTTATATTTGTTGAAAGGCAGGCAAAGCAGCAACCTTCTTATCTCTGATCCACTGACTCTCAGATGTTGTTTTTGCTACCAGTGGATTTGCTGAAAAAGCATGCTGCTTCAAATTATCCTTATTAAAAATGACCAATGTTAGTCTAAAACATAGGAGAAAACTTTTTTATTACTATAATTTACTTTTATAAACAGGTTCTCTGTGTTTTTAACCCTGGAATGTTTCTGCATGCTAATTTTTTATTGAAACACATATGTAAAAGTGCTAAATAAAGAAATGTGTCTTCAGATAGGCTTGTCTTTTAAAGTGTTTATTCCTTTACAAAGCTTAATATAACTTTCACCTGTGTTTGTTAAAAAGTGGGGGAAGAAACAAACTTCTTCTCTCTGATCCACTGGTTTACAGAATAAGGGGAATATAAACTGTCTGTTACTAAGGACCTGTGGTTTTAACCTGGGGTGTTTCTGCATGTTCTGTTTTATTGAAACACACCTGTAAATAAAGGGATGTGTCTTCATATAGGTTTGTTTTTTAAAGTGCTTATCCCTTTACAAGACTTAATATAACTTTTACTTGCATTTGTTAAAAAGTTTGTGGAAGCAGCAGCCTTCTTATCTCCAGGGGCGGCTCTAGACATTTCACTGCCCCAAGCAGGGCGGCATGCCACGGAGGGCGCTCTGCCGGTCGCCGGTCCCGTGGTGCCGGTGGACCTCCCGCAGGCGTGCCTGCGGATGGTCCGCTGGTCCCGCGGCTCCACCGAAGCCGTTCGGGACCAGCGGACCCTTCGCAGGCATGCCTGCGGGAGGTACACTGGAGGCGCCTGCCGCCCTCCCGGGGACCAGCAGAGCGCCCCCCGCGGCATGCCGCCCCAAGCATGCGATTGGCGTGCTGGGGTCTGGATCCGCCCCTGCTTATCTCTGATCCACTGACTCACAGATGCTGTTTTTGCTAATGAGGGTTTTGCTGCAGCTTCAAATTGTCCACACTAAAAATAACCAATTTTAGTCTAAAACATAGACTCTTAGACTTTAAGGTCAGAAGGGACCATTATGATCATCTGACCTCCTGCACGTCCAGGCCACAGAATCTCACCCATCCACTCCTGTAACAAACCCCTAACCTATGTCTGAGTTATTGAAGTCCTCAAATTGTGGTTTGAAGACCTCAAGCTGCAGAGATTCCTCCAGCAAGTGACCCATGCCCCATGCTGCAGAGGAAGGTGAAAAACCTCCAAGGCCTCTGCCAATCTGCCCTGGAGGAAAATTCCTTCCCGACCCCAAATATGGCGATCAGTTAAACCCTGAGCATGTGGGCAAGACTCACCAGCCAGCACCCAGGAAAGAATTCTCTGTAGTAACTCAGATCCCATCCCATCTAACATCCCATCACAGATCACTGGGCACACTTACCTGCTGATAATCAAAGCTCAATTGCCAAATTAATTGCCAAAATTAGGCTATCCCATCATACCATCCCCTCCATAAACTTATCAAGCTTAGTCTTAAAGCCAGATATATCTTTTGCCCCCACTACTCCCCTTGGAAGGCTGTTCCAGAACTTCACTCCTCTAATGGTTAGAAACCTTTGTCTAATTTCAAGTCTAAACTTCCTAGTGTCCAGTTTATATCCATTTGTTCTTTTGTCCACATTGGTACTAAGCTTAAATAATTCCTCTCCCTCCCTAATATTTATCCCTCTGATATATTTATAAAGAGCAATCATATCCCCCCTCAACCTTCTTTTGGTTATGCTAAACAAGCCAAGCTCTTTCAGTCTCCTTTCATAAGATAGGTTTTCCATTCCTCGGATCATCCTAGTAGCCCTTCTCTGAACCTGTTTGAGTTTGAATTCATCCTTCTTAAACATGGGAGACCAGAACTGCACACAGTATTCCAGATGAGGTCTCACCAGTGCCTTGTATAACGGTATTAACACCTCCTTATCTTTGCTGGAAATACCTCGCCTGATGCATCCTAAAACCACATTAGCTTTTTTAACGGCCATATCACATTGGCGGCTCATAGTCATCCTGTGATCAACCAATACTCCGAGGTCCTTCTCCTCCTCTGTTACTTCCAACTGATGTGTCCCCAATTTATAACTGAAATTCTTGTTATTAATCCCTAAATGCATGACCTTGCACTTTTCACTATTAAATTGCATCCTATTACTATTACTCCAGTTTACAAGGTCATCCAGATCTCCCTGTATGATATCCCAGGGAAAACTTTTAAAATCATTTGTTACTAAGGGCTTATGGTTTTAACTTTTATTAAAGCTCCTATGCAAAAGGGCTACATGGCAGGAAAAATGCGTGGAGTCTGTTTTTTTAGATAAGAATAAGGCAGTTAAAGGGAGAGGAGAGATGGCTCTTGTTTAAAAACCTTGGGATTATAGGATTGATTCATGAAAATGAATTCTATGACACTGATGTAGAACAACATCTGATTGGGTCAATCCTAAGGTGGTGATAACAAACCTGAGGGGCTGTGAACCTGGGAAGTTGCCTCTTTCTGCAGAAACACTTGGAAGGGTAAGATCTCTCTCTCTAACTCAAAGGAGCTTTCTTTTCCCTTTTCTTGCCCTGTTTGCTCTTTTAACCTATCTTTATATGTTTCTCTTTTATTTATTTGATAACAACAAAAACTAGTTCATGAGAGTTAGGTTGTATTTTTGTCATGCAGAAACATACCTTTATTTTCTGGGTCCAAATGGCAAATTTGATAGGGCCTTACATTTCATAATGAGATTATGGGAGGATGGATGGTCTTCGGATTAAGGCATTGGGTTGGGACTCTGAAGATCTGGGGTCAATTCCTAGTTCTGCCACAGGTTCTCTTTGTGGCACTGGGGAAGTCATTTGATCTCTCTGTTCCTTAGTTCTGCACAGGGCCGGCTTCAGCTTTTTTGCCGCCCCAAGCAGCAAAGCAAAGCAAAAAAAAAAAAAAAAAAAAAAAAAGATAAAGCCGCGATTGGTGGCACTTCGGTGGCAGCTCTACCATGCCGCTTCATTCTTTGGCGGCAATTTGGCGGCAGGTCCTTCCCTCTGAGAAGGAATGAGGGACCTACCGCTGAGTTGCTGCCAAAGACCTGGATGTGCCGCCCCTTTCCAGTGGCCACCCCAAATACCTGCTTCCTTTGCTGGTGCCTGCAGCCGGCCCTGGTTCTGCATCTGTAAACATGGATGAATATACTTGGTCTGTCTACATGGTAAGCTCTTTGGGAAGGGGCTGTCTCTTACTGTGTCTAGGTACAGTGCCTAGAACAGTGGTGGGCAACCTTTGGCCCATGGGCCACATGCGGCCCATCAGGGTAATCTGCTGGCAGGCCGCAAGTCAGTTTGTTTACACTGACCGTTTGGAGGCATGACCGCCACAGGTCTCAGTGGCCACAGTTCACCGTTCTTGGCCAACAGGAGCAGCAGTAAGCCATGGGCCCCAGGGATGTGCTGGCTGCCACTTCCCACAGCTCTCATCGGCTGGGAACAGCGAACCACAGCCACTGGGAGCTGTGGTCGGCTATGCCTGTGGACGGACAATGTTAACAAACTGTCTTGCAGCCCACCAGCGGATCACCCTGATGGACCAAGTGTGGCCCATGGGCCGCACGTTGCCCACCACTGGCCAAATAAAATGGGGCCTCAATCTCAGTAGCTGCTATTATGATGGAAAGAAATAATAATTTAATCAACACATTTCACTGGTCACTGTCAAGCAGACAATACTTTATAAGGGTTAAGAAATTATTGAATTTATCTGATGAAAGTACCAAAGAATTTCCACTCACTATTTATCTTGATACTTTGCTTTGGACATTTAAAAAGATCAAAGGATAATTTGTGTGTAATTTGATTTAAAAATGTTACAGATTTCAATAATATTAAATTTAAACACACATTCTGGAACTTCTACCATGGGAAATTAGATTTGAGATTTGCTTCCTAAAACTGCAGGATTGAGTGATCCAGAGCACTGAAAGGAACATTAAAAGATTTAAGGGTTTGATCTGAAGCCCAATGAAGTCAAGCCTTTCCATTAACTTCAATGAACTATATATTTCCACCAAATGAAGAGGGGCTATGTCTCTTGGTTTCTGTACTAAACTCTACCATAGTCACCTGATTTTCTACAAAGCAGATTGCAGTTCTCATCCCAATATGGGACAATGCTGCTAGATGATGCTCTCATGTAGATTTATTTTTTATGATCAACTGGAATATAGTATGTGGGGGTGGGGGAAGGGAACCCTACTGAATAAAACATTATCTTGCTAGACTGCATGTAGCAAAGTTTAGCAGAAAGGTTTCCTAATTTAGAATATTGCACATGGTGCAAAAAAAACCAACCAACCAAACCAATAAAACTCACATATGAAACGTTCTGCTTTTAGACTGCTGGTGTCAAAATTGGTTATATGCAGTGTTATTGTAGCCAGGTAGGTCTCAGGATATTAGAGAGAGAAGTTTAAAGAAGAGCTGTGTGTAAGCTTGAAAGTGTGTATCTCTCACTAACAGATGCTGGTGAAATAAAAGATATTGTCTCATCCACCTTGTATCAAAATTTAGCAGAAGTGTTCCCTATTCAGAATCCAATTTTGTCTGTCTCGGCATTTTATTATACTTTGTGTACAGTCGCTCCCACTTTAAAGTCTGTCAGGATTGTCTACAGAAGAGACTTAGTAAGGCACACAGGTTAGCCAGATCCTACCTGCCATGAAATGGGCTAACCCATTGAGAAATAAAGGAGTGTACATAAAAAATCAAGCACTTGGGGTTGGGGCAGGGACCTTTTTCTCATCTTAAAATCTGGCTGGAAAATTTCACTATGTGAAGACCCTGTTTAGTAGGGATGATAATATCCGTCTCTGAGGGATGTCTCTCAGCCTGTTTTGTGTTTAGAGATAGCTCTGTTGTGAGAATGCATAGGTGACAGTTCCCATTCTCTGGATCAAGTAATTTTCATATGGTGGCGATTCAGAGGGTAAATTTTGTGAGGGAAGCAAAAGCAGAGCTCTAGTATCAAGATCCTTCCCTGAAACAGACTGTCTCCAAGGCCAAACCACAAGGGCTTCTATCTCATGTGTAAAGCAAATGTGGGTGAGGAAGCAAACAATACAATGAAATATCAACATTTTTCAGTTAGTACAAACTAGAAATATATTTTCTAAAATACCTGCAAAAAATTAATTCCCCTCATCCTCACAGACATTCTCAGTTAAGAAAGATTTCAAGGAGTAGGATCTTCTATGCAAATTGCAAAGGAAATCACTATTTGCATTTTTTAAAAGATTGAGTCTAATAATTATTTCTGCTTGTGTACATTCAGAGAGATGATTGTTGAGCTGGGTGCATTAGATCTGTCTGCTTGTCACTTCAAAGTAACCCAGGGATGCATATTTTAGGCATCTTTAGGAAATGCTGCCTGCAGAATCATCCCCAAAGAAATCCCTATCCTCGCACAGTAAGTTCCCACATGCATTTTTGGGGATGATTCTACAGAGAAGAGCTATCTCCTTAGCTTTTCCCCCTCCTATCCTCTACCCACATTCTAAAACTGCAGAGCCATGAATGGGGAAGACTTCAGGTATTTTGGTATTAATTATGTTCATATTGCTCATCTTCCCATGCACTTTCCATATGTACAGGCCAGTTTTGCTGGGTATTGTTGCAGTTTCTGGCCTGGGCTGTGCACATGGTGGGTGACTAGATGATTTAGGCTTCAATCTAACCAAAGCTTCAGACCTTGGAGAACAGGAGCTGTCACCAGCTCTTACCCCTTTAAGTCCCTGCCACCTTCCAACTTATTTTATATGTACACTATGTAAACAGAGTAAAAAAAATATATATACACATACACACACTGTCTGGGACTCAGAGAATCATACCAACACCAGGAAGAGGCAGGTCTACATGACTGGGGACTCTCTACTATGAAGAACAGACAGGCCTGTCACCAGAGCTGATCCAGGGAACAGAAGGGTGTGCTATCTGCTGGGAACTAAGATACAGGATGTAGAGGATCCTAATGGGAGCAGAAAAGAATCCACTGAGTTTCTTTCATGTGGGATCAAGGGATACAGCTAGATTCTTGCTGGAATGCATCAAGGGAGACTATGCCAGGCTGGAGAAGATGCTTAAAGAAATGGAGGCAAGGCGATCTTCATTGGGATTCTATCTGTCCTTAGAGGAAGAGAGTGAAGTGAGACAAGATTATGATGATCAACAGATGACTCAGGTAGCAATGTTATACAAGGAGGGCTTTGGCATATTCAATCACTGGGAGACATTCATAGACAGAAGATTTATTCTCATGGGATGGACTCCACCTGATTAGGGAGGGGAATAGACTTCTGGGGTGGAGGTTGGTACAACTGATTAAAAGAGCTTTAAACTAGGAATTTGGGGGAGATGTTTGGGAGATGCTCATGTAATCTCCATGCCTGATTTTAACACTGAGTGGGAGGAGAATCAAGGAAGAGAGGGTACAGCAATGGAGAAAGGAACAACAGAGAGAATGGACATCAAGAGAAAAGATAGCGTCAATGCTAATGACAATAACAGTCATGTAAGCCAGTGAATCTCAGCCAGGGGTCTGCGGCCCCCTGGAGGTCCGCGAGCTCTTTTAGGGGGGCCGTGGGGCCCCGCTGCTGAAACCCGGTGCCCTGAGCCCCAGTGCTGAAGGTGGGAGTGGCATGGGGATGAAGTCAGCGCCCTCCCCATCCAAGCCAGGAGCAGCATGGGGCTGAAGCCAGCGCCCTCCCCCCAAGCTGGGAGTGTCACAGGGCTGAAGCCGGCGCCCCCCCCAAAACAGGGAGCCGTGCAGGACTGAAGCCAGCGCCCTCATCCCCAGCTAGGAGCAGTGCAGGGCTGAAGGCAACATCCTCCGAAGCCAGGAACGGTGCAGGGCTGAAGCCAGCAAACCTTCCCCCTCCTCCCCAAAGCCAGAAGCTGCAGGAGGCTGAAGCCGGGAGCCCCAGCACCCCCGTCCCCGCTGCTGAAGCTGGGAGCTGCACTGGGAGCTCCCCCAGCCCACACACAGCTCCTAGCTACCCTCTGACTGCACCCTGTGCTACTCCCCTCACTTCACACAGCACCTAGCTACTCCCTCCCTGCACCCTGAGCAGTTTTCAAACTTTTTGAACTGAGTTCCTCCTTTGAGTTATATTTTTTGGTTGTGTCCCCCCACAGCCCAGAGAGGCTGGGTGGCCTCCTGAGTGAGTCAGCGGGTGGAGGTGGTGCTCCTTCTCTGGACCCCACTGTGCGGAGCTGGGTCGAGCCCTGCCAGCCCTTGCCCCCCCAAATAGAAGTAAAACTATGTTTACGCCCCAGGGTCCCCCCACAGCCCGGAGCCCCAAGTTTCCTCCTTACCCTCTCTCAGCTCTGGAGTTTTTATAGCATGTTGAGGGGGGCCTCAGCAAAAAAAAGGTCGAGAACCCCTGATGTAGGTGATACTGGCCATAGAAAGACTGTATCTAAACAGGAGAGGAATCTGGGCAAAGCTGAGCAGAAACAACTAAGATATCTGTATAGCAATGCAGAGAGTTTGGGTAACAAAATGGAGGAACTAGAACTACTGGTACAGGAAGTGAAACCAGATTTTATAAGGATAACAGAAACATGGTGGAATAATAGTCATGACTAGAGTACAAGTATTGAAAGGTATGTATTTTCAGGAGAGACAGAAATAAAGGTGGTGGAGTACTAAGTTCCCTCTAAGCTGCACAGCCATGTAGCAGCCTATTAAGCACTGCACAGGCTCTCAGGGTTGCGGTGGGAGGCGCCTCTCCCCCAGCCCCGGACCTGCCGAGGTGGGGGAGAGGTGTCCCTCCCCTAGCTCCAACCCAGCCCCGCCCTGGACCTTCTGCAGCAGGGAGAGGTCTGGCTCCACCCCTGGCTCCAACCTAGCCTTGGACCTGCTGCAGCTGGGAGATAGGCACCTCTCCCACCCAGCTCAGGTGCTGCTGCGGGCCGAGAGAGATGGGGGGAGTCCTCTCCTCACTGTAGCCCCGGGGCAGCCTGCAACACAAATCCCTCATCCCCGACCCCACCGCAGAGCTTGCACCCCCCTGCACTCCAACAGTGTGCCCCAGCCCTGAGCTCCTCATCCTTGGCCCCACCCCAGAGCCCGCTCCCCCAGTCAGAGTCCTCATCCCTGCACTCCAACACTCTGCCCCTGCCCTGAGCCCCCTCCCACACTCCAAATACCTCAGCCCCACCCCCACCACATGAATTTTGTTACGTGCACCAATATGGAGGTGATGTGTCACGCATCACCCCCATATTGATGCACATAAAAGATTCATTCCGCACATGCATGGGAAAAATTAGAGGGAACACTAAGAAATTAGAACTGATGGAATGGATAAAACAAAATTTGTTTGGGTCAAAATCACTTTGGCGAAGAAATGTAAGAGAGGCTCCTTTGGGATAGTGCTTAGGGTCTGCTACAGACCTCGAGGATCCAATTTTGTATATGGATAGAGACCTCTTTAATATTTTTAATGAAATAAATAGTGGGAATTGTATGATTATGGGAGACTTTAATTGCCCAGATATATATTAGAGGACAAGTGCTACTAATAATGGTAGGGCCCAGATATTCCTAGATGTGATAGCAGACTGATTTCTTCACCAAATAGTCATTGAACCAACAAGAGGAGATGCCATTTTAGATTTAGTATTGGTAAGTAAAAAGGACCTCATAGAAGAACTGGTTGTAGAGGACAGCCTTGGTTCGGGTGATCATGAGCTAATTCAGTTTAAACTAAATGGAAGGATAGACAAAAATAGGTCTGCATCTGAGGCCCTTGATTTCAGAAGGGCAAACTTTAAAAATCAAGAGAATTAGTTTGGGAAGTGAACTGGACTGAAAAACTCTAGGATCTCAATGTGTAGGAGGCTTGAATTACTTTAAGTTAAAGTTGCAGAAGCTATTTGAAGCTTGCATCCCAAGCAAGGGTCAAAAATTTATAGGAAAGGGTTGCAGACCAAACTCGATGAGCAAGCATCTCAGACAGGTTATTAAGAGAAAGCAGAAAGCCTACAAGGAATGGAAGAAGGGCTGGATCAGGAAGGAAAGCTACCTCTTGGAGGTAAAAAAATATAGGGAAAAAGTGAGAACTGCCAAAAGCCCAAGCAGAGTTGGACCTTGCAAAGAGAATTAAAACAATAGTAAAAGGTTCTATAACCACATAAATAAAAATAAAACAAGAAAAGAAGAAACGGGACTGCTAAACCCTGAGGATGAGGTGGAGATTAAAGATAATCTAGGCATGGCCCTACACCTAAACAAATACTTTGCCTCAGTTCTTAAAAAGAGTAATGAGGAATTTAGGGGTAGTGGCAGGGTGGCTAATGGGAACAAGAATATGAAAGTAGCAATTACCACATTTGACATGAAAATCAAACTCAAACAGCTTAGTGGGACCAAATCAGGGCCCCCGAATAATCTCCATCCAATAATATTAAAGGAACTGGCACATGAAATTGCAAACCCAATAGCAAGCATTTTTAATGAATCTGTAAACTCAGGGGTTCTATCCTATGGCTGGAGAATTGTTAATATAGTACCTATTTTTAAGAAAGGGAAAAAAAAGGTGACCCAGGAAACTAGAGGCCCGTTAGTTTGAACTCAGTTGTATGCATGATCTTGGAACACATTTTGAAAGAGAATGCACTTAAGGACATAGAGGTAAATGGTAATTGGGATAAAATGCAACATGGTTTTAGAAAAGGTAGATCAGGCCAGACAAACCTGATCTCTTTCTTTGAGAAGATAACTGATTTTTTTTAGACAAAGGAAATGCAGTAGATCTAATCTACCTGGATTTCAGTAAGGCATTTGATACAGTTGCACATGGGGAGGTATTTCCAGTAGAGATAAGGAGGTGTTAGTACCATTATACAAGGCACTGATGAGATCTCATCTGAAACACTGTGTGCAATTCTGGTCTTCCACATTTAAGAAAGATCAATTCAAACTAAAACAGGAGCAGAGAAGGGATACTAGGATAATCAGAGGGGTGGAAAACCTTATGAGAGGAGATTCATAGAGCTTGGCTTGTTTAGCCTAACCAAATGAAGGCTGAGGGGAGATATGATTGCTCTCTATAAATATATCAGGTATAAATATCAGGCTGGGAGAGGAGGTATTTAATTTAAGCACCAATGATGACACAAGAACAAATGGCTATAAAATGGCCATCAATAAGTTTAGGTTTGAAATTAGATGAAGGTTTCTAACCATCAGAGGAGTGAAATTCTGGAACAGCCTTCCAATGAGAGCAGTGGGGGCAAAAAACCTAACTTGTTTTAAGACTGAGTTTGATAAGTTTATGAACTGGTGCTAGTATGTCTCGATGCTGGTATGCCTAGCTGATATTTCCTAAATTGTGTATTTAGGGACCCTTCAGGCAAGATGGACTCAGAATTGCAGCCCTGACTCATTCAGTTATGCCATCACAGATTATTGCTCAATGAGCACGCTGTGTTTGAAATGATCCCAAAAGGGGATTTAGTCAAAACCTTCTCACAGCGGTCAGAATAAATGTTGCAAAACTACAAGACAATAGCGACGTATCAGAGGGTGGAGTTTCCCTCATCAGCAGCGAGAACAGCTCACAGAACAAAAATGAACCCTAAAGTTTTCCTTTCCAGAGTCCAAATACAAGGTTTCCCCTTTCCAATGTATAAGCAGGTAAAACAATTGGAGGCTCCACTTTAACAGGTGTCAGGGTTCTTTGATTTCAGCTGTATTGGTCACGTGGCTGGTGATTTGGATGAGGTCTGGTAGGTGTGCCCTACAGAGCATGTTAGGTTAAGAAATAAGTAGAAATTAGGTTTTGTTTAAGTTAGGCTAAGAATAGAGGAGTATGGGGAATTGAATCTGTTAGCATGAGTAAAAGATAAGTTGGAGACAGTAAGATGGGAAAATTGAAGTTAGTAAGGACATGGCCCAGGGCCAATATTAATTTTTAGAATCCTTGCGGGCCCCCACTTTCTGCACTCGAAGTCCCAGAGTGTGGATTCAGCCTTGACATGGTGGCAGAGCATTGGGATCATTTTGAACCAGAAGCACAGACCTCCGAATTTAAAAAGGACACATTTTTGCTTTTGTCAGCTTGCAAAGCCAGGGAGTTTTTTTTTCTTTTCTTTTCTTTGCTGCCTGAGGGGGAACTGGCATGAAAAGGGTTCAGCCTGACAAGCCAGGGAGTCCAACAAGCAGTTTATTTTTTTTCTAGCTTCATGGCAACGAAATAACTAGGTTAGAGTAGAGCAGCACAGTGCATGAGGTTGAGGTCAGGCACCGAAACCCTAGAGCAGCTAGTCTTCCCAAAGTGGCACGCCACAGAGAAGACAGACCCAGATCAAGCCTGAACATCCAGCTCCATGACAGAAATGCAAGGAGGGGATGGGGACCAGAGACTTCCCAGAAAGTAAGGGTCAGCCCTTCCCCACCCGAGATCCTAGTGCCAGGATGGAGAGATGTCTTTAACTCAGGCTGAGTTCTAACTGAGGCAGAAAGGAATTTCTTCTTAGAGATGAAGTGCTTTGAGGTGGAAGCAGAGGAGAGGAAAGAGAAGAAGCACTTGGAGGTGGAAGCAGAGGAGAGGAGAGAGGCGAAGAGCTTAGAAGTGGAGCTGAAGCGCTTAAAGCTGGAAAAGGCTAAGCTGGATCAATCAGGTAGCCCTAGCAGTCCTTCAGGTACTGCTCCCCATTCAAAACAATTCCCCACATACAAGGTAGGTGATGATACAGAGGCCTTCTTAGAAAAAATTGAAAGGGCCTTCCTTGGATACAACCTCCCTCCAGACCAGTCAGGGGTGGCTCCGGGCCCCAGCACGCCAAGCGCGTGCTTGGGGCGGCATGCCGCGGGGGGCGCTCGGCCGATTGCCAGGAGGCCAGCAGGCAGGGCTCCGGTGGACCTCCCGCAGGTGTGCCTGTGGAGGGTCCGCTGGTCCCGTGGCTTTGGTGGAGCCGCGAGACCAGCGGACCCTCCGCAGGCACCCCTGTGGGAGGTCCACTGGAGCTGCGGGACTGGCGACCGGCAGAGCGACCCCCATGGCATGCCGCCGTGCTTGGGGCGGCGAAATGTCTAGAGCCGCCCCTGAGATCAGTATATGTTGGAGCTGAGGCCACAACTCAGTGGACCCTTAGCAGAGGTGGCAGCTGAAATGCCTAAAGAACATATAAACAAAAGGCCAGAATTAGGATGGGGCTAATACCCAAGCATGCCCAGGGCACTAAGGTGGAAATCAGATGTGGCATTTTCCCGACTTGCCTACCACATTATAAAAATTTGGGATGCCTGGCTATCAGGAGCAAATGTAAAGTCTCTGGAAGATCTGTCTCTCCTAATAAAAATGGAGCAGTTCTTAGAGCATGTTCCTGAGGAAATAGAAAGGTACATCCTAGATTGGAAGACCCAAACTGTAATTGAGGTGGGGATGATCAGAGCCAAATGAGTGGAGGTGGCAGAGAAGAATAAAGCTAGTAACAGTTGGTACGGATACCAGAAGAGGCAACCTGAGATGACACTCCATCATCAAATTCAGCCCAAGGCTCCACCTTGCAAGAAGGAGCCCTCCACACAGCCAGGGAAACCTCAGATGTCCTCTTGTCCCACCACCCTGCTCTCCAACCACCCACCTCACCCCAGCCCACAGTCAGCTGGGCGATGCTTCAGATGTAATGAGCTGGGGCATGTAAAGGCCAACTGCCCCAAGAGCACCAGCTGACTGCAACTCATCACCCCAGGGTCCCACCGAGAGCCTTCCGGCCCAGATGTCTTGTAAATACCCCCAGAGCAAAGGGAAACTGTGAGTGTGGGTGGGAGGAACATTACTGCGTGGAGAGACGCTGGAGCACAGGTGTCAGCATCCACCAATCCCTGGTGGACCCCAAATTTATCGACCCAGAAGCCCAAGTGATGGTGCATCCCCTTAAGGCCAACTCTTTTAACTTGTCTACGAGGTACAAGGGCTGGGCAGGGATATGGACTTTTGCAGTCTATGACGATTATCCTATTCCCATGCTGTTGGGAGAAGACTTAGCCAACCATGTAAGGCTAACAAAAAGGGTGGGGATGGTCACCCACAGCCAGGCTAAACAGGCCTCCACACCTAACTCCATTCCTAAGCCTCCTACAGGGACCTAGCCAGAGGTGGTAGACCAAAGTCTATAGCAGCAGCTGTAGATCCAGTTCCTGGGACCCAGCCAAAACCAGCCTAAGAATCGGAAATGGTGGAGCAGTCAGCACCAGAGCCCGTGCTTGCAACTCCACCAGAGACAGGGGAGCCAGCACCAAAGAGCGCCACAGAGCCTGCACCTGAAGCAGCAGCTACACTGGAACAAGAAGCTCAGCTGGAACCTGAAATACAACCTAGTGCACCAGTGGAAAGTGGTTCACAATCGACAGAGACAACCTCGTCATCTGCATCGCTTCCAGTGGGACCAAGCCCAAGTCCATAACCCAGTAAGGAACTAATGTCTCCATCATCAAGGGAGCAGTCCCAGGCTGAGCAGGAAGTGGATGAAAGCCTCAAGGGAGCTTGGACAGCAGCACGGAGTGACCCACCGCCTTTCAGCTCTTCCAATAGGTCCAGGTTTGTTGTAGAAGGAGGAATCTTATACAAGGAAACCCTTTCTGGTGGGCACAAGGAGGACTGGCATCCTCAGAGACAGCAGGTCCAACTAAGTATAGGGAAAAGCTTAGCCCATGATCACCCTAGTGACCATGCTAGTGTGAACAGGACCAAAGACCATTTGGGGAAGTCATTCCACTGGGAGGGAATGGGCAAGGACGTTTCTACCTATGTCTGGTCTTGTGAGGTGTGCCAGAGGGTGGGAAAGCCCCAAGACCAGGTCAAGGCCCCTCTCCAGCCACTCCCCATAATTGAGGTTCCATTTCAGGGTGTAGCTGTGGATATTCTGGGTCTTCTCTAAAAAGGCACCCAGAGGAAAGCTGTACATACTGACCTTCATGGATTTTGCCACCCGATGGCTGAAAGCAGTAGCTCTAAGCAACACCAGGGCTAAAAGCATGAGCCAGGCATTGGCAGACATTTTTGCCAGGGTAGGTTGCCCCTCTGATATCCTTACAGATTCAGGAACTAACTTCCTGGCAGGGACCATGAAACGTCTTTGGGAAGCTCATGGGGTAAAGAACTTGGTTGCCACCCCTTACCACCATCAAACGAATGGCCTAGTGGAGAAGTTTAATGGGACTTTGGGGGCCATGATACGTAAATTCATGAATGAGCACTCCAGTGATTGCGACCTAGTGTTGCAGCAGTTGCTCTTTGCATACAGGGCTGTACCATGTCCCAGTTTGGGGTTTTCACCCTTTGAACTTGTTTATGGCCACAAAGTTAAGTGGCCATTACAGTTGGTGAAGCAGCAATGGGGGGGAAGGGGGTTACATCTTCTCCAGGAACTAACATTTTGGACTTTGTAACCAACCTGCAAAACACCCTCAAGGACTCTCTAGCCCTTGCTCGAGCAAACCTACAGGATGCTCAACAAGAGCAAAAGGCCTGGTATGATAAACATGTCAGAGAGCGTTCCTTCAAAGTAGGTGACCAAGTCATGGTCCTGAAAGCGCTCCAGGCCAATAAGATGGAAGCGTCATGGGAGGGGCCATTTATGATCTGAGAGCATCTGGGAGCTGTTAATTACCTCGTAGCATTCTCAAACCCTACCCTAAAACCTGAAGTATACCACGTTAACTCTCTAAAGCCCTTTTATTCCTGAGAAATCAAGGTTCTCCAATTTACAGCCCAGGAAAGAGATGATGCTGAGTGGCCTGATGGAGTCTACTATGAAGGAAAAAGCAATGGTGGCACAGAAGAATGGTGGCCTGTCCATAACCCTTTGGCGTAAGTAGTGACAGCAAATCCAGGAGCTCTGCACCAGCTTCGCGCCAATTTTTTCAGCCACCTCAGGACAGACAGAATGGGTGTACCACTCCATTGACACAGGTGATGCTTGCCCAATTAGAGCCCAACCCTACCGGATGGCTCTTCAAGCCAAAACCGCAATAGAAAGGGAGATCAAGGAGGTGTTACAAATGGATGTAATCTGCCCCTCTGAGAATGCATGGGCCTCTCCAGTGGTTCTGGTTCCCAAACCCGATGGGGAAATCTGCTTTTGTGTGGACTACCATAAGCTAAATGCTGTAACTCACCCAGAAAACTATCCAAGGTCATGCACAGATAAGCTATTGGAGAAACAGGGACATGCCCAGTTCATCTCCACCTTATACTTAACTAAGGGGTACTGGCAAGTGCTGCTAGATGCTGCAGCCAAGGAAAAGTCAGCCTTCATCACCCGTGTAGGGCTGTATGAAATTAATGTGCTCCCTTTTGGACTGCAAAATGCACCCACCACCTTCCAGAGACTGGAAGATAACTTTCTGGCTGGATTTGGGGATTTTGAAGTCGCCTACCTTGACGATGTGGCTATATTCTCAGATTCATGGGCAGAACACCTGGAACACCCCCAAGCTGTCTTCTAGCTCATAAGGGAGGCAGGATTAACCGTTAAGGCCAAAAAATGTCAAATAGGCCTAAACAGGGTAACATACCTTGGACACCAGGTGGGTCAAGGAACTATCAACCCCCTACAGGCTAAAGTAAATGCTATCCAAAATTGGCCTGTCCCTAAGTCAAAGAAGCAGGTCCAATCCTTCTTGGGCTTGGCCGGGTATTACCGACGATTTGTACCACACTACAGCCAAATTGCCACCCCACTGACAGACCTAACCAGGAAAAAACAGCCAAATGCAGTTCAGTGGACTGAAAAGTGTCAAAAGGCCCTAAATCAGCGTAACCCTTTGCTTAGACCAACCGTTTGTTGTAACCACAGATGCATCCGAGCATGGTGTAGGAGCAGTTTTAATGCAGGAAAGACCAGATCAACAATTCCATCTTGTCGTCTTTCTCAGCAAAAAACTTTCTGAGAGGGAAAGCCACTGAAAAAGAATGTTACGCCATTGTGTATGCTCTGGAGAAGCTATGCTCGTACATTTGGGGATGGCGTTTCCACCTGCAGACTGACCACGCTGCACTAAAGTGGCTTCGCACAGTCAAAGAGACCGAAATACAACACATTTCAGGAGCCTCTAACAAAGTGGCTGATGCACTCTCCTGGGAAGGTTTCCCAGAATCAGCAGGGTAAAAATGTTCCTGTCTTCTAAGTCATTGTAGTTCTTGATTGTGAATAATACTGTTTAGTTCTTCATGTAATTAGTAGTAAAATTAGAGGTACATGTATCTTATTAACTCTGTTTCCTAAACCTCCAGGAAGAAATCCCAGCTGGTGTGGACCTGACCTGAACCAGGCTGGCCCACACTGTCTGTGATTTGAGGGGCATATGATAAATGAATGAATACCCAGCCAGCCAGTTAGCTATAAAATCCCTCTTGGTAGCTGTTTTCCATTTGCTTTGCCTGTAAAGGGTTAAAAAGTTTGACTGCATGCATAGGTAAAAGGAATTGAGTGGGCACCTGGCCAAAAGAGCCAATGGGAAGGCTAGAACTTTTTAAAATGAAACAAGACTATCCTTTTGTTGGTCTGTGGTTGTTCTCCCGGAGAGCAGAGACAGGGCTGGAACTATGCTGTAAAAATCTTTGAGCCAAGCATGAAAAATCATCAGATCATACCTAGAAACTCCTCATTTGAAACCCCAGATATGTAAGTAGATCAAGAAATGTCTAGGAAGTCGCGATTAGGTTTATTTATTTTATTTCTTTATGGCTTGTGGATTCCTTTGTGCTAACCCCAGGTGCTTTTGTTTTGCTCGTAACCTTTAAACTGGACCTCAAGAGAGCTATCTTGATGCTTAATCCTTGCACTTTTTTTTAATTTAGCAAAAAGCCTAAATTCCGAATATATTTTCTTTCTTTTTGTTTTCAATAAAATTTATCTCTTTAAAGAACAGAATTGGATTTTTATGTCTCTAAGAGGTTTGTGCACATGTTGTTTAATTAGCTGGTGGCAACAGTTGATTTCCTTTGTTTTCTTTCTCAGCTCTTCCCTAGAGGGGGGTGAAAGGGCTTGAGGGAACCCCACAGGAAGGAATTCCCAAGTGCACCTTCCTGGGCTCTAAAAGGGTTTTTTTGCAATTGGATGGTGGCAGCATCTACCCATCCAAGGTCAGAGAAAATCCTTGGGAGTTTAATCCAAGCCTGGAGTGGCCAGTATTAATTTTTAGAATCCTTGTTGTCCCCCACTTTCTGCACTCGAAGCGCCAGAGTGGGGAATCAGCCTTGGCAACATATAATCAATTTAAAATAAAAAAGATCATGTTCTCCCTTTAATCATAGTTCCTCATTCAAAAAAAATTAATTCCACATATAGCTGAGATTGTGTAGTTTGAGTCAAAATGTCCTATGTTCTGAATATATTTAGCAAAGTCCTAGATACAATAGGACGCTATGAAAGTGCTGTACGAACATTGTTTCACTATAGCACGGTGAGTAAGAGAAATTGAGGCGCAAAGAGATTATGTGAATTCTTCAAGATCACAATCAAGTCTGTGACAAAGGTGGTAATAGGATTTGGAGCTCCTGTGTCCAGTCCTGGGCTTTAATAACTAGATTCTACTTTCTACCATATAACTGCTTGAAAGAAAATTAGGTCAGATCAATTCAAACAAGCCACAAACTTTAACACCTCCTGCATTCACAACCCTGGCAGGGGTGGAGTTAAATATAAACATGGAGGATAATGCTCTATACCAGAGATTCTCAACCTCAGGGTCACTGCCAAGTGTCAGAGGGTTATGACCACCCTGCCCTTTCCATATTGCTAAATGGGGAAAAGGGGGCCTGAGTACGGAAGAGGTTGAGAATCACTGTTCTATCCTATATAAAAGTACTACTGCTCAGTTACAATGGAATTGTACATTATTTGAAAACAGGGCTTCTACCAAGTGTTTATATTGCAAGAGCCAGTGCAGTTTTTCTGGACCACTCCTTCCACAGCTTTTAATTCTTTCTAAACAGAAGAGAGCCTCTAATGGTACAGTCTCCACACAGTGCATGTGGACTCACTCATATAAATCCACATTAACAATAATAGATGTGAGCTCAGCCCATGGCCCGCAATAAATCTGATACCCCCTGGATTAGATATGAAGCATTTTATGTTTAACATTCTCATGTTCTTATATGAAGCTGTTTACAAACTAATGTTTTCCTGAAGCAGTTTTGGAACTAAAATCCAGAATTGTTTTTAATATAATGTTTGTCAGACATTTTCAACAAGCCTGCTCCTGTTTGTCCTTAAGGCTTTGGGCAGCATCTCATTCCACTGCATTCCCAACTAGCTCAATCCCCATCTTGTTTCCTTCCTAGTTTTCTGCTTGAATGGTTCTGAAAGGCTGCGTCCCTTGCTTAATTACACCATCATTATTGCAAATTCTTAATAATTTACTATATCTTTCCACTTAATACATTTATAGATATATCTAAAATATGAAAGAGAGACAAGAAAGATGAGATACTCACTGATTTACCAAGCTTCCTAGGGATAACTGTCTTCGTTCTCATGAACCCTAGGGTGATAAGCCCTGTCTACATCTTCAGAAGCTTGGAAACTGCTGCCTCTCAGAAGTTTTGCAAGAATTATTACAAGAAGTGAAGGAGTAGTTCTTCTTTTTCTAAAAATGGACTTTCAGCAACAGTTCCACTTAGAACTTAATGGAAATGTTAGAGTGCTGAATTTTCAGAATGCATGTTAAATGCAGAACTGAGGGCTTAGGTTCCAACTTCCATTGGGGTATTCCCATTAACTTTACTGGGAGTTGGGTCAGTCTTAGGTGTCACCTATTTTTGACTGTACTAAGCACTTTTGTAGCATATTCAAAAATAATTTGAAATATTTGGTGATGGCAGCTGATCTACAACAGGAAATGAGGTTGGCTTAGGGGTGTGAAAAATCCCACACAGGGTGTGATGTAATTGAGCTGACCTAAGTTCCCATGTAGACAGTGCTAGATCAATGGCACAATTTTTCTGTTGACCTAGCCGCTGTCTCTTGAGGAGGTGGATTACCTACGCTGATTGGAGAACCCTTCCCCTCAGCGTAAGTAGTGTCTATACTGAAGCGCTACAGTGGCACAGCTGCAGCACTGCAGTTGTAGCATTTCAAGAGTAGACAAGCCCAAAGTGAAATTGAAAAAATACAACTGGGGCTTCATATTCATTGTCTCTCAACTAGTTCCAAATCAAATCCTCTACTATACCCACTCAGGAGCTCCTGCCTCCCCCATCCCGGTCCCTGGTTCTTACCTGTCCCTGCTGGTGAGCCTAGGGTCTGTTCATCCTGCTTCCTGGTCCCCAGTGCCGAGAGGAGCGGGAGCCTCAGCTACCGCAGTTTTGGCACATGGAGGGCCTGGCCTGTGCCAGCAGAGCTCTCTGCCACTTGACCCATGTTGGATGCGCCCTAATCTCTGGAGGTCAGTCTTTCTCCCTTAATGCTCTCTCCGTTCAAATCTAGACAGGCTTTTTGTTCTCCACTGTTCACAGGTTCTCTTCCCTTAAAGAACAAGTCCAGTGGTGAGCTCAGCAGGGGCAGGAGCCACAGCATCAAGGCGAATGGCTCTTGCATTGTCCCTTAGGTGTTGGTAAATGGGTGCTATCTGAAGCCATGGTGCTCTTTGCCGCCTGGTGCAATCAGACTCTTCTTGAATTAACCCCAGTGTAACCATATAATAAACCCCCTTACAATAATAAAACATACCAGTAGCGATTATTTTTGTGAGCTCGTGGAGAATCGTGAGGTCCCAAAGGGGTGGAGAAGGGCAAACATAATGTCTATCTTTAAAAAGAGGAACAAAGAGGTCCCAGGGAACTACAGACCAGTCAGCCTGACCTCGATACCTGGCAACGTAGTAGAACAAATTATTAAACTATCTGTAAATACCTAGAAGATAACAGGATGATGAGTCAGTGTGGATTTATCAAGAATAAATTATTCCAAGCCAACCTAATTTTCTTCTCTGACATGGTTAATGGTCCTAATGGATGGGGGGAAGCAGTGGGCATATATATCTTGATTTTAGTGAGACTTTTGACGTAGGGAGGGGATAGGAATTATAATTCATTTCTCTACATTTCTGAGAATTTATTAATATGTCAAATCTTTTATTTACTGCAAAATAAATAATATTTTAGTGATTTTATTTTAATTGACGACGTAGGGGCAAGATGACACAGTCCTCAGTTTTGATAAGCAATAACTCAACCATAATGAAACACATCTGCCAGTGGCAAGAGCTGCAGTGCTAGTGACACCTAACTCAAATATACATCAAAGTTGCATAGCTGGAAAGTCATGTAGAGAGGAGATATCACAAGTTGATACACGTCAAACAGTCATTATAACACACATTGCAGGTAGATGGTAAAGAATCGAGCGAATATTGTGGAAAATTGTGTTTCTTGGTGCCAAAGAATAAAGGATAACATCTTTCAGCATTATAAATCCAAAATGTGAGTATCTTTAAGCATTATTAAACATTAGCGTTATTATCGGGCAGTATAATTATGAAATTTTCTTTGTTACAACTGGTTCACAGGTAATAAATAAGGTCCATAAAAGAAAAGTAACAGCGTTAATGCTTAATAGACCACAAAAGTGATAATGTCACACTCCAAGCGGGTAACTGTGAGAAAAGGGATTACTTTCCAAACAACCGGTGTTGGGTTATAATGTCGAAAAAGGTCATTTTGTTTCCATATAAATGCTGTAACTAACTGTTTTAATAGGTAAATGAGTGTATGTTACTAATCACTGAACCTTTAAGCAGTGAAAAGACGTGTTGGGATGGCTGCAATGTGGTTAAATCGGCAACCATGTGGTGGGTGTGTCAGCCATCCTTAAAGCTATAATGCTTGCAGTCGGGAGCACAGTACATAACAATATTCAAATGCCCCATGTCAGAAAGAGGAAAAAGAAAACCCTCAGGAGCTAAGTATCATAAATGAAAGGCTGAGAACGAAAGGGACCAAGCAAAACAGCAGGGATCCTTCCGGAAATATGTCTTCTTTAATCCAAATAAAGATGGAAGCAGTTCACAGCATCCAGATGAAGGAATTTTACTTGGAGAGGAGAAGGTTAGCTCACATCCGCATGGAAGCAGTTTGGAACATCAAGATGAAGATATATTACTTCGAGATGAGGGTAGCTTACATCTACAAAAAAGCAGTTTGGAAACTCAAGATGATGGAAACTTACTTCTAGATGAGGGCAGCTCACAGCATCAGACTGATATGGAAGTGGAGAAAATTTATGCACTTTCAGAGAGACACACAGAAATTGAAGTAAATGAAGTAGAAGGAAGAAAGGATGAGGAACTTATAAACAAGTTACAGTATGGGGACCCAGCTTCATGGCCCAGATGTGATGACAGTGTGCGGCAAATTCTCGTGGAACATGGACCCAAACAAGTTTGTGAATTTCCCTTCCCTAAGGATGGAAATAAAAGAAAATTCCCTGCTCAGCATTACAAGAGGAAACTCATCAATGGGGAAGAAATTCATCAAAACTGGTTACAATATTCAGTGTCAAAGGACTCTCTGTTTTGCTTTTGCTGCAAGTTGTTTAGAAATCAAGCAATAGGTACATCACTTACTGAAAATGGTTCAAAGGACTGGAAAAACATATCTTCAATTCTCTCTTCACATGAAAGAAGTACAGAATATTTGGAATATTTTCAAAATTGGAAAGAACTTGAATTACGATTAAAAAATAGAAAAACTATTAATGAAGAAAATTTATGTGTGATCAAAGAAAAAGAAGAATATTGGCAACTAATATTAGAGCGTCTGATTGCTTTAGTGAGAGTTCTCGGTAGGCAAAATTCAGCATTCCGTGGCTGCAGTAGAAATGAAAAATTATACACTCCAGGTAATGGAAAATTTTAAAAATTTGTTGAATACTTATCTTTGTTTGATCCAGTCATGAAGGAGCATCTACGTAAAATAACTGATCATGAAACAGGTTCATTACTTAGGAAAAAATATGCAGAATGAACTGATTCAAATCCTAGCAAATGCCATTAAAAAGAAAATTGTAGAAGCTGCCCATTCTGCAAAATACTTTTCAATAATACTGGACTGTACACCACATGTGAGTCATGTTAAACAAATGACGATGATCTTTCTTTTTGTGGATATGGAAAAAGTCTGCAGATGAAGATAATGTTGACGTGCTCATAAAGAAACATTTTGGGGTTTCGTAACACTGAAGGTGACGACTGGAGCATTTATGATTGAAACTATTCTACAAGAGCTTGAAACAGTTTCATTATCTGTTGAAAACTTATGTGGCCAAGGCTATGATAAGGGGAGGAATATGAAGAGTAAAGACAATGGTGTGAAAAGGAGAATGATGGAAATCAATCCTAGCGCCTTTTTCGTTCCTTGCAGTGCTCATTTTCTGAATTTGGTTGTCAATGATGCTGCTAGCTGTTTGGAGGCAAGCAGTTTCTTTGATCTGGCGCAACGTGTTTATGTGTTTTTCTCAGGCTCAACACACCATTGGGAGATTCTGACTCGCCAAGTGAATTCTCTAACTGTGAAATCACTTAGTCAGACAAGATGGGAGAATCACATTGATGCTTTGAAGCCTTTTTGCTATGAACTTGGAAACATTTATGATGCCTTAATTGAAATTTCTGATGATACTACCTTTACTGGATCATCTGGCAATACGGAACATTCAGATGCAGAAGCTCTTGCAAATGGCCTTTCCAAGTTCAAATTTGTGACTTCACTCATTTTGTGGCATAATATCCTTTTTGAGATTAACCTCACTAGCAAGCAGCTTCGGGAAAAGAACTTGAACATACATTCTGCTATTCAAAAACTGCAGCAACCTAAAAATATTCTGGAGGAATTCAGAAGTGATGAAGGGTTTGAAAGAACACTGGTAGATTCTCTCGAACTTGCTGAAGAAATAGACTTTCCAATAGAATTTGAACCAGAGCCAGTTCACATTTGTTAAAAGAAACAGCAGTTTTCGTATGAAGGATGAGACACACCCATTCAGAACCCAAAACAAAGGTTCAAAGTGAATTTCTACTTCGCGGTCCTTGATACTGCTGTTCACTCGGTTGACAAAAGATTTCAACAGATGCAGCAGCTAGAGTCACTATTTGGCTTTCTATATGATATCCACGGCTTGAAAAAGAAAACAGCAAAACAGAGAAGAGAATTTTGTATAAAGCTGGAGTCGACATTGACTCATGAAAATTCAAAAGACATTAATGCTACAGATTTGCATAGTGAGCTTCAGGCTTTTTCAAGACAACTTAAGAAACATTCCACTCCTGAAGAAGTACTGAAGTTTGTTTGTGAAAATAAACAGACAGACGGATTTCCAAACATTTTTATAGCGCTACACATTACAGTTTCCATAGCTAGTGGGGAACGTAGCTTCTCAAAGTTAAAATTGATAAAAACATATCTGCGTTCAACAATGGTGCGAGAGAGACTTGTTAGACTTGCCACAATGTCAACAGAGCATGAAATAGCTGGAAAACTGGAGCTAAAAGAACTAGTAACTGAATTTTCAAACTTAAAGCAAGAAAAGTCATGTTTTAAGAGCACAGAGTATTTTTTATTCAGAGTGTTTTGTAAATACAGGTTAAAGTTCATTGAAGAGTTTTCTTATTTCTTTCTATATTGGATGTGGTGGTAATGGCAGTTAAAGCAGGATAGTGTAATGGACGATTTTGGATTTGCAATAATAAAAATTATAATTAACATTTTTAATGCATTTTTATTTGAAATCAGACTGAATGATCATCTAGCTGTCGTGTAGAAATCTATTCTAAAAATGTCGTGTCTCTATTTTATCTGATCTCAGAAACATTGGTTGAACAGATGGACCAACGGACAAACCGAATAATTAAGCCTCTGTTTTTAAAAAAAAAAAAACTCTTAAAAACATTAAAAGGAAAAAAGGGGCAAAATGTTTCCCAGTTTACCAAAAACCTCAGCCTAGATCTGCCCTTGGGGCTTGGGGGTGGGGGCGCTGATTGCAGGGTTCACCTAGGGCACCAGTTGCTCACAGCTAGTCTAGGGCCGCCCCTGTGCCTATGACAATGGTACTAGCTCAGTCAGCATAGCAGGATGCTGTCCCCCTTGCCTGGACAAAGTTACCCCTCCTATGACTTCTCCTTTTATACATTGATACAAACGAGTTATGGATTACATCCAGACATTGCTAGCTACCACCCTTATTCTTGTACCTCCTAGTGCAGGGGTGGGCAAACTTTTTGGCCCAAGGGCCGCTCGGGTTTCATAAATTGTATGGAGGGCAGGTTAGGGGAGAGGGTTATGGCCCGGCCCCCACCTCCTATCTGTCCCCCCAGGACTCCTGCCCCATCCACACACCCCCCGCTTCCTGTCCCCTGACTGACCCCGGATCCCTGCTTCCCCATCCAACCCCTCCTCTCATTCCTGACAGCCCCCCCCCAGGACCCCTGCCCCATCCAACCACCCTTCTCCCTGTTCCCTGACTGCCCCCCGGCACCCCTGCCCCTATTCATCCCCCCCCAACCACCACCCCAAAATCCCCTGCCCTCTCTCCAACTCCCCCCCACTCCGTGCCCCCTTACACCACTGCCTGGAGCACTGGTGGCTGGCAGCGCTACAGCCGCGCCGCCCGGCTGGAGCCAGGCCATGCTGCCACCGCCATCACACAGCACAGAGCATCGGGTCAGGCCGGGCTTTGCAGCTTTGCTGCCCCAGGAGCTCACAGCCCCGCTGCCCAGAGCATGATGCCGGCAGCAGCGTGAGTGAACTGAGGCTGCAGGGGAGGGGCTGGGGGCGAGCCTCCCAGGCCAGGAGCTCGGGGGCTGGCCAGGACGGTCCCACGGGCTGGATGTGGCCCATGGGCCATAGTTTGCCCACCTCTGTCCTAGTGCGAACAAAACATCCTTATCCATTATCCTGTCATCCCATCCTTCTCTTACGAGGGGCCAGTGTGTTCCTGCACCATCTCTTAGGAAAATATTCATGTAGTTACTTGAGAGAGCTGTGTGGTTTTGTACCACCCCCTCCAGTCAGGAATGTGCTTACTTGGTGTTAACTAATGCCTACTGTGGTGGTGTTTTGCCAAGGCCAGGCCTACTCTGGATCACAGCCTTTGGTTCTTGCTGTTAACTATGCCCAGGGCTCTAGCAAGGCCTACACAGCACTGGTCAATTTTTTCATCAGTGACATAGATAATGGCGTGGCGAGTACGCTTATAACATTTGTGGATGACAGCAAGCTGGGAGATGTTTCCAGTACTTTGGAGGACAGGATTAGAATTTAAAAGGATGGTGATAAATTGGAGAATTGAGCTGAAATCAACAAGCTGCAATTCAGTAAAGACAAGTGCAAAGTACTACAATGAGGAAGGAAAAATCAAATCCCCAACTACAAAATGGGGGATAAGTGGCTTGTCTCTCTCACCTACAGAAATTAGTCCAATAAAAGATATTACCTCACCCGCCTTGTCTCTCTAGTAAGTGGCTATGCAATAGCGCTGCAGAAAAGGTTTGAGAGGTATAATGGATCAAAATTGAAATGAGCCAACAATATGATGCAGTTGCAAAAAAGGCTAACGTCATTCTGGGGTGTATTATCAGGAGTGTTGTATGTAAAACAAAGGCAGTAATTGTTCTGCTTTATTTGGTACTGGTGAGCCTCAGCTGGAGAACTGTGTCCAGTTTTTGGTGCCACACTTTAAGAAAGATGTGGACAAATTGGAGACAGTCTAGAGAAGAGAATAAAAAATGAAAAAAAGGTATAGAAAATATGACGTATAAAGAAAGACTAAGAGGACTGGACATGTTTAGCCTTGGGAAAAGAAGACCGAGGGGGAACCTCATGCCAGTCTTCAAATATGTTAAGGGCTCTTACAAAGCGGATGGTGATCAATTGTTCTCCATGTCCACTGAAGGTCGGACAAGAAGTAATGGTCTTAATCTGTAGCAAAAAGAGTTACCTTAGATCGTAGGAAAAACTTTTAACTATAAGGGTAGTTAAGTTCTGGAATACGCTTCCAAGGGAGGTTTGGCATCCCTATTCTTGGAGGTTTTTTGGACCAGGTTAGACAAACACTTGTCAGGGATGGTCTAGGTTTACTTGGTCCTGCCTCAATGCAAGGGGAGGGACTTGATGACTTCTCAAAGTCCCTTCCAATCCTACATTTCTATGATTCTATATAGAAAACATATTCACAAAGAATCACAGGCAATTCCAAATCTCTCAAGTGTCAATGAGTTTTTCCTGAGTAAAGGAAGGACTTTGTTTATCAAGATGAGAAAGTAGGAAAGATGAAAGAAAAGGGGCTTGTCTCTTTCTACAAACACAGGAATTGCCAGGTTGGATCAGACCCACAGTCTGGCTAGTCAAGTATCCTGTCTCCAGTAATGGCCAGCACCGGCTGCTTCAGAGGAAGTTGCAAGAAAGCCTGTGGTGGGCAATTGAGGAGAAACTTGCTCACAGGTAAAATTTCTTCCTAAACCCCAATAATTAGAGCTTGGCTTATGTCCTGCAGCTAAGAGTTTATATCCCTTCTAAAACTGTTGTTTTTGTTGTTTAATTATTAGGCTTTATAGTCCGAGATCACAGTGAAATAAACATACAGACCTGTGTTTTTCCCAGGAACCGCACCAGTTTGTGATATGTATGATACAATATGTGATCAGAGACCTATCAATGTAGATCATAGTTCTATAGATCTATCAATATGATCATTGATCCGTCAAGATAGATCTCTCTAGTTATCACTAATGCAGTTTATCATTTGAGACCGTGAATGTCAAATGACAGGAATCCAGGAAGGGGCCTAATGAGGAGGGTTGTGTACTGGAAAGGATGTGGACTGTGGTTAGGGCAGGGTTTCCCAAACTGCAGGGTCAGCAGCTATAGGTGGAGTCTGGGTGGGGCCTGAAACTCTTGTCTGTCTTTTTGACTATCTTGAAAACAAAATAATGCAAATTACGGCATGGGATTTTCTGTTACATTGCTTGTGTGCTTGTTCCATTTCCAACCACAGTCTTGCTCCTGCATCCAGGAGGACAGTAGGGACTGAGCACAGTTCTCCTCTCAGTCCTTCCTGCTCTTGCCCAGCCAGCATGGAGTTGCTTGTGGAGAGAAAGCAGGGAGAGGAAGAAGTAAGTAGCAGCAGTTGCCAGCAGCTATCTCAGGCAGTGGTGAGCTGGAGCAGATTCCCACAGGTTCCCAAGAACCAGTTGCTAAAATTAGACCTCCATGGAGAACCCGTTGTTAAAGGGCCAGAGGGTGGGCAAAGAACTCCGGTCCATGGGAAGGACCATCCTGTTGTTCCCAGGATTCCCAGCTGGGAAGGCTGAGGCTCCCCCGGCCCTTCCCCCGCTTCCCCCCAGCTGCAGCATGGCCAGCCGCCGGCATCAGCTGGGCAGCTCAGCTGAGCTCCGGAGTTGCTTTGAGCTGCCAGCAAGGTAAGCTCTAGGGCTGCTGGGGGGGCAAGTGGGGCAATTTTCCCCAGGCCCTGCAGGGGCCCCCGGCTGCACAAGTATGTCTCCGCCTGCCCCGGCCCCTTCCCCGCTCCCCTCCCTTAAATCAGAACTTTTTATAGGGAACCGGTTGTTAAAATTTTGGTAGCTCATCACTGATCTCAGGGTTTAGCTGGTAAAGAGGAGAGGGAGTCTCCGTCCCCCCACTCATTCTGCACCCCCAGCCTGTTCCCTTTGAGTCCCTTTATCCCCAGCTTGTACCTCCCTTAGGCCCATTTCTTACCCCCTTCCCTGAGTCCCCAGTTTCTCTTCAGGCTCATTCATCTCACTGAAATGTTGCAAAGTAAATGCTAGTGTGAGTTTATATCATTTACCCTTCTAGTACTGCATTAATTATGGCTATGTGTGAATGTTGTCTCTAACTCACCCGAAGGTGGGGACTGAGCTCATTTGCTTCAATAAAAGTGAGGCTTGATAGCAGAAAGCTTGAGACTCACTAGGGCAGGGAGTGGATGTCAGAGAGCCACATTCCCTGGTCTTGGAGTGAGAGGCTGTCAGGGAGGACGGATATACAGGGATGCTGGAACAATTTTTATAGTGGTGGTGCTGAGAGCCATTGAATCAAACTGTAAATCCTGTATATGATGGAAACTGCTTCAAGCCAGGGGGTGCGGTAGCACCCCTGCATCCCTAGTTCCAGCATCTATGTGGATATATGGTGATTGGCAAGATATGGAGAAGGGATGCGGGGGGTGCAGGGAGCATACAGAGGACTGGGATGCATGGAAGCAGGTTGCAGTAGACTAAGGCCTTGTCTACACTGCAGAGTTTTGTCGACAAAAGTTATTCCACTTTTATTAAACTACTTTAATTAAACTGCTGTTGCATGTCCACATTATGCTCCTTGTGTCAGTGGAGTCCATCCACATTAGTAGCTCTTGCATCGACACAGAGCAATGTGTGTAGCTATCCCACTGTGCAACTGGCTGCAGGTTGCTTTGGGAAAGGTTTGCAGTACCTCATGGGGCAGGTACAGCATCATATGATGCAGGTTTCTTAATCCCATCATTTCATGGGCATCCTAGTAGCTTGTCAGCCACTTTTCAACTGAAGTGTGTTGTAAGGGTCCATTTATGGGTCCCTTTGTCAGGTGAGGGGTCGCTCTTCGCCTTTGGGGCACCTGGGAACCAGGCCGCCTCACTACAGGAGGTTGAGTAGCAGTTCAGTCTTAAAGTCCACTCTCTAGATCAGGGTGGGGCAACAGACAGTAGTCCTGGGCTCAGACCCTCAGGCAGGGGCTGAGCAAACAAGCAGTAGTTTAAGCCCAAGCCCTAGGTCAGGGCGGGGCAACAAATACCAGTTCAGGGGCTCAGGCAGGGGCTGAGCAAACACACAGCAGTTCAGGGGCTCAGGCAGGGGCTGAGCAAACACACAGCAGTTCAGGGGCTCAGGCAGGGGCTGAGCAAACACACAGCAGTTCAGGGGCTCAGGCAGGGGCGGAGCAAACACACAGCAGTTCAGTTTGTCAAAGCCCAAGCCCTAGCTCAGGGCGGGGCAGCAACAGGTACGGGGCTCAGACCCTTAGGCAGGGCTGAGCAGCAAACAGGTAAGTCCAGGCTTCTACGCCGGAGTGGTGGGGTGAAGGGGAGACTGCCACCCGTGAGTAGGGGGTGGCAGGGGGGACGCAGGCCCACCCGCTCCACTGCGTCCCGGCCCGGGGGCCCTAGCAGCGGTGTGGATCCCCTGCAGTCAGTGGGGATCCTGGCCGCAACACACTGGCATAGGTTCAGTGTCGGCTACAGCCAGACTGGGGTCGGCTATCCCCGGGCCACTTCCAATCTCCCCCTCCACTGGTACCTGTGTTGTCGGGGCTTCGGCAGGGGGGTCCACCAGCATTGGCTCCTCAGGATACGGGTGCACGGGAGGGCTCGACTCCTCCTCAGGGTACCGGGCTCAGGGCAGGCTCGGCCAGGCCTCCTCAGGGTACCGGGCTCGGGAAAGGCTCGGCCAGGCCTCCTCAGGGTACCGGGCTCGGGGCAGGCTCGGTTCAGCAGGAGCTCGGGTACCAGCGTCTGTCCTCTCTAGCGGCCAGGCCACAACTGAGCGTTGGGGCCGGGCCTTTATACTTCCTGTCCCGCCTCTTGACTTCCAGGTGGGGTGGAGGGTGGGAAACAGGCAGTGGTGACTCCGGCCACTTTGGCGGCTGTTCGGGCTCGGCCCTTTCAGGTGCAGCTGGGAGCCAGGCCGCCTCACTACATGTGTGTTGAGGGGAGAGGCAGGAACAGAGTGTGTGCTGGGGAAGCGTGTGTGTTGGGGTAGAGTGAGTGTGTCGGCATGTTGTCTCTTTAAGTTCAGACAGCAGACTGACCAACCTATCCTGAAGCAGGGGGAGGGGGACACTGCCCCACACATCAGCCCTGGCTCTGCATGGCACAGCAGTCTCTTCCCACCACCTCCCCACAACAGCTGTCCCCTCTCCCTGCCTGCCTATGGTTCTGTGATCGGGACCTCCTCGTCAGCTTCCTCCTAGCGATGGCCAAGGTGGCTGTCTATAACACCAGTGAGAGGATGTTGGCTGACGGGGTTCTCTGCGACTGTGGGGCCTATTTCCGATTCTCCTTCCATTCATGCATCTGGGCAGAGTTCCTCTGGGAGGAGTCCGCTGGCTCCCTTGATACATTTGAGGAGCAGTGGGTGCTGTCAGGGGTTTTCTGCTCAGTGTCCCCTTCAGGTTCCCTATTTTTGATTCTTTTGCCTTCACACCCATCCCTGTTATTTTTTCTGTTGTCCCGCCATAATTACTTGAGTTTCCGGGCCCTGTGGATCCTCCTCATAGGCTGGGGAAGGATCCTTTAGCCATGAGTGGGCTTGCGCCTGCCCACCTCCCTGAAATCCAATAGAATATGGTTCTGTGATTCCCTCTGAGTTCTTTCATAGCCTCCTCAGCTGCCAGGAGTGGCATCCTCAACAGCTCTGTGAGCTCTCCGTGCAGAGGAATGTCAAAACAAAAGCAGCACAGGACAGCAGTCCCCATAGCACAGCACAACAGCCCCCTCTCCCAATCCTCACAGCAGCAGTCTGCCTATCGCTGTGTTCCTAGTGCAAGGGAGAACTTTATACCTCCTAAGCAGCACCAAGAGATCGTACGGTGGCCAAAGCTGGTTTGTGGGAAAATCCAGCCTGTTCCCCAGTGCTATATAATATTTCCTCACTCACTTTCACCCCACTTGATTTTTAAAAACCACCAAAACTGATATTTGCTCCTGAAAATATGGAAAAAAAGTGTTTTCAAAGGCCAAAGTGCCAAATTCCTCCTCAAGCTTCTTGGTGCACAGGGTCGGCACCAGCTGCAACCTCTTTTAGCATAGCACAGCAGCTCCATACCCAGCAGGTTTCATTTCTCTGTGGGTTGGTGTGGGGGAGGGTTCTGGTCCATGGCTCCACTTCCTCTCCACCCCCTTTGTGGTTATGTGTGTTCCCTTGGTGTCTGTGTAAGGAGCAATCCCTGCCCTTTCCCAGAGATCAGAGCTAAAGCCCCTTTTCCTCAAAGACAATGAGAAATATGCAACATATGTAGCTTTTCAAACAATGGTTTTATAAACAACTTTTAGGAACACACAAAGATAAAGAAGCATAATAATCATAGCCCAAGAATTCACAGTACAATAAAAATGGACATAGAGAAAGCAGTTTAACTGAAATAGACATTTCACTATAACACTTCATTATGATAAAAATAAGCCCGACTGCCTTATGTTTTTTCTCCTTCCTACATTTCAGTAATGTCTTTATAATCTCTGCATAGCAGAAGATCATAATGACCAGTGGAATGACAAGTCTCAGGATGTTCATCTTTAAAATCATGGCCTGACAGATTATGAGAGCTGTAGGTCCAATAAACACCTTCCTTTTCAACAGTGTGAAATATTAAACTTGGAAGAGAGGCTAATATTGCAACACCCCAAATGACTACACTTGTGAGGATGCCAGAGGTAACTGTCCTAACTTTTATAGTAAACGTTGCACAGACAATTGCCAGATATCTGTCTATTGTCAAAAGTATTATGGAAAAGCATAATAGACCCCTGAAATAATTTTACACATTGTATTTCCAAAATCCCACTCACATGCTGCAGAGTAAGCCCAAAATGGCAGGGAAAGAATAAAGAGTAAATTGGAAATTGCCAGATTCAGCAGATAGATGTCAGTCATGCTTCTCTGCCTCTTGTATTTTATCAGGATCAGCACAACAAGCACATTGCCCACCAGGCCAAATATTAGAACCAAGGAGTAAAGAGGTGGCAGAAACAGGGATGAAAATTGTTTCACATCATTTGTACATGGTGTTGCATCATCATGACTGTAGTTCTGTGTTGTTGTCAGTATCTCCATCTCTTCTTCACTGAAAAAGTGTTGATCTCTTGCTAGCCTGAGAATGAAGAAATGGATGGTTATTTACAGGATACTGTATGTTATCAGTGTGAAAGACAGGATATACACACTATACTGTGTAATCATATGGTTGTGAAAGACATTAAAATGTACTGTGTATGTTGAGTTTCAGCTTAGAATACCTTTTGCTGTAAACAGTATAACAACTGCTGATATCAAGATGTGAAAAATACTGCAGATGACACTAGCAAAGATTCTAGAGAGTTAACAGGGTGAGTTTTGTGCAGTTCCTCCAGTATTAACTTTCTTGCCGGGGGAGCACCGGACATGTCTGAGTGGACTGCTCACCTTCAGGCAGACAACCAAGCCCTGTACGCCCACGTTGTTCAGCTGACTTTGGAGAACCAGCTATTTGCAGGAGCAAGTAACACTGTTGTAAGAGCCTCCCCCATGCTTTGGTCTTGACTGGAACATGCCCGGAGCCCTGCCAGAGGGCTCCCCAGTTGCAGGTGCCAATCCAGTTGCACATACCTGGCACATCCCAGCAAATTCTCATCATACCGGCCCTCCTTGACTTGGGCACAGCTGACTGCTTCATATGCACAGCAGCATCCTGGATCCTGCACATTTCCTGCAACAGAAAGCCACTCCTTATAGACTACTGAGGGTTGTAATCTGGTCCAGTAATGGAGGAAACAACGTCACAAGACAGGGCCGCCCAGGGGGGGGGCAAGAGGGGCAATTTGCCCCGGGCCCCACAGGGGCCCCCACGAGAGTTTTTTGGGGCCCCTGGAGCGGGGTCCTTCACTCGCTCCGGGGGGCCCGGAAAACTCTTGCGGGGCCGGGCCCAGGAGCTTCGGCCGGGCCCAGGAGCTTCTTCTGCTCCCGGTCTTCGCGGCGGGGGGTCCTTCTGCTCCGGGGCGGAAGGACCTCCCGCTGGCGAATTACCGCCGAAGCGGGACCCGCCGCTGAAGTTCAGCTTGGTCTTCGGCGGTAATTCGGTGGGGGGGGGCCCTTCCGTTCCAGGACCCGTCGCCGAATTACCGCCGAAGACCGGGCTGCACTTCGGTGGCGAGTCCCGCTTCGGTGGTAATTCGGCGGTGGGGGGTCCCTGCCGCGGGTCTTCGGGGCACTTCGGCGGCGGGTCCCGGAACGGAAGGGCCCCCCGCTGCCGAAGACCCCAGGCCCCCGGAATCCTCTGGGCGGCCCTGGGCTGGCCCTCCACAACCTGCTTATTTGGTGGCAGGCAAAGGAAGTCTATTTTCCATCAGAATTTTCTTGGCAGCTCTGTACCAGCATCCAAACCATGAGAGATTTAGCTGGGAGTGACTGTCCAGACTGAAACTTCTGCTGAAGCTACATCTGAACTTTTCTCAAAATACCAAGACTATGTCGATATTTTTGAAAAAAAGAATGCAGAAACCCTACCTCTGCACCTAACTGCACGATAGAGCTGCAGCCCGGAGCCAAAATATCATTTGGACAAATTAATGCCATGTCAGAACCTGAGCTGATAATGCTCCAAGAATACCTCTGCGAGAACTTTGCCTCGGGGTTCATCCACAAGTCAACATTGCCAGCTGGTGTATTAGTCCTGTTCATCAAGAAGAAAGATGGCAGCCTCTGATTTTGTGTTGACTATTGTTCATTGAATCAGATAACCATCAGGAATTGTTACCCTCTGCTCCTGATTCCTGAGCTGCAGAGGTGAAAATATGCTGGTCTGGTCCGGTCCGGTCTGGCATACTGGCAAGAGCCAGTACGCCGTGCTGGACTGGACCGGCTTCCCTGGTGGTGATTTAAAGGGCCCAGGGCTCTAGCTGCTGCGGGGAGCCCCGGGCCCTTTAAATCACTGCCAGAGCTCTGGCAACCAGGCTCAGGCAGGGATTTAAAGGGGCCAGAGCCCCGGCCACTGTGGGGAGCCCCGGGCCCTTTAAATCACCCCAGAGCTACCAGCTGCAGAGGTGGCTGGGAGCCCCAGGGCTCAGGGGCAAATTAAAGGGCCCGGGGCTCTGCCGCCACGGAGCTCCAGGCCCTTTAAATCACCACGGGAGTCCTGCTGCTGCTCCCAGCTGCCTCTGCAGCTGGTAGCTCTGAGATGGTTTAAATGCCTTGGGGCTCCCAACCACAGCCAGAGAGCCAGGACCTTTAAATATTGAAAGGCCCCGCCTCTTCTGGTTGAGGCCACGCCTCTTCTGGTCGAAGCCACGCCCCCACTTAAGACTCCAGCGTACGGGTAAGTCCTTTAAGTTACTTTCACCCCTGGCTGCTGGATTGTGTGGGGGCTGCCTGCATAGTCATTAAATTGGACCTAAAGAGGACATACAACCTTGTGCAAATCAGGAAAGGGGATGAGTCGAAAACCACCTTCTGGACCCAACTGCATCACTATGCATATCTTGTAATGTCTTTCAGATTGATCAATTCCTTGGCCACCTTCCAACATTTTATAAATGTTGTTCTCTGAAACATGTTGGACTAGTACAGAGTAGTCTACCTAGATGACACATTGATCTTTTCTGACTATCCTGAACAGCTTACTGCTCATATCCAAACAGTCCTGGAATGCCTATAGCAGCATGACCTTTATGCCAAGCTCAAGAAATGTGCCTTTGATCAGGCTTCCATGTAGTTATGGGCCTTCATCTTATCTCCAGAAGGGATTCAGATGGATCCATGCAAGGTCCAAGCCGTCCAGGACTGGCTGATTCTCTATATGGTATATATGACCTGCAACGCTTCCTGGGGTTCGCCAATTTCTATTGATGGTTTATCATGACTTTTTTCAAAACAAATCAAACCCCTCACTGCTCTCCTCCAGAAAAATGCCCAATTGCATTGGTCTCTCCATGCCCTGCATGAATTCAAACAGCTAAACCTCACCTTTACTACAGCACCCATATTGGCTCACCCCAATGTCACACAAGCCTTTATTGTAGAAGCTGATGCTCCCGTACAGTGATTGGGGTTGTCCTCTCCCAGCAAATTGGTCCCAAGCAATCACATGGGCTAACTCTCATTACTCAAGGAAGTTCACCCCCACAGAGTTAAATTGCAAAATATTTGATAAGGAATCCTGGCAATAAAAACCACCTTTGCAGAATGATGTCACTACCTGGATGGAGCTCATCACCTGGTCCAGGTATTCACTGACCAGAAAAATCTGGAATATCTACATAGATCAAAGGACTTAATCCAACAGCAGCTTTGATGGGACCTGTTTTTCTCACGATTGGATTTAATTATCACATATCGCCCTGGATCCCAAAATGGCAAGGTAGATGCCCTGTCCCATGGTACTAACCTACCAAGCCCCAGTCAGGACCCAACTCCCATTCTCCAGTCCTGTAACTTTCTCAGTGCAGCTTGTCACCAGGATATACTAAGTTTAATACCCATTGCCTCTGCTTCAGGAAATCTGCCTGAGAAACAAGCAACTGCATGACTCCTGGGAAGGGATCATGTACGTAAGGGAATGCATCTGTTACCACAGGACCCACAAAAGTTGCAGTCCTACAACCATGCCATGATTTTCCCCTAGCAGAACACTTGGGGCTCTTCAAGACCTAATAACTAATATCCTGCTCCTTTTGGTGGCCCTGGATGCACCGAATAATATAGTCATTCATTGCCTCCTGTGATGTTTGTGCCACACCAAAACCCCATGCCACAAGCCCTGTGGCCTTCTCCAGCCCTTGGGCAGCCCATCTTAACCCTGGACCATATAGACCTTATTGTAGAATTACCAGAGTCCAAAAAATGTATAACAGTTTTGATTGGTGGTGGTCCACTTTTCCAAAATGGCCCACTGTGATGCTGGTAAACCAGGTGCCAGATCTTGCCAGGTCTGTAGGTATCAGCTCAGCACTGACAAATTCATAGCTGGAAACCAGATCAGTTCACCTATGTTCAAGATAGTTGCTAGACTTGTAAAGCTATGTTTAGTGTTTCAGTGGTTCTCAGCCTGTGGCCCAATCAGCACACCACTGCGGCCCATGTGACATCCTCAGGGCCATACAGGTAGTATTGGATGCTGAACTTGAGGCCACAATGGTAAATAGGTTGAGAACCACTGGTTTATATTCTATAAAATACTTGTAAGTTGCTGCATGCATTTATCTTACTTGTAATATCTGTATTCCATTGCAGAAGGTAAAATACATATTTATCATTGTAAAAATCCCTGCTCTGAACTTGTGATCTCAGATGGGAAAAGTGGCTCTCCCTGCCCATCCAGGAGGACTATTAAAATTAAATGGATCATCATAGGACAATTGCCCCGTCCACCCATGGAGAAGTATGTGCAGAAGGCCTCATCACATTGGATTTAATGCTGGAAGAGGGAAATAAAAATAGCTAACATGAAGATTTGTCGTCTCTCTGCTGCCTGGACTCTTACAGAGGCTGGAGCTAAGAAACAAAAAGCAGCCATCCCTAGGGTCTGTCTGGGTTAAGCCCCAAAAAGACATTTAATGCTGACAGATTACTACATCTCTGTCACCTTTTGAATCAGCTGAAATTCATTTGTGTATATGTCACTTGCTTTAACCTATAAATAACTCACTTCTTCTAGTTAATAAACCTTTAGTTAGTTTATTACAGGATTGTCTACAGGGGTTGTCTTTGGTGTGAGATCTAAGGTACAAATTGATCAGGGGCAGTGACTGGTCTCTTGGGACTGGGAGCAACTAGAATATTTTGTGATTTTTATTTATTTATTTATTTTTCTGTGGGTGTAAGTGACCACTTATCACTAGGTCCAGCTTGCCTGGGTGGCAAGATAGACTGGAGAGCCTCAGGGGACTGTCTGTGACTCCATGGTAAGACTGTTACAGTGATCTAGGCGTTCACATTTGTTACTACATTGGTGAAATCTAACTGTAGAACATATCATTGGGGTGTCTGCCCTGCTTGTGACAGTCTGTCCTGATGTTGGCACTCTTGGGGTACGTCTACACTACAAGACTATTTCGATTCATCTTAATTCGAATTTCTGGAATCGACCTAATGAAGTTGAAGTTGTGTATCCACAATAAATACACTAATTCGACTGTGTGAGTCCACAGTAATGGGCGAAGCGTTGACTTTGGAAGCGGTGCACTGTGGGAAGCTATCCCACAGTTCCCGCACTCCCTGCCGCCCATTGGAATGCTGGGATTTCCCAGCAATGCATGCTGGGTGGGGGGGAAATTGTGTGGAGGGTGGTTTTGGGTAACTGTCATCATTGAACCGTCAATCACGCCCAGCATCCCTCCCTGAAAGCGCCAGCTGGCAATCTGTTCGTGCACTTTTCTTCTCAGTGACAGCGCGGGCACCACAGCACTGCGAGCACGGATCCCGCTGCAGTTGTGGCCGCTGTCAGCTCCTCACAACTTATCGTCCACCTCTTCCGCAGTCAGCTGCTGAGAAATTTGGCTAATTTTCAATGGTGCTGCGAGCAGTGGTGGACCATGGGGGACGTTTTACCAACATCAACGTCGGGTGGCCAGGCAAAGTTCATGACGCGCGTGTTTTCAGGAACTCTGGTCTGCTTAGACGCCTGCAGGAAGGTAGTTTCTTCCCGGACCACAAAATAACGCTTGGGATGTGCAGATGCCCATACTGATCTTAGGGGACCCAGCGTACCCGCTAATGCCCTGGCTCGTCACGCCCTATGCAAGCACCTTGCACAGCGACAAGGAACTCTTCAAGTACCAGCGAGCAGCGTGAACTGTGACTGTTCAGTTTCTTCACAGAGAAGCTGAACCTGCCCCTGTTTCTTTACCAAGTTACTGTTGACTAGCCTCTGCAGTTACATACCCCGTCCACCCCGCTTCCCCAACTTCTAACACACATTTAAAAATTAAAGTACGTGCTCCACTGTAGCTTTACAACGGTGTCTTTATTGATGACTTTGCGTTAGAGTGCTGGGTAGGGTGTGTGGTCATGTAAAGACCGCCTCTAAAGTCGAGGTTTGACATGCTCCCGCTCCCAGACCGGTCAGCAGTGCCGGACTGGTTGTTTCAACGGATCCTGCCATCCCTCCTTTTTTGGACTCTGTGTGCGGGGGCTATGTGGCCTTGTTGCGGGGGAGGACGGATACAGATTCCTCTGCTGCGTGGCTCTGCGGTCCATTACAGGGACCGTTGCATGACATCTGTAACCCCCCTCCCCCGCTACAAATGCACGTACCACCCCCAACGACAGAAAACCTGCAAACCACCTCCCATACCAGCTAACCGCCTACTGACTGCACTGTGTGTGTGACATGCTGCTGATCCAGCCCCCGTCTCTGTACCCTGCTAAAGGTGACTGTCCTATGCATTACACTACCCCCTCAACCACCCAACGACCCACCCAAGACATCTAACACAGCGTTGTGTAAAAAACCATGACGGAAAAAGTAAGTAACAGAAAACTACTTTTAATAATCAAGAACACAGTAAGGGAAGGACTTTTCAAAATGTAGTAACTGATAGCTTTTGCATAATTTAACACTGTCCTGTGGTGCAGTGACAGTTTTCACGGCCCCTGGTGACCCTTCTTCTTGTTATTTTTGATGAGGGGGGGATTGGAGTTTGAGGCGGGGGTGGCGGTTGCAGATACAGTGCAGGGGGGCTCTGTCTTCCTGCCTGCGGTCCTGCAGAACATCGACAAGGCGCCTGAGCGTGTCCGTTTGCTCCCTCATTAGTCCAAGCAGCGTTTGAGTCGCCTGCTGGTCCTCCTGACGCCACCTGTCCTCCCGTTCGCAGAGTGAGCGGTGCTGCTGAGTGAGGTTCTCCCTCCACTGGCTCTGCTGGTCCGCCTCGGCTCTGGAGCAGCCCATAAGTTCAGCAAACATCTCGTCCCTTGTCTTTTTCTTACGCCTTCTAGTTTGCGCCATCATCTGTGAGGGGCATGGTGTATCAGGTCGTGATACAGTTGCACCTGTGTGATGTCAAAAAGGTAGTGAATTTCTTACAATGATACATTTTTTAAACAAAGAAACATAGTCTACTCGGTGTCTGTGAACAAGAGTATGCACAGCACCTGTCTCATGCGCACTCACTAATGGAAAGTTCGATTTCTCTGAATGCGCTTTCATTGCCTGGGGTATTGGGCTGCAGATCAGAGAACCTTTGCAGGAAAGAAGAATTCGTGTAGCAGCAAGGCATGGTAAGCCAAACACTTTTGGATTCATAGAAGTGAATGTACAGCTCTGTCCTCTTGATGCAGGCAATCCTGAAAGCATAAACTCGGCCCCTGTTGCACCCCCTCGCGGCTGTTCACTGGGAAAGATCCCTGTATGCTGCCACTCTGTAGACTGCAGCACGTGGCTGTTAAGTGAGGCTTCTTGTTATGCAAAGGAACAGTTAAGCGCTCCCATTACTAATAGTACCCCAATTACTCTAATTTCATGCAGGAGTGTGCGAGAGAGATCACCCTGAGGAGAGTCTCACGGGCAGAGAGAGCGCACATGCTGGAAGCCACCACCCCCCAGGGGCCTACTCTGCCATGCTCGTGAGGGCAATGGTCCCGGAGTTCCAGCTTGTAGCATGGAAAGGCAAAGTGTGCTACCTCGGGGCACACGATAAGCTAGCTCTGCCAAGGAACCTCCTGCATAGACTTTCAGATTACCTCCAGGAGAGTTTCCTGGAGATATCTTATGAAGATAAAAGTTCCATCCCCTTGTATGTAGACCTTCTGTTCTCCTAATGTCTCTCCCTGTTTAATTACTTAAAAAATGTTAACTCATTGGTCTTAGCTGCTTTTAATAAATAAATGTTAACTTGTTTAAAGCACTTACGGACTGATCCTTCTCCCGATTCAGGGTCCGTGGTAACGGCTGGGGAGGGTTGGTAGGGGATCTCAGTGAGGGTGAGGAAGAGATCCTTGCTGTTGGGGAAAGCGCCGTCGACTGCCTCGTCCTCCTCATCTTCCCTGTCCGCGAACATCTCCGAGGAACAGTCCGTCGACACTATCCCATCCTCAGAGTCCACGCACACTGGTGGGGCAGTGGTGGCAGACCCACCGAGAATGGCATGCAGTGCCTCGTAGAAGCGGCATGTCTGGGGCTGGGCTCTGGAGCGTCCGTTTGCCGCTCTGACTTTCTGGTAGCCTTGTCTCAGCTCCTTGACTTTCACGCGGCACTGCATTGCATCCCGGCTGTATCCTCTGTCTCTCATGGCTTTGGAGACCTTCTTGAAGGTCTTTGCATTCCGTTTGCTGGAGCGCAGCTCCGAAAGCACAGACACATCGCCCCACACAGCAATCAGATCTGAGACTTCCCGGTCAGTCCATGCTGGGGACCTCTTTCTAGTCTGAGATTGCCTGGACTCCTCTGCTGGAGAGCTCTGCATCGTTGCCGGTGCTGCTGAGCTCGCCCCGATGAGCAACCAGGACATGGGATTCAAACTGTCCAGACAGGAAAAGGAATTCAAATTTTCCCGGGGCATTTCCTGTGTGGCTGGTCAGAGCATCCAAGCTCCGACTGGCGTCCAGAGCGTCAACAGAGTGTTGCACTGTGGGATAGCTCCCGGAGCTTCTAAGATCGATTAGCATCCACACCTAGCCTAATTCGACATAGCCATGTTGAATTTAGTGCTACTCCCCTTGTCGAGGTGGAGTACCAAAGTCGAACTAAGGAGCCCTCTATGTCGAATTAAATGGCTTCCTGGTGTGGACGGGTGCACGCTTAATTCGATTTAACGCTGCTAAATTCGATTTAAAGAGCTAGTGTGGACCAGCCCTTGGTGAGCCACTCCAGACAGCATGACACCCAGTTCATCCCTTGCACAGGCCTCCTCTCTGCTGAAGACACAACCCAGCTATGGATTAGCCAGGTAGTCCACCTCCACAGCCTTCTGGCGCACATCACCTCCGATTGGGGGTCTTAGTTCACGTCCCGGTTCTGCACCTGCTGGGGGTCCACACATATCTTTCCTCTGCTTACCATCCCCTGTCCAACAGTCAAATGGAAAGGGCCAACCAAATCATCAGGCAGTATCTGTGATGCTCCCTCAATAATCACCAGGATGATTGGTCTTCATTTCTCTCTTATGAGGAGTTTGCATACACCAACATAGACTATGCGTCTATGGGTCAAAGTCCCATTTTTGCCAACTGTGGGTACCACCCCTGTTCCACCCACAATTACCCACATCCTCTCTCGACCTGGCTGCCTCAGACCTAATACAGCAGATTCATCAGACCCAGGAAGAAGTGAAAGATCACTTAGAAATAGCAAAAGCAGACTATAAATGGCATGTGGACCAGCATTGACAGCAAGCCTCCATTTACTCAGTGAGACAAAAGGTATGACTCTCCACAGAGCCTCTCCAGACAGGCAGACCTGTTCGCAAGATGGAGTTTTGATTTCTTGGTCCTTTTAAAATTCTGCAGAAGGTTAATCCAGTAATATCTGAACTACAACTCCCCCACTCTGTGAAAGGTCACCTGGTGTTTCATGTATCACTTTTGAAACCCTACGCAGAAATCTCTTCCTCACAGGACCCAGCCACCTCTGCCACTGGTACAGGTCCAGGGTCACAAGGAATATATGGTCCATGAAATCCTGGACTCTAAACATAAACATGGCAGGCTCTAGTATCTTGTTGACTGGAAGGGGTATGGTCCTGAAGAGTGCATCTGGGAATCTGTGGAAAATATACATGTCCCCACACTTACTAAAGCATTCCATAGCCATCACCCTGAAAAGCCTGGTCCCACATCACTCTGAGGGAACCACTTGGGGAAGAGGATGATGAACCCTGATCCACAGGGCTCTTAGGAACTATGAAATTCCAACCTGCCATCCAGTGACCTACTAATAGTTGCCAGAATAGAAGCTGAACCCCAGCAGAGGACTCCAGGCCTGGAACCAGACTGGCAGAATGCCGAGGGTCTTGATCGGTTCACAGCTTATATATGAACTCAGCACAGGAACAGGAAGTTGTCCATTCAACTGGGTTCTCCCTGCATTGGACTGCTCCCCTTGCAATACCTGCTCCTACTGCCTGCTGCTGATCGCATGGTAACCTCAGCCTGCCTGCCTCCTGACATCTGACTCTCGGTTTGCCTTCTGGCCTGCCTTTAACTCTGACTCAGCCTGCATCCTGCTGTAACCACTAGGTCAGACTGCCCACATCGTGGTCATGACACAGGCCCATTCTGTGCACTGAAAGTATCAGAGAAGGGGTAAAGGGGTTCTGGGGGGCAGTCAAGGGACAGGGAGAGGGGGAGGTTGGATGGGGCGGAAGTTTGGGGGCAGTCAGGGGCAGAGAGAAAGGGGGTTAGATGGGTCAGGGGTTCGGGGGGGCAGTCAGGGGACAGGCAGGAGTTGGATAGGCATGGGAGTCCCAGGGGTTTGTTAGGGGACAGGTAGGGGATGGGGTTCTAGGAGGGAAGTTGGGGGGGTCTCAGGAGGGGGCAATCAGGGGACAAGAAGCAGCAGCACTTAGATAGGGGGTGAGGTCCTGGGGGGCAGTTAGGGGCAGGGGTCCAGGGAGAGGTGATCAGGGAGCAGAGGGGATTGGATGGGTTGGGGTTTCTGTGGGGGGCAGTGGGAGGGAGTGGATGGTGGCAGGGTGGGGCTTCCCTCCCCCTGGAGTGTCCTGTTTTTTGAATGTTAAAATATGGTATCCCTACCATTCACAGCACTCAGCACGCTGCCGCATGAGGTCCCCCTCCTTCCTTTCCAGTTGGTAGTGGCCAAGGGAATGCTGGGAAATGTAGTTCTTTTCCTGATCCAGGGCTGGCTCTATAGGCAGGGAGCTAACCAAGGAACTACAGCTCCCAGAGCCCCCTGTTGGTTCTCAGCTCCCATGCCGCCCCTGCAAATGGGCCGCCCCAAGCAGGTGCTTACTTTGCTGGTGCCTAGAGCTGCCCCTGCCTAGTATGCAGTGTAGGCAGCACAGAACTGGTGGAACCAGCTCTGCATCTGGGCACTGGGAGCATTCACTTGGGACCCTGAAGCCTGCCCTATGGTCCCTTTGCCTAGAGCAATACTGAATCTGGCCCTAACAATCTTTCTGTATGTCCTATTTGAAGGGTTGAAACACCATCTTACACTTTAGTACATATGGGGAAAGCATAAGCAAAGATTGTGGTTTAGATCAGTTTGCAAAATGTGCTTTCACACTTGACAAAAGCTAACTTACCAGACCACAGAACCTGATACCACAGCCTCTGTCTGCTCTTCTCCATCTTCTCAAAAGAGGAGATAGCTGTGGTATCTTAGGTACTATGGTGTGGTCAATATTGGTGCATAGGGTGTTTTCAATTGTGACTGCGGTACTGCACTTGGATTGTGCAGCATGAATCTAATGCAGGGCTCTTTGTGTAAGAACAAGTCATTTTACTCTGAATGGATGAGCTAGCTAATCAGATGCCGATAAGCTGTTTCTGTTACAGCTGTTTTGTTCAAGTATGTCCAGTATTTTTACTCATGGATTAGACAGTCTAATTTAGAGGACAAATAATGTAAATTATATCAGGCAAACCCAGTATGCTCACAATTTTTCTTTGCAATCACTATGTAGAGGTTTACAAAGAAATCAAGATCCAAAAGAGTAGTGAAATAGCTTCAAGTTAAAGGCTACCCACACCAAAGAGTGCAAAGGAAATGCAGCAGTTCTATCTTTAACTTGACCCCAGAGCTTATGCAAAACCTTACAAACAAGTTTAGTTTGCATCCCTTTAGATACCCTTGAATTCACCTGAAACCTTCAAAGCAAAGCAAACATTGGCATGGTTTGTCAGGTGTTCAAACAAACTCCACCCTGCACCTCTTTTCCACAAATCTGTCCCAGCAGATGTACTCTCCTTCTTCCATACCCTGACCTTCAGTTGTCTTCTGGGTGATGAGGCCAGCTGGCCTTTAACTCCTCTTCTCTACACTCTTTTTTTGGGGGGGGGGGGAGGGGATTTCCTAGCTTTTCAGGTGTGCTGTTAAGTACCTACACATCACATGTGGTATCAGAGAGACAGCTGATCGCTCCCTCAACCCAATTCATTGAGGGAGTTGCCATGTAAGTCTGCTCCATACAAATCCATTCTATGGCACTTTCTCACTGTGAGATGAGGGAGTCTCTAATACTTAGGTACAGTTTAGCATTTCTCAGACATATGTAAAGGGCTAGTCAAGTGGAAGTCAACCATATCCTGGCAAGACAGCAGCACATGGATGTGATGATGGGAACAATGATTACTACCCATTCTAAGGTTCAGGAGAAAACCTGTTAACCACCACTGAGAATCTGGGAGCGGGAGTGGGCTAACCAGTTGCTTGTTGAAGACACTGGAGTGGGGGATATAGCCACTAAGCCATTACCCCTAGAAGAGAACTGGAAAGAAGGAAGGTGAAACTATGACCTGCTTATGGAATGGAATACAGACCTGAAAGTCATCTAAGATTCACGAGGGGTTCGGCAAACCTCAGTGATTTTCAGGTTCCTTATGAAAGCTATAACCAGGCAAATTTAAAAATTGAATGGTAATTATGGGCTCACTTCAGCAGGAATATGAAAGCCACAAAGTTTTGTAACTCAAGTCTGCAAGCAATAGAGCTAATTAGGTCCAGAGCAGAGAGGCTGTTTTATTCCCATTGTTCAAGGTGGTGACAGGTGCATATTAATTAGGTTTCCTCCCTATAATAGCTTGTTTCTGGTTCTGAAACCACTGCCCATACATGGCATCAGAAAGAAGAGCTTGTAAGGTGAAATATTATTGTAGCTAAAGGCAATTCCAGACTACAACCACAATTGACCTGCTGGTTCCATAGGCTGGCTGGCCGGCCAAACTCACTGAATATATCTTTATTTTAAACAAGAATTGAGGAACATACATGGATCCAATTTTGATCCTTTTACTCTGTGTGAGAATAGAGCCAGAATAATCACTAAGTATATGAGACCTAATTTTTGAGTAGACTGTTCTGCTCCTTTTGAAATCAGTGATAGAAATCCCTTTGACTTCAGTGTGGCAGGATCAGGTGTCAATGACTACCATTCTGGTTGAGATCCCTTTTGAAACTGCTGAGTTAGGAGGCTTAGCCCTTATGGCTTATGTACCATATAGTGCAGGAAAGAAAGAGGAAAAAGAGGGACATTTGGATGAAGAAACAATGGTCTGCTTTAGAGAACTGCACCATTTTAAGGTTAAACAGTATTTTCAAGGTGAAAATGCTTTGTTTTAATGAGGTTTATTGTAAACAAAGTTTGAAAGTTTTGTACTGTAACAAGTTTATACTTAAAGTTCTCTTTTTTTAAAAAAAGATAACTTTGTTAAAAGTCAGCTGCTGGATGTTCCCTCAGGGTATGTCTACTTTGAAGCTGGGAGCGAGTCTCTCAGGGTGGGTAGAAAGACTTGCACTAATGGTGCTGAAACTAGTGGGCTAAAAATAACACTATGGGCATTCTGTCTCAGGCGGAAGCTCGGGTTCTCAAGCCCGCCCAGCTCTCTACACTTTAGAGCCTGAGCTGGAATGTCCACATTGCTATTTTCAGCACAGTAACTCAAGCCCCACTAGCTCGTTCCCAGCTGCAGTGCAGACATTTTGTTAAGCACCAGGGCCAGCAGTCAGAGTTCTGAACAGCCCTGAGACTGCTGGCTCCACTCAGCCCTGGGATTGAAGAGCTACAGACAGTTTCTGGTCCCCAGATAAGCCTCATAGAAATGGCTACAATTGGGGATTGAGGCTAGAGTTACTTTATTATAATAAAGTGTTATTAGACACAGAGGGTATGCCTGCATTGTGATTAAAAAATAACCTGTAGCACTGAGTCTCAGAGCCCAGGTCAGCTAACTCGGGCTCCGGGGCTAAAAATTGCAGTATAGACATTCCAGCTCAGACTGGAGCCTGGGATCCAAGACCCCACAAAAGGGGAGGGTCTCAGAGCCCAAGCTCTAGCCTGAGCATCTACATTGCAATTGTATAGAACCACAGCCTAGTCTCCATGAGCCCATGTTAGCTGGGCTGGACCAGCTGGGGCCATGCCACAGGTCTTTTATTTAAGTGTAGACATACCCAAAGGCCCCAGTCCTCAAAGTTACTTAAGCTCCTAACTCTCTCATTCAGTGCCTAAATATCTTTGGGGATCTGGGCCTAAAACTCTCTGATGTGGACAGGCATAGCATGCAGAATCAACCAGGAAACTTGCTAAGTGATAAAGTGATTGATTTGAAATATTTTATATCAGTGTAAAAACATATAGAGGGTAATTAACAAAGTGGTGAACTCTATGATGATATGGTGTGACAGAATATATCCCTGTGTTCACCCCCTCCATGCTATTGTAGTAATTTTATACAAGGCATGTCTTGTGAGGTATCATTTGGAACCTCATTATTTGCTAGTCAGATTGCCCTGGCAAAATACGTGTAGCAACATAGTATGTAACGTTATAAGATTTTCCTGTATGATGTTATTAACACATATTCCAAATCCCACAACCCTGCCCAAACAAGTTATCAAACCGATCTGTCCTAAACAAAGGAATGTGTGCTCTGCTTAATTTGCATTTAAGGAGTAAACAGAGTCATCAAGCAGGATGGGAAGACAAAAGAAGTTCAAACAGCTGAAAAAAACAGCAGGGAACATTCTTCCATATAGACTTTGTCTTCTAGTGCCCCCCGGGAAATATTTTTTAAGTAGGGGACTGAAAATATAAAGGAGGGACAAACACCCCAAGGGACCAGTCTCTCTCTCTCCCTGCCCATCACAACCACTGCTTCTGAAGAGAAAAGGAAGCATTTGTTGGACTCTGGGGAATGGGTCCTGACCCATAGTTTGGTCAATAAGACTGCTGAAAGCATGTGGTGAGAAACTTTGCTTGAAGATATAGTTTGTTGTTAGGCATTAGTAAGTATTCTATCTTCTCTTTTCTTATAACCATTTCTGATTTATGCCTCATTACTTCTGTCTCTTCATAGTTAATAAATGTGTTGTACTGTTTTATCTTATCCAGTGTGTTTAAATTGAAGTGTTTGAATAGCTATTTGAGACAATAAGATGGCATATTATTCTCTTAAAGGAACAACATCGGACTTTCTAGGAGAGGGCCGAGCAATACAGAACATACATTTCTGGGGGAAATCTGGGACTGGAGGTGTGTTGAGGTCACTCTGCAGTATAACTAAGGCAGGTAAGAGTCAGAGTGTAACTCAAATGGGCTGGCAGACTGCAGTTACACAGAGACACTCAAGGGGTGGCTTGCATGCTGGAAGATGGATTCTTTGCTTCAGTCTTCACAGCTGAGGATGTTAGGGAGATTCCCAAACCTGAGCCGGCTTTTGTAGGTGACAAATCTGAGGAACTGTCACAGATTGAAGTGTCACTAGAGGAGGTTTTGGAATTAATTGATAAACTCAACATTAACAAGTCACTGGGACCAGATGGCATTCACCCAAGAGTTCTGAAAGAACTCAAATGTGAAGTTGCAGAACTATTAACTAAGGTTTGTAACCTGTCCTTTAAATCGGCTTCTGTACCCAATGACTGGAAGTCTAACATCGGTACCGGGCAAATTAGTCGAAACAATAGTTAAGAATAAAATGGTCAGACACAGAGAAAAACATAAACTGTTGAGCAATAGTCAACATGGTTTATGTAAAGGGAAATCATGTCTTACTAATCTATTAGAGTTCTTTGAAGGGGGTCAACAAACATGTGGACAAGGGGGATCCAGTGGACATAGTGTACTTAGATTTCCAGAAAGCCTTTGACAAGGTCCCTCACCAAAGGCTCTTACGTAAATTAAGCTGTCATGGGATAAAAGGGAAGGTCCTTTCATGGATTGAGAACTGGTTAAAAGACAGGGAACAAAGGGTAGGAATCAATGGTAAATTCTCAGAATGGAGAGGGGTAACTAGTGGTGTTCCCCAAGGGTCTGTCCTAGGACCAATCCTATTCAATTTATTCATAAATGATCTGGAGAAAGGGGTAAACAGTGAGGTGGCAAAGTTTGCAGATGATACTAAACTGCTCAAGATAGTTAAGACCAAAGCAGACTATGTAGAACTTCAAAAAGATCTCACAAAACTAAGTGAATGGGCAACAAAATGGCAAATGAAATTTAATGTGGATAAATGTAAAGTAATGCACATTGGAAAAAATAACCCCAACTATACATACAATATGATGGCGGCTAATTTAGCTACAATGAGTCAGGAAAAAAATCTTGGAGTCATCGTGGACAGTTCTCTGAAGATGTCCACACAGTGTGCAGAGGCAGTCAAAAAAGCAAACAGGATGTTGGGAATCATTAAAAAGGGGATAGAGAATAAGACTGAGAATATATTATTGCCCTTATATAAATCCCTGGTATGCCCACATCTTGAATACTATGTACAGATGTGGTCGCCTCATCTCAAAGAAAAAGATATACTGGCACTAGAAAAGGTTCAGAAAAGGGCAATTAAAATGATTAGGGGTTTGGAGAGAGTCCTGTATTAGGAAGGATTAAAGAGGCTAGGACTCTTCAGCTTGGAAAAGAGGAGACTGAGGGGGGATAAGATAGAGGTATATAAAATCATGAGTGATGTGGAGAAAGTGGATAAGGAAAAGTTATTTACTTATTTCCATAATACAAGAACTAGGGGTCATCAAATGAAATTAATAGGCAGCAGGTTTAAAACAAATAAAAGGAAGTTCTTCTTCACGCAGTGCACAGTCAACTTGTAGAACTCCTTACCTGAGGATGTTGTGAAGGCTAGGACTATACCAGCGTTTAAAAGAAAACTGGATAAATTCATGGTGGTCAAGTCCATAAATGGCTATTAGCCAGGATGGGTAAGGAATGGTGTCACTAGCCTCTGTTTGTCAGAGGATGGAGATGGATGGCAGGAGAGAGATCACTTGATCATTGCCTGTTAGGTTCACTCCCTCTGGGGCACCTGGCATTGGCCACTGTCGGTAGACAGATACTGGGCTAGATGGACCTTTGGTCTGACCCAGTATGGCTGTTCTTATGTTCTTATATAAGATGGTTTGTGTGCGGCCCAGGTGGGAGCTACTTTGGCAAGGAATTGTAAGGCACCCAAGACTGCAGGGCAGAGATGACACAGCGCCCCAGGGGACTGGACCCTGGTATGTCACATATGGGTATTACCTGTTGGGACCCAGAACACTGAGGAGTTTGGCCAAAGGAGAAAGCAATGAGGCCCCAGTCTGGAGGAGGCAAGGATTAATTGACAGAACCTGTGAGCAGCTGGAGCTCACTAGTTTATTAGCGTGTTGAGCTGTAATTGCCCCATGTGGATGCTGCTGGCATGAATGATGAAGGTTAAGAGTTACATTAAAATGAACTAGGACTCTTTTCATCTGGGCCAGCAGTATCCTCACAATGCAGTTACACTGATCTCCTCTTCCTGTTTTAAATGTTCCTGGCTGGTTTTCTGGGAGGCTAATGGGCTCTAGTTCTGGTCCCTGCCCATTAACCCTTTCCTCCCAGCCCCAAACCCTAGGCTTGTTGGCCCAGGCAATATATACCCTGTCAGACAGCTAGGTGTGCTTCCGTATGGTCCTGAGCGTCTAAGGAATCTGAAGGACTCTTCAGAGACCACCGCTAGGGACTTTTCTGATGCATATGCTTTAATGGCTTTAAGGCTCAATTATGAGAAATTGTGGCACCTGGATCTTGACTCTCTAAATGGTATGAGTGACTTGTAATCTGTCCTTGATATCATCAAGAACCTGCAAATGTCTCATGGCCTCATTAGAGAGCAAGATGGATAAGGTAATATCTTTTATTGGACCAACTTCAGTTAGTGAAAGAGACCCCTTTCAAGCTTATACAGAGTCCTTCTTCAGACCTTGTGGGTCTCATGTACATCTATACATTTGCCACATTCTAGCTACTTGGGCATACTTGGTCTTAGTGTCTGAAAGCTATCTGGGACAATGTGGCTTTGGCTTCCAATCATTTCTGTTACCGGGAGTAGTGCCCCATTGCGACCATAGTTGTCGTCACTGCTTTTGACTTGGAAGCATAAAACACCAGTATTGATGATGTGATGAATACCTTCTTTAGATCCTCAAAAAGCACAATCTTGTGGTTTCTCAGCCTCCCCCCCCAAACTAGTTTGAAGATGTTCATAAAGAACTTGGCTTTTTGAGGATAAGTTGGGTATGAATTTGTTCTAAAACTCCATCATATTGAAGAATTGCATTTTCTGATACTACTGTAGGGATTGAGAATTGCTGGATGTGCTCTCACTGCTCTTCATCAATCACATGCTCTAAGAAATATAGTTGGGTTTCTTTCATTTTGTCAAAACTGAAAACACTTTGGTTTCCTGATAAAATGGAAAATGTTGGAGGAAATCAGAGGTCTTCCTCAAACACTTGCCTTTTGTCAAAATTCCAGTTGTTTCCATTGTGGGAATGAAAGGGAAATTTCAACTGAAAATTTGACCAGTGCCGTAATGGGAACTAACTCATTCTGTGCTGCCTCTTTTTCTCCTAACACGGATTGGTTCTCTTGACCTTCCACAATTAAATACAGAAAGGTAATTCCTTCTGGGGTAGCTAATCATTCCAAAAAACACAAAGCAAACCAGACGTCTGCCCTCCCTTCCTTCCTTCTGGAGTGGAGGGGGCTATTTTTCTTCCACCTCATCTTCAGCCTATCCTCTGGGCTCAAGCCTCCCATTGTGAAGTCTGGGATGCACAGCCCTCCTTCCTGGGACTGTAGAGGGAAACCTCTAACCTGGCTGTTCTCTTCCTTCTTTGGAGTTTCCTATTCCAGCAAGCCTGGCTCCTAGTCACCCAAATCCTCGTCAAATGACTTCACTCATTGCCTCCACCTGGGAAGTGCAGCTGACTCCCCAAACCTCTTACAGGAGCAGTTTATCCTGTGATACCTACTTAAAAACCTGTTTTAACCTTCTGTTATGTTCTTCCTTTGACTTCCCATAAACTAAAATGTCATCTTCATGCATTTCCAGGCCTTGCAGTGTCTTGTTAATTTTTCTTTGGAAGATTTCTGGGGCAGTTCTGATGCTGAATGGGATATAATAAAAGCAGTAACTTCTGAGTGATATAGTAAAAACTGTCAACCTGGCACTGACAGAGTAGAGTGAAACTTTTCAGAGTCTGTCAGCTGCATCTAGGAAGCAGAATATTGCTTCACTAGTCAATTCAGAGACAAGGGGCTAGAACCTTGTTCCCCCATTCATCCCCTTTGCTCTGCTCTGCAGTTTTATAATTATCCCTCCCAAAAGGTCTGAACTTTTTTCAATGTGGTCGAGTACACACCACATTGTTTCTCTGTACCTTAAACTCTGCATCTGGGCACTGGGAGCATTGACTTGGGACCCTTAAGCCTGCCCTATGGTCCCTTTGCCTAGAGCAATACTGAATCTGGCCCTAACAATCTTTCTGTATGTCCTATTTGAAGGGTTGAAACACCATCTTACACTTTTTAGTACATATGGGGAAAGCATAAGCAAAGATTGTGGTTTAGATCAGTTTGCAAAATGTGCTTTCACACTTACAAAAGCTAACTTACCAGACCACAGAACCTGATACCACAGCCTCTGTCTGCTCTTCTCCATCTTCTCAAAAGAGGAGATAGCTGTGGTATCTTAGGTACTATGGTGTGGTCAGTATTGGTGCATAGAGAGCAGAAGTCCCAGATCTTGAGCTGGAATATAAACAGACTCGTGATAACCTGATCCCAGCCAGAATGCAGAAGTGCGGAGGAACATAGAAAATAAAAATGAAGCATTATGAAAAATGATAGATGAAGATCAAAGGCTGGAAAGTTCACACTGATTCAGATACAACTTAGTGCTAGTTTGGGAAGTGTCACTAATTATAAGAAGTACTACTAATAAGAAACACTCTGTTCAAACTCTGGCAGGCTGAAGAGATAATACAAGAACTGAGGGCCCAATCCTGTCTCCCAGGGCAAAACTTGCATTGTCTTCAGTGGTGCAGGATCAGATTATGAAAGAGCAAAGAGCCTGAACTACTCAGTACTGCCTCCCTGCTACTGCTCCCACTTAAAATAATGACAACATTCCTATTGACTTCAGTGGTGCAGGATTGGACCATACAAGTTGGGCACAAGCAAACTCATTTGCATTACTACAAGCAGAGTTAGGAAACGAAAGTGACAGTAAACTAGGGTGAGGGCAAACATTAGCTGAGCCCTTTGGTGGTGGTACTTTGAAATGACAATATCTCAGCCAATGAAATTTAATTGATACCAGCAATTCTGTAATAACATCAAATCTAATGATAAGGTGTATTGCAAAATGCTTTGACATGCTTTCTTGTGTCATGGGCATTACAAAATCATGAAGTGGCCTTTGAGCCACCTCTTGTTTTGTTCTAAGGTGAATGTTATGCTTGTGGAAAACATTGGAGGGGTATTGGCAATTCTAGATGTCTGAGTACAGAGAGGGGAAAAATCTTTTCAGCTCTGTTAGGATCTTCCTAGCTCCTGCACTTGTCAGCTACAATCAGCAATAGCACTAAACAAACAAGCAAAAAACAATTTTAAACAGTCCTACTTGCCTATAACATTAAAACTCAAGTTGTGCCGTTAACAAGGAGGCACAGTGCTGCTGCCAACTCTGCTGACTGTCCACGTCTGGGAGGGTGCAGCATATTTTCCATTGCATGTCCTGTCCATTCAGGTGGTCAGTGCAAGTGACGGGGAAAGGCTGCTTGTATTCTCCCTTTTTGCAGTCAGACCAGGGACAGAAACATTTTTATAAAGGGAACGAAGTGTGTGTGTGTGAATCCGTTGGAGATCCCAGCCAGATGCTAAGCTATAGTTAAGCAGGAAGTGGGGGATGCAAAGGATTGCCTCAATCCCTCCTCAACTCCCCAGTCCTGGGGCTGCCTGGCTGGTTCCTGGAGTGAATTAGAGTCTCGGGGCGTGTGTGGAGCTGTATTCTGCATGAAATCCCCTGCACAAGCAGCTGGGAAGGGGTTGGCAGGGGAGTTACTATGGCAGTTCTCCACCACCCCACTTGAGGGTCACCCTATACAGGGGGAATCTTCATGTGGCTGGTTAGGCTGGCTCTGAGGCTGATTTGTTACTAGAGGCTCTGGTCCTATTTCTCTAAGCCAAGATTTTCAAACATGACTATTGTGGGGGGGTGGGGGGGAAATGCCAATCTGAGACATCTGTAAAGGGGCATGAATTCAGCAAGTGCTGTGCACCCTCTTTCTGAAAATTCAGCCCCTTGCTTTTGGACATGACAGAACGGAGGCACCCAAACCCATTTGTGACACAGTGCTGCACAACACAGCACTCTGACCACTGCAACTCCAGTTAGCTGCCCTGGAGCACACCTGAATATGGGAATTGCGCCCAGTTGATAGACTGGGAAGGGCTGGAGAAAGTTAAAAGGCTAATTAACTCATTAGCCCAGACGGTACAAAAGGCATAAGAAGGGCCATACTGGGTCAGACCAAAGGTCCATCTAGCCCAGCATGGAGCCTGCTTGGATCACTGTGGCAGTTATGAGCACTGTAAACACCATGAACATTATCCTGCAGTATATGCAGCACCAGAAACTTCAAAAGCAGGTGAGGAGGCAACAGCAGCACAATGACGAGAGTGATGAGGACATGGACACAGAGTTCTCTCAAAGCGTGGGCCCTGGCAATTTGGACATCATGGTGCTAATAGGGCAGGTTCATGCTGTGGAACGCCGATTCTGGGCCCAGGAAACAAGTGGGACAGTGTTGCAGGTCTGGGATGATTCCCAGTGGCTGCGAAACTTTCGCATGCGTAAGGGCACTTTCATGGAACTTTGTGACTTGCTTTCCCCTGCCCTGAAGTGCAAGAATACCAAGAATAGAGCAGCCCTCACAGTTCACAAGTGAGTGGCGATAGCCCTCTGGAAGCTTGCAAAGCCAGACAGCTACCGGTCAGTCGGGAATTAATTTGGAGTGGGCAAATCTACTGTGGGGGCTGCTGTGATCCAAGTAGCCAATGTGATCACTGAGCTGCTGCTATCAAGGGTAGTGACTCTGGGAAATGTGCAGGTCATAGTGGATGGCGTTGCTGAAATGGGATTCCCTAACTGTGGTGGGGCGATAGACGGAACGCATATCTCTGTCTGGGACCAGACCACCAAGGTAGCTAGTACATAAACTGAAAGGGGTACTTTTCAATGGTGCTGCAAGCACTGGTGGATCACAAGGGACGTTTCACCAACATCAGTGTGGGATGGCTGGGAAACTCTGGTCTGTGTGAACGGTTGAAACAAGGGACTTACTTTCCAGACCAGAAAATAACCGTTGTGGATGTTGAAATGCCTCTAGTTATCCTTGAGGACGCAGCCTACCCCTTAATGCCATGGCTCATGAAGCCATACACAGGCATCCTGGATAGTAGTCAGGAGCTGTTCAACCATAGGCTGAGCAAGTGCAGAATGGTGGTAGAATGTACATTTGGACGTTTAAAAGCGCGTTGGAGCAGTTTACTGACTCAGATCTCAGTGAAACCAATATTCCATTGTTATTACTGTTTGCTGTGTGCTCCACAATATCTGTGAGAGTAAGGGGGAGATGTTTATGGCGGGGTGGGAGGTTGAGGCAAATTGCCTGGCCGCTGATTACACGCAGCCAGATACCAGGGCGGTTAGAAGAGCACAGCAGGAAGTGCTACGCATCAGAGAAGCTTTGAAAACCAGTTTCCTCACTGGCCAGGCTATGGTGTGAAAGTTCTGTTTGTTTCTCCTTGATGAAAACCTGCCCCCTTGGTTCAGTCTACTTCCCTGTAAGCCAACTGCCCTCCCTTCCCGCCTTTGATCTCTGTTTGCAGAGGCAATAAAGTCATTGTTTCTTGGATTCTTTCATGGATTCTTTATTAATTCGTCACACAAATGAGGGGATAACTGCCAAGGTAGCCCAGGAGGGGCGGGGGAGGAGGGAAGCACTGGATGGGGTGGCGGAGGAGAGGAGGAGGGAAGGACAAAGCCACACTGCACTTCAAAACTTATTGAATGCCAGCTTTCTGTTGCTTGGGCAGTCCTCTGGGGTGGAGTGGTTGGGTGGCCAGAGGCTCCCCTACCCTGTTCTTGGGTGTCTGAGTGAGGAAGCTATGGAACTTGGGAAGGAGGGCGGTTGGTTACACAGGGGCTGCAGCGGCGCTCTGTGCTCCTGCTGCCTTTCCTGCACCTCAACAATACTCCGGAGAATATCAGTTTGATCCTCCAGTAGCCTAAGCATTGCTTCCTGCCTCCTCTCATCATGCTGATGCCACCAATCATCTTGATCCCGTCATCTCTCCTCTTGCTTTTGCCATCTGTCCTCACGTTCATTTTGTGCTTTCCTGCACTCTGACAGTGTCTGCCTCAAGGCATTCTGCTGGGCTTTTTCAGTGTGGGAGGACTGCATAAGCTCAGAGAACATTTCACAGTGAGTGCGTTTTTTTTGCCTTCTAATCTTCGCTAGCCTCTGAGATGGAGATGATACAGGGAGCGTTGAAACATTTGCAGCTGTGGGAGGAAAAAAAGGGAGAGTAATATTTAAAGAGACACATTTTAGATAACAATGGGTAGACTCTTTCATGGTGAACCAAGCTATTAACATTACATAGCATGTGTGCTTTCTTTACAAGGTCACATTTTGCCTCTTATATTGAGGGCCTGCCAGTGTTTGGTGTGAGAGATCACAGCCGCAGAGCCGACAGGCAACAGAATTCAGCTTGCAGGCAGACATGGTAAACTACAGTCTTTTGGCTTCTTTAACTTTCATAATATGTGGGGATGGTTTCAAACAGCAGCGCCCTCATTTCCCATACTAAGCACCCATTGGGTTGGCCATTTAAAATGTGTTGTCCATTTAAAAGGAGGGGCTGTGGTTTTTGCATTAATGTGCAGCACAAACCCAACTAACCTCTCACCCCCCAATTCTCAGGATGATCACTTCACCCCTCCCTCCTTCGCTTCCTGGCTCACCGAAGCCCCAATCCCAGTTTCATCCCCTAACTGTGTAGTTGATTATTAAAAGTAGTTTGCTGTTAATTACTATTTCCGTCAAGTTTTTCTACAGAAGACTGTCTGTGAAGGGGGTGGGGAAGGGGGTTGTTAATTGCATAGGACAGTCACCTTTACCAGGGTACAGACACGGGGGCAGGATCAACAGCAGGTCACACACACAGTGCAGTCAGTAGGCACCCTGGTCGGTCTGGGAGGTGTTTTCCATGTTCTGTGTGGGTGGGGGGTACGTGACTTTGTGGCATGGGAGGGCGGTTACAGAACTTATGCAGCAGTCCTTGTTCCGGACCACAGAGCCAAGCAGCAGGGGAATCTGTAACCGTCCTCCCCCGCCACAAGGTCACATAGCCCCCGCACACAGAATCCCAAAAAGGAGGGATGGCAGGCTCCGTTGAAACAACCAGTCCGGCACTGCAGACCGCTCTAGGAGCAGGAGCCTGTCATTCCTCGAGTGTAGAAGCGGTGTTAACATCACTGCACACCCTACCCACCACAGTCTGCATCCCTGTTTCAACCCTTTAACACAAATTCATTAATAAAGAAAATGTTGTTAATTAACAATGTTCCATTAACTTTATTTTTAAACGTGTGTTGGAAGGGGGGAAACGTGGTGAATGGGGTATGTAACCGCAGAAGAAAGTCAACAGTAACTGAAGCAGGGGCAGGTTCAGCTTCTCTGTAAAGAAACTGAACAGTCACAGGTTACCCTGCTCCCTGAGGAACCTAGCTTTCAAAGCCTCCCGGATGCACAGTGCTTCCCGCTGGGCTGTCCTAATTGCACGGCTGTCTGGCTGAGCATAATCAGCAGCCAGGCGATTTGCCTCAACCTCCCATCCCGCCATAAAGGTCTCCCCCTTGCTCTCACAGAGATTGTGGAGCACACAGCAAGCTGCAATAACAATGGGGATATTGGTTTCGCTGAGATCCGAGCGAGTCAGTAAGCTCCTCCATCTCCCCTTGAGACGTCCAAAAGCACGTTGAATGACAGTTACCCAAGACCACCCTCGACACATTTTTCCCCCCAGCATGCATTGTGGGGAAATCCCAGAATTCAAATGGGCAGCGGGGACTGCGGGAACTGTGGGATAGCTTCCCACAGTGCAACACTTCCAATGTCGACGCTTGCCCCGTTAGTGTGGACTCACAAAGTCGAATTAGTGTCCTTAGTGTGGACACACAAATTCGACTTTGTAAGGTCGATTCCACAAATTCAAATTAAGTTAAATTGAACTAATCTGGTAGTGTAGACATACGCTGAGATCCCCATACATGTTAACAGACTTTTCCAGTAGCTGTACTGGCCGCCAATGCATCCCAAGTCTTCAGGGCAAATTAATCATTAAACACGCTTGCTTTTAAACCATGTATTATATTTACAAAGGTACGCTCACCAGAGGTCCCTTCTCCGCCTTCAAGGTCTGGGAGCCCGCCTTGGGTGGGTTGGGAGGGTACTAGATCCAGGGTGGAAAACAGTTCCTGGCTGTTGGGGAAAACAGTTTCTCCATTTGCTTGCAGTGCGCTATCTTCAACCTCCTCCTCCTCCTCATCTTCCTCGTCCCCAAAATCCCCATCCCTGTTGCATGAGAATCCATTGATTGAGTCCATGCACAGGGGTGGGGTAGTTGTAGGGGCACACCCTAGAATGGCATGCAGCTCATCATAGAAGCGGCATGTCTGGGGCTCTGACCTGGAGCGGCCGTTTTCGTCTCTGGTTCTTAGGTAGGCTTGCCTGAGCCAGGGCCGCCCAGAGGGGGGGGCAAGAGGGGCAATTTGCCCCAGGCCCCGGGCCCCACAGGGGCCCCCACGAGAGTTTTTCGGGGCCCCTGGAGCGGGGTCCTTCACTCGCTCCGGGGGGCCTGGAAAACTCTTGCGGGGCCGGGCCCAGGAGCTTCTTCTGCTCCCGGTCTTCGCGGCGGGGGGTCCTTCCGCTCCGGGGCGGAAGGACCCCCCGCCGGCGAATTACCACCGAAGCAGGACCCGCCGCTGAAGTTCAGCTCGGTCTTCGGCGGTAATTTGGTGGGGGGGGCCCTTCCGTTCCGGGACCCGCCGCCGAAGTGCCCCGAAGACCCGCGGTGGGGGGCCCCTCGCCGCCGAATTAGCGCCGAAGACCGGGCTGCACTTCAGCGGCAGGTCCTGGAACGGAAGGGCCCCACGCTGTCGAAGACCCCAGGCCGCCGGAATCCTCTGGGCGGCCCTGGCCTGAGCTCCTTAAGTTTCACGCAGCACTGCTGCAGGTCCCTGTTATAACCTCTGTCCTTCATGCCCTTGGAGATTTTTCAAATATTCTGGCATTTTGTCTTTTGGAATGGAGTTCTGATAGCATGGATTTGTCTCCCCATACAACAATCAGATCCAGTACCTGCCATTCAGTCCATGCTGGAGCTCTTTTGTGATTCTGGGACTCCATGGTCACCTGTGTTGATGAGCTTTGCATGGTCTCCTGTGCTGATCAGCTTGCCACGCTGACCAAACAGGAAATGAAGTTCAAAAGTTCGCAGGGCTTTTCCTGCCTACCTGGCCAGTGCATCTGAGTTTAGAGCCATGTCCGGAGCACTCTGGGATAGCTCCAAGGAGGACAATATCGTCAAATTGCGTCCACACTACCCAAATTCGACCCAGCAGGGTCAATTTCAGTGCTAATCCCCTCGTTAGGGAGGAATACAGAAGTCAATTTTAAGAGCCCTTTAAGTCGACAAAAATGGATTTGTCGTGTGGACGGGTGCAGGGTTAAATTGATCTAACGCTACTAAATTTGACCTAAACTTGTAGTGTAGACCAGGGCTTAGTCGTCTCTTTTCCAAGCTGAAAAGTCCCAATCTTATTAAGCTGTTCCATACCCCTAATAATTTTTGTTGCCCGTTTCTGAACCTTTTCCAATGCCAGTATATCTTTTATGAGATGGGATTTTATGAGAAGTGGTGCAGCTATATTCATCTCTTGGACCAGATCATGTGCTCCACTTAGAACTAAATCAAGAATTGCCTCCCCTCTTGTGGGTTCCAGGACCAGCTGCTCCAAGAAGCAATTATTTAAGGTGTCAAGAAACTTTATCTCTGCATCCTGTCCTGAGGTGACATGTACCCAGTCAATATGGGGAGAGTTGAAATCCCCCTTTATTACTGAATTTTTTATGTTTATAGCCTCTCTAATCTCACTGAGCATTTCACAATCACTATCACCATCCTGGTCAGGTGGCCAGTAGTATATCCCTACTGCTATATTCCTATTATTGAAGCATGGAATTGCTCTCCATAGAGATTCTATGATACAGTTTGGTTCATTTAAGATTTTTACTTCATTTGATTTTACACTTTCTTTCACATATAGTGCCACTCCCCCTCTAGCTCAAACTTTTCTGTCCTTCTGATATATTTTGTACCCTGTATTACTGTGTCCCATTAATTATCCTCATTCCACCAGCTTTCTGTGATGCCTATTATATCAATATCCTAATTTAATATGAGGCACTCTTGTTCACCCATCTTAGTATTTAGACTTCTAGCATTTGTACATAAGCACTTAAAAATTATCACTTTTTAGCTGTCTGCCATTATGTGAAGTAATTGAATGGGATGTTTTTTCATTTGACTGTTTCTCATCAGCCCCTACTTACATTTTATCATCTTCCATCCTCTCCGCCTTACTAGGACATAGAGAATCTCCATTAATAGATCCTTCCCTAAGGGATGTCTCTGTCTGAACCACATGCTTCTCCGTACCTGTCGGATTTCCCCCAGCCCTTGGCAGAGCTGTCCCTAGGATACGGGAAATCGGGGTGAGTTGGGGAATTCCTTGGGGAAGTGGCAAAGACCTGGGGCGGGGGTGGGAAGAGGCAGGGCACGGGTGTGGCCTTGGGGAAGCGGGGAGTAGAGGTAGGACCTGGGCAGAGCCAGGGGGGAGGGAGCTCCTTGCCAGGGCCATCCCTAGCCATTTTGGTGTCCTACGCAGCCCCCAGAGGGGGGCTGTGTGGGACCCCAGGCCTCCGCATGTGGGTGGGGAGACTGGCCCCAGACCTCCATGTGGGGGGAGGGGCTGGCCCCAGGCCTCTGCAGGGGGTGGGGGGGCTGGTCACTTCCTGTGGGAATTGGAGGGACAGGGCCCCAGCCTGCTCGGCTCCCCTGGTTCTCAGGCTTAAGTTGGGGGGCAGGGGGAACTGCCCCCCAGCACTCACTGGTTGTATGGCTGGGAGCCAGGGGAGCAGAGCAAGCTGGGGCCAGGTCGCTCTACTTACCGTCGCCGGTGAGTGCTGGGAGCCCGACCCCTGCTGCAGTCCTCAGGGGAAGGGCTGGCTGGGGTGGGGGTGGGACTGAGGCAGAACAGGGGCGGGAAGAGGTGGGACAGGGGTGGGGCAGGGGTGGGGGCCATGGGGAAGAGGCGGAGCAGGGGGTGGAGCAGCACGTAGCTGCGTAGGGCACCAGGAAATGTGGTGCCCCAAATTTCTTGGTGCCCTACGCAGCTGCGTACTTTGCGTATGGGTAGGGATGGCCCTGCTCCTTGCTTATGTCCTGGGCCCCACACCCGCATAGGGATGGCCCTGGGCCTTAGTTTAAAAACTGTTCTACATAAGAAAGCACAAAAGGGAGTGTAGCGGGGTGGTTACCCCGCTCCTGCCCTGAAAGGCTTAAAACAGCCCTGGGAGTGGGCTGTGGCGGGGGCGGAGCGGGGGGAATGGGCTGATTGGGGACGCGGCCACAGCTGGGCCACACCTCAATCAGGCCACAGCTGGCCTGTATAAAAAGGCTGTGAGCCAGAGGCCCAAGAGAAGTTTCTCTCCAGGCTGGGAGAGAGCAGGGCCTGGCTGCCTGCAGAAAGGGTACTGGGAGTGAAGCAGGGCTGGGGGAGAGCCAGAGGAGCAGGGGAGCTCCAGGCTGGCAACTCCCCAGGCTGCAGGGCCTGCTCCAAGGCCCATAGAGGTACTGGGAGGCAGAGGAAGGCAGGAGGTCCGAACTCCCTTGTCTATGATGAGTGGCTTTTACGCTGCAGTCTGCCTCAGGGAGTGAGTCCTTGGTGATGACTGGCAGTAGCCCAGACTGAGGCAAGGTGGGGATTAGAGGATTGGGGGTTTCCCAGATCGGGGAGACCCATAGAGATTGGTGGGGGTATTACCGGGGTCTGGGAGGGACACAGGGGCCAGCTACAAGCGGGATGCCGGCATGCAGAGGGCACCCAGGCTGGAAAAGAGCTAATTCTCTGAGATGACCAGCAGGAGGCACTGCAGGGGTGTGTCCCACCCTGTCAGAGGGAGGAAAAGAGTGGGAGGTGTTTCTTGCTTGTGTGAGTGCCTCAGGAGCTGTGCAGTCTATAAAGTGGTGAAAAGGAACACTGTAAATACATCACATGAGGTGTTCTACTAGAAAAAGGTCACTGAGCTCTTTGCAACTTCAAAAGAGACAGGAGTGGGATTCCACCCTGTCACACCTCTTTTCTATCTTGAAAATCTTGGCCCCAGGTCCAAGGAAATAACTCTTTCAGTGAACACTGGAGAGCAGGCATTTCACAAAAAAGAGGCCAATGTGGGGCCAATCATCTTTTGTTCCCTTTCCCTCCACTGCTTAAAGGGGTCAACAATCCTTCACAACTGGTATGTTTTCATTTTCATTGTCTGTTAATGAAACACTTCTCTTGTCTTAAAGGCCCTTATGCTCCTTACTGTAGCTAAATCTGAAACAAAGACCGAGTCTGAGCATGAAGTGAAGCACAGAAATACTAAGAAACAGAAAGGGAAATGTACAAAAATGAAAAGCGGCGGGAAGAGAAATATAAATGTATTCTGAGAGGTGCAACAACCAACCAAGTTAGTGGTGGCTGTTCCAGGAAGAATTAAAACAATGAAGCAGGGGAAAATGTTTTGGAAAAACACTTGGGGAGGCCTAGAGAAATTTCTAAAGCTAAGAGGGTAGAGGGCAACATTTCTGCCCTGATCGGTTCAGCTCGTTGTATGAGCTACTGAGACTATTTCTTTTAATGTACCAGACAGAAATGACTTTTTTCTTTTGGAGCGGACAGTTTGAATTCCTTTTCATATGCTAAATGTATCTGGCTGCTGGCTGCAGTATCTCTGTGAGAATGTGATCTACTGGTTATCTTAGAGGGCTGGAAATTCAGACTTCTGAGTTTAAGTCCCACCTCTGCCACAGACCATTGCTAAAAGTGCATGTGAATGAGAGAATGTAATATATTTTTCCTGCATGTCTTGTCAACTCTGGTGGTCAGTGCAATCGAGGGGGAATGGCTGCTTGTATTCTCCCCTTCCCTCCTGTAATCCTACATTCTCTGTGACCTGGAGCAAGTCAGTTTATTCATCAGTAAAATGGATCTATTTCTCCTCTTCCAAAGGTCTTGTGAGATTTTGCTAATTAAGGTTTGGCAAGTGGGTTGACATGCTCATTTGCAAGGTGCAGTCTTCAGGAGGGATAACGAATTAATTATTATACGGATTTGACCACAGAGTGGTAAAGAAGCTCAACACAACAAAAGAAAAAAAGCAGGAAGAGGAGCCTGAATTGACCACATGCCGCAATGGCCTCAGCACCCTAATGCTATGCAGGTCTTGTTTCCCTTAGTTGCAGACTTGTAAGAACCTGAAATTGGGATGGAACTTTTTCTGCCCTTGGCTTGCCAATGCTGTTCAAGTCTGGTGTATTCAACACCCATAAAAAGATTATTTTGTTCGATTCCATGCTCCTGAAAAGTATCCCCTGCCCTCGAGGAATCCTCAGTTAATGAACATTGTTGACCTTAAATTGTGATTCATTGCTTGAGTGTATTACTCTACATCTAGTTGAAGACTTTGAAGAGCAGAGGTCCCAGATTCCCTTGCATGTGCACTTGAATTAAGCACTTAATGATGTGGGGGTTTTTTTCTACCTTGTCTCTGGATTCTTAAATACTAGAGCTTCTAACACAGCAGCCCTGAAGTGAACCACTCTACTGAGACTAGAAAACATTCCTTACCTTCTGTATTCAGAATTCTGTGTATCTACCAGGACATATTCTGCTCTCCGTTATGCACACCCACTATTTCAGTAACAGATCAGACAGCTTGGCCCTTATTTTGTCCCTGGAGAAAGTCCAAGTCTAACACTGAGAAAAATCCAATGGTGTATTATGGTGCAGTGGTAGCTGCACCATGATGGTTCCATTAAAGAATTTCATTTTGATATTGGCAAGAATGGAGAATATCTGGAGTCTTTGCATGTGTTCTAGTAAAATGAAAGTTTGATTATAATCATTAACTAATTACAGATTATTTGGTGTATTTATTGTGCAATGTGAAATTCTGGAAAGTTCATAAGCTACTGAAAAATAGATAGTGGGCAACTTTTTCCCCCTGGGGAGTGTCTTTTCTTTGTGCTCATCTAGCAGAAAAATAAGATTTCAGCTATGGTCAAAAATTTCATGTATCATTGTTCCCATAACAGAGATTCCCAGAATTCTTTTTAAAGGAAGGTACTTTTTTGCCAGTCTGAAGCTGCCCAATTTCAAATTGATGGTATAAAGAAAAATGTGCTACAACGAGAATGTTGTCGCTTACTATATGCAGGGAAATTTTATCAATATGAAAGCTCTATGAGCGATGAGAGAAAAGACTGGCCGTTCAAATCTCATGTATAAGTGCTGTTTTAAATTCCTGTGCAATTCACTGCCCTTATTTTTGAGTAAAGCTATGAACACTTATCTAGAAAATAGTTACAGAAGATCTTCTAGACAACCTCCATCACCTGTTTTTGGAACAAAGAGCTTATTACAAGGTCACTGTAGGCCCAGCATCCAGCTTTCTGCTATGACAAAGCCTTGTCTTAGCCACTGCACCACAATGCCTATCATTGTGACTAAGCCTGCTTTGGTTTTCTCTAACAATACAAACCACATACCTCTCCCAGAGCCAGAGAGAGAAACCCAGACATTGGATCCCCAATACTGTACCACTGACTAATAAATACTTGTGTAATCCTCCAGGGAAGTTTTTCCAGAACAGCTGGTCAGAAAATATATTGATTTTTTTTTTCACCCATAAGAAAACTTTGACAAAAATGAAGCGAAATTCATTTTTAGCACAACTTTCCACAGAAAACGTCAAGTTTTTGAAGAAAAATTTGAAACCATAACATTTTGTTCAAAACCAAAAATGTTTGAGGGAGGCCATACATCATGGGAGTCATATGACTGCAGTGTATCATGAGAGATGTAGTCCAACTGAGGAGCATATACAGTATATATTTCGAACTTTAACTCTGACTAAATGTGGAGAATAGAGTGGAAAATATGAATATGTAAATGGAGTACTTCACAATTTCTAACTATGTAAAGTCTTTGGAGAAATGGAAGTAATGTAATTAAATCACAATATATATTGCCAGGCTACTTCTACTGAGTGTGGGGGGACATACAGGAGTCATAAGGTCTAATCCAGTGCCCATAAAAGTCATGGGGAAGACTCCCCCTGACTTCAGTGAGTATTGGATTGGGCCAATAGCACAGGGCAGCAGAGCACTCTACATTTTAGAAAGGTTATGCACCAAACTAACATAAGAAAAAATTCTGCCCTCAGAGGTTTCCATACAAAAATGTGATTTCACTCCTAGCTTACTTCAGTGTTATGCAGTCATAATGGCATTGAAACTAAGAGTTACATCTGTGTCAAACTGGAGTAACTGAATGGTGAGTCAAGCCATATATTGAAAAACGGTAGGTGATTTGTGTGCACAGCCAGCCAGTGAAATGTACAATGATTCATTTGACTTCTAAGCTAAATAGCAATAAAATAGATATGTATTTGGTTAACTGTAGTCTCTGAAAATTAGTACACAATGACTACTCTGAATAATTATCATCAAGAAAGAAAGCAGCCAATCAGGAGGGATTCTTTTGCTAGGAAACTTTAAAAGAAGCCATCACACACATTTAAAATTAAGTCAGAACTCAATAGATGTCCCCTCCCTCCAGCCCAGTTTGTGTTTTAATGCTTGTCTACATAAACCTCCCGCAGATTTTTAAACTATGGAAACTGTCAGGAAGTCAGTTATACAAAGATGCCATTTTTGCTTTATTCAAGAAAAATACACATTTAAACCGGAAAAATACTATGAGGAAGAAGGGGCACTGAGCATATGCAATGCATACTGTTATGGAAATATTTACATTAAGAGTCCTGCAATTCTATGTCCTCTTCATTCACTGCAGGCTTCCATTATCCACAAAGGTGTCAGACCATGTTGATGATGGCATGTTCTGCTCACGTATGGGTTTCTAGATAGGATCTCTGCATGTGGGTAGATGGATTTTTTTCACACCACGTGTTTGGAGGAATTGCTGCAAGTTTTTGAAGGAGTGGAAGTCAAAATCCAGAACCAACTTTCCTCTGTCCCTAAAAAATAAACCGTGGAGGTAGCACACTGGGCTAAGTCGATGCTAGTACGTTTTATAGGGCAATTGCTGTATTTAAATGAATGCAGTTAGAATGTATGCCTGGGGAGGGAGTGAGAAAGCTTACAGAACTCTGTCACTATCAGAATAGCCTAATACTTGAGTGGGGAAGGAGTGAGAATGATTGGCTGAATTGCTACTAGAAATGCGACGGATGCAGGTTTGGAATATTTTTTTAAGGTGAGCTTTAAACATCTCGCCAGCAAAAGCATAGATCACTGGATTCAGGCAGCAGTGGATGAAGGAGATTGATTCGGTCAGCTGCAGGGCCAGCATAAGCCTTTGGCTTGTCTCGCAGTCATTGATGATGTGCAAGTTCTGCAGAGAGTCTAGAAAAAGCACAATGTTGAAGGGAGCCCAGAAAAGGAAAAAGATGACCACGATGATGAAAATCAGCTTGATGGCTTTGATCTTGTTCCGGTTTTTGCAGCTCTGCAGATTTTTTAGGATGTGGGAGTAGCAGTAAATGAGGATGCTGAGTGGGATCAAAAGGCCCAAGATGTTGACTTCAAACTGAGTGAAAAATCGCCAGGTCTCTTGGCCTGGAGGATATTTGGGGACACACTCGCGAGACTCTTCAATTTTCACTTCTTGGTTAAACACCATATTTGGTATGGCAGCCAAACCAGCCGTCATCCACAGGAGTAGGCTTATAATTATGCCACAGGTGGCTGTCCGAACTCTCATCGCATAGACAGCATGAACGATTGCTATGTACCTGTCTATGCTCATGAGGGTTATAAAGAAAATGCTACTGTAAAAGCCTATGTAATAAATACCAGCCATCATTTTACACGCTACATTTCCGAAAATCCATTCTTCTGAAGCATAGTGAGCTTGAAATGGGAGGGGGACAACAAAGAGCAGGTCAGAGATTGCAAGGTTGAGCAAGCACACGTCGGTCATGGTGGTGACTTTCTTCCTGGTCAAAAGTACACATATGACCAAGGCATTTCCCACCAGGCAGAAGACAAACACCAGGCAGTAAACTGTTGGAAGAAACAGTGATTTAAACCTGCTGAAACCTTCACTGCAAGGAGAGGTACCATCTTCATACCCATAATTATATTCTGTGGCATTTGGAAAAGGGCTTGTAAGAGTCATCTTTAAGACCTGTGCACAAAAAAGAGATAATTAATTGATTATGGGTATAGAAGGGTTGCAGAAGACCGCATTTTGCCATTGTTACTCAAGCTGAATGAAATCAATGTGTCTGCTTGAGGAATAAGGTCCTGATCAGTGTAAAGCCTTGTCGAAACACAATTATACCATTTTAACTAAACTGGTTAGATAAAGCAGTGCAAACCTCCCCTGCCCTCAGTATTAATGCAGTTATGCTGGTACAGCTTACTCTGGTACAAAAAGGAAAACAAGCTATATCAGTAGAATATGCACCTTTATACTAATATCACTGCAACAACCGCCCTAGGGGTTAGATCAGAATAACTCTATTGATTTAAAAAAAAATGCACCTCTAACTGACATAGTTATACCGGTACAAACATTGTGTGGAAGCCAGCCCTAAGCATAGCAGAATCCAGGTCTCCATGTATTATAATGAAGAGCATTTTACTGAGAAGATATATAGCCTCATAAAAGTCAGACTTTTGATTGGACAAACCACCTGTTGGCATTATATCTCTACCTAACAATTTTTACCCAAGGTGATCTGCAGTTTTTTGTCTTAGCTCAGTTTTTTAGTTTTGAAAATCAAAACCAATTTTGGTGGTTTCTCTCTCCATAATGTATGACGCATTCCAGTGAGTACAATTTAACAATATTATTGTCAGAATTTTCAAAAGTAACTAGTAATTTTTGGGTGATCAGTTTTTGGATACTTCAACTTGTGACAACTTAAAGGGGTCAGATTTGCAGAATGTGCTGTACACCTTCCCTTTAAGGAGGACCTGACACGTCAGGAAAAACTATGAAAAGCAATCAGTTTAGTAAGAATTTTTTTTCTAATTCATAAAACATTTGCATTTTTCTTGCCATAATTTTGAAAAACAGATTCTTTGTTGCTTGAAGGTTCATCCAGATCTTTGAAATACGTGGATAAGAAGAGCTAGGCATCATTATTATTTTTGACATAGATCATCCACTTTTTTGGGGGGTGGGGGGAATATTCGGGAGGGGACTCAGAGGAAGCAGATCTCCATGAGGATTTTCTCACAGAAACCTACACTGTCCTGTTGGGGAAGTGGTGTTCGTCCCTGTTAACCTGGCAAATTCCCTCTACCTCTGCACAAGCTTTTTCACCATTGGAATGGGGTTGCACCAAAAAGGGAACATCTGGTAAGGGAGAGTCCCCTTTGTGCCAGGTCAGGAGGAAGGGGATGGGAAATCAGGACGGTAATTTACTATCTAGTCCCTCTGATGCCATCATTCCTCATCCAAATCCTAAACCTTTCATGTGGTGTCCCATAACAGTCAATCAGCACGTTATGTACAGAGAATCTCTTTCCAAAAAATAATAAGGAATGACAGAGGACCAATGCATTTATGCCATCTAACCTAAGTCTCTGCTATAATTCCAACATAATTAACGTATCATTCTATAATTATGTTTAATATTTATAAAGGAATAGACTTATGTAGAATAAATATGATGTGAAATAATATATAAATATAATTCATCTGATTCTGATCTCATTTACACCCATATAATCCAAGACCAATTTTACTAAAATGAGTAGGAGATGCAGGTGCTCAGCATCTCTGAAGTTTAAACTATTGTTATGCTGCTGATACCCTCTTCTCATCTTTATGACTTCCAAAATTCACTGTTTTCCATAGAGAATCTCTTCTCCCTTTGCCACCTCAGTTGGCCTAACAATCAAGTAGAAAAAGCATCGCTTTTTAGATTACCTAGAGACAAGTATCTCTCAAGGTGTGTCTCCCCCTTGTCAACTATAGTTAGTTAGCTACAGTTAAGATGACAGTATATTTAATATAGATGGATTTTACCTTTGACTAAGGAGGCAGGACTTTGTTTGGTATCTCTTCTACTGTGTCGTCTTCCTCCCTTGGTCACAGATGTGTCCAAATGGTCTTTTCCCTTGGTGGTGGAGAATGATGAGCGTTTGTGATGTATAGACTCCCAACAGCTACAGAATAAGTATGGAGGCAAAACTGCTAGTTGAAGAGCTAGTATAAGATAGACGTGTAAACAGGAAAAGATGAACATGAAAGGGTTTATAAATAGTTTCTGCGAGAAGGTATCAACCTCACACTCTCTGAAGTGAATAGGTCTACGCATGTGAGCAGGTGCTCTCCAGTGTGTGCAAGGGTTGCACAATTGACTCTCTTGCCTTTAGCAAAAAAACAAACCACTATGGCCACCTCCATAATAGAAACTAAGACCCCCTTAAAACCTATGCCAGGGACAAGTAGTGCCAATGTACTGCAGGTGTAAATTGGTGTAGCTCTGTTGAAGTCAATGGAATTACACCAATTTAGAGCAGTTGAAGACCTGGCATGTAATTTCCAAAAAATATATTTAGTTTCTATCTTGTAACTGATATCAGCCAACATGCTAGATCTAGCCAAGAACTGTTTTTACGTACCTGTCTATTAGTGATGTACAAACTTGTTTCAATGACATACAAAATCACACACACCTACACATCTCTTCAACCACTTTTGAAAACTCAGTTTTATTTAAAGTTGAGAGATTTACTTATTTGTTTGAGTACATTTTGCTGCATGCAGTCCATGTGGTTTGGGACAAAATACTTGCCCAAGCAGAACCAGGATTGGCTTCAAATTATGATAGTTTTATATAGTGCTGTGTAATGAAGTAGGGTGACCTCCTGAGGACCTGGAGTGGGAAGGCCCCTGCACTGAGCCCTGGTGGGTGGGACCAGGGCCTAGTTGCCCCTCCCCCAGGAAGTGGGTGGGAGGGGCAGGAAGTATAAAAGGCGGCCCAGAAAGCTCCAGAGCAGGACCTCCACCGGGGCCACCAGCTGATTCAGACCTGGAGGAAGCAGACAACTGGCCCGGACCACCCAGACTGCTGTCGGACCTGACCCCCGAGGGAGAGGACGACTGGCCCAGACCACCGACGGACCAGATCCCCAAAGACTTGCTCCTGGTCCCGGAAGCCACCATCAACCTTGACCCCTCCTAACAGCAACAGGTACACCAAGAAGGGGAGTGTGGAAGTGGCCCAGGGGTAGCAGACCCCTGTATCGCTGCAACACTGACAGAGGGTGAGTCAGCGTGTTGCGGCGTGGATCCCCACTGACCCAGTGACAAAGCACTTTGTCACTGCTAGGGCCCTGGGCTGGGACGCAGTGGAGTGGGTGGGCCTGCTTCCCCCCTGCAATCCCAACCCAGGGGTGGAAGTCTCCCCTTCCTCAGGCTGGAAGCCTGAGCCTCAGAATCTTTGCTGCCCTGCCTTGATCCAGGGCCTCGCTAATTGACTGTTTATTTGCCGCTCAGCCTGCACACAGGCCTGAGCCTCGGATTCTTTGTTGCTTCCCCCGATCCAGGGCTGAGGCCAATTGACTTTTGTTTCCCACCCAGCCTGAGCACAGGCCTGGGCTCCAGCTGCGAGCAGAGACCGCTTCGTTCCCCACGGCGGCCAACGTATCAGTGACATAGTGAGGCGGGGTGGAAGAATTAAAGATGGCAGAGTATGTGATGCTGGGATCTGGGAGGAAGAGTGGAGAGAGGAGAGGAGAAAGATACATTCAGGGTTGGAAAATTAGAGTTTATGAGGGGAGAGAGTCAGATGGAGCTGTGAGATTAGACACAGGTACATGTTAGGTTAGAAAGTAGAGCTGGGTGACATTTTTGGTTGAAACATTTTTAGGCAAAAAAAATAATAATACAGATTTGGCAATGCCAGAAAGGTTTGTGAATTCATGCTGGTTTCCCCAAATAGTTCATGGTTAAAAAAAAAATCCAGAAAGTCTAAAATTTTCATTTTGACACTTTTAAAACCAATATTTTAATTCAAAATAATTTTTCATTTTGAAATTTCCTTCAATTTTAAGACCCCCACCCTCCCAAAACCTAACACTTTAAACAGATGAAACATTTCATTTCAGATTTAACAGTACACTTCATTCAACCAGGAAGGGTTTTTTATTTTTCAAAATGGCCAGTGAACCAACAAAGTCAGTCGTTTACCTCTAGTAGACAGGTAGATTAATCATTGGCAAAAGGCGGTATTTAAAACTGTAGGAGCAGATCGAAGTCACCCAGGGAGAGAATACGCTGGGGGAACAGGAGAGAGGAATGATGCTGCTGATTGATCGTGCTGTTTCTAGTCAGACTGAAAGTGGAGAAAAATGTGTTAATCCACAAACCAGTAAGAAGAGGGAGTAAAAATAGGCAGGTCAATGAACGGTCACGGGTGGAGGGGGAGGCCAAAGGCCTGTTTGCCAAAAATGAATCTGAAATCCGCTGTGCTTCTTTTGGTGGCACTGCCAATAGTGTAGCCTTACCCCTTAATGCTGGTCGAGTTTAATTACCCATCTAGAAAAACATCCCCAGATACTAGCATATTATCAAACTCATTGTGCTTTCCTTGTGGAGGGAAAACTTGTTTATAACAAAGCAAACCAAGGAGCCACAGAGATACACAGCTCTGTTTTCTCCATCCTCTTACATCCCCACAGAATAAACTCAGTATTGGCAGCTTTGGGTTAAATTTGGTTCCAGCTGGTATGCTTCACTTTGTGTTCACGGCAACATGTCTGTAAATTGCAGAAGAGAAGTGGATCACATGGACCAACCAAACACCAGGCTTTGCTGCTTCAGAAGAGACATTTGTGACTGAATGGAAACACCCTAACTTTCACTGATGGACAAGCCTCCTGGTTTGCCTTGTTTCCATAGTGGGCTCCGTTAAAATCTTGACATTCATTTACACACTGCAGGAGCTGTAGATATTATGGTATTTGTCATATTCCCATTTTAATCATAAGGAATACTGCAAGTGCTACAACCAAAGTAAATTTTTCATGGTAGTACATGTGAGGGGGCAGAGCCTCAGCTGCTGTAAATCACTTTAGCTCATTGAAATCACTGCAATTTCACCCATTTACACAAGCTGACGATCTAACCTTACACCCATTTATAGCTGCTGAGATTCTGAAATTCCGTAGAATTTTAATGGCACCCACATAGAGTATAGAACCATAGGGTTAGAAGGGACCACAAGGGTCATCTAGTCTACCCCCTGCCAAGATGCAGGATTTGTTGTGTCTAAATCATCCAAGACAGATGGCTATCCAGCCTCCTTTTGAAAACCTCCAGTGAAGGAGCTTCCACAACCTCCCTAGGCAGTTCTACTGTTCTTACACTTAGGAAGTTTCCCCCGAGATTTAATCTAAACCTGCTGTCCTTAGAACCCATTGCCCCTTGTCCTGCCCTCTGTGGCAAGAAAGAACAACTTTTCTCCTTTTTTTGTGTGGCAGCCTTTCATGTATTTGAAGACCGCGTTCATGTCCCCCTTTAATCTGCTCTTTTCCAAACTAAACACACCCAGTTCCTTCACCCTTTTCTCATATGGCTTGCATTCCATCCCTTTGATCATCTTTGTTGCTCGCCTCTAGATCCTTTCTATACATTGGTTGTTACCTGCACAAAATTCTCTGTTACTCACACACTCAAGGGCACCCACCTTTACCCAGTTCCTAGGGCTCAAGGTGTAACCCTCTTAATTTAGGCATCCCCACCCTTTTCCAGTTCCTAGGGCTCCAGGCAAAAAGCACCTAACTTTACCCCTCCATGGGCTCTGGGCTCTACTCCTCCGTGGGCTCCAGGCAAATACCCTTCCTTGTGAACTCAGAGCACATACCCTTTCCCTGTGGACTCAGGGCTTAATTTTTTGCGGGCTTACCATGTCTTTTACCAGTGAAAGAGCCTTACACAGTAATATACTACATAACCTCTATTTATTAACAATCACCAAAAACAGACTGCACACGCTACACATGCAGTGCTCACTACTCCCAATAAGACAGATGAACTTTTCTTGATGGCAAGTCAGGATCAGGTCATCTAAGGGACTCCAGTTTCTGCACGGTGTCATTGGCAGAGTGTTGAGGTCTGGCAACTCTGATCTTTGGGGCTGTGTCCTGGAGTTGGTACCCAAAGAACTTCCTTTTGGACCCCAGTTTACATAGTGAGATTTGAGTTCTTTTTAGCTGTACCTTAACCAATCATTACACTAAAATTTTACTAACCAATCCTCACATAGTGTAACAAAATTTTCTAACCAGTCCTATCCCACCACCTTAATTAATTTACACCTAGCAAAATTAATTATGTAACAGACAGAAACAATGAAAGAACCAGACAAAGACCATACAGATAAACAATAGGGAAGTGGGGACCATAATGACAAAACAATAAAGAAATGAGGATTTCACAACCACAACTATAGATAAGTGATTTCCTGACAGACAGGATGCTATCAAACTAAGTTTTCTTTAACCATCTTAAGATCTGTTTCTTTATCTGATGCTAGTGGGTACCATTAGGCCAGGGTCTAATTCTTAATGGCCTGATATTACATTGTTGTAATGTAATTTAGATGGACTGTGAAGATGTGACTTCCTGCTTCTCAGCTAATGGCTGCTGCTTGGCTGCTTTTTTAATCTGGCTGAGGATGAAGGCCTTAGGCTCTAGGCCTTACAATATGGCTGCAGACAAAGGCCTTATCCTTACATGGTGACCAAAACTCGACACAGTACTCCAGCTGAGGCATAACCAGCGCTGTGTCACCTCCCGTGACTTGCATGCTATGCCTCTGTTAATGCAACCGAAAATTGCATTTGTTTTTTTTGCAACAGCATTGTGTTGCTGACTCACACTGAGGTTATGAATCCACCACAACTCCCAGATATTTCTCAACCGTGCTGCTGCCAAGCCAGTTATCCCCCATTCTGTATTTGTGCTTTTAGTTTTTCTTCCCTAAATGTAGCACTGTACATGTCTTTGTTGAATTTCATTTTGTTGTCTGTAGCCCAGTTCTCCAATTTATCAAGAACCCTCTGAATTTTAGTTCTATCCTCCAAAGTGTTGGCAAACCCCCCCCCACCCGCAGGGCTGGCTCTACTGTTTTTTCCGCCCCAAGCAGTGCGGGGGCAGTCGGTGTGCCGTTAGGGCGGCACGCGTGTTTCCGCGGCTGCAGCAATTCGGCGGCAGGTTCTGTCTTCAGCCGGAAGACTGAAGCTGCACCACCATGGACAGCTGAATATAGAAGCTGCCGCCGAACTGCCGCCACCACGGAAACGCGCGTGCCGCCCTAACAGCACACGGACTGTCCCCACCGTCTGCTGAGGCAATTCACGTGTTGCTTGGGGGCAAAAGCACAGGGACTGCCGCCCCTTGCAGATTGCCGCCCCAGGCAGCGTGCCAAATTGCCTCCATTGCGGAAATGCATGAGCTGCCCTATGGGCACACGGACTGCCCCCGCCGTCCAGCAGCAATTCGGCGGCAGCTACTTGGGGGCAAAAACACAGGGACTGCCGCCCCTTGCAGATTGCCGCCCCAAGCACCTGCTTGGGATGCTGGTGCCTGGAGCCGGCCCTGCCTCTCCGCCTCTAGCTTTGTGTCATCAGCAAATTTGATCAGTATGCTCTCTAGTCCTACATCCAGGTCATTAATAAAGATATTAAACAACACTGGACCCAGAACAGACCCCTGTGAACCCCACTTGAGACCTCCCTCCAATCTGACATCATTCCATTAATAGTTATTCTTTGTGGTTGTTTAACCAATCATGTATGCACTTAATGGTAGTTCCATCAAGCCCACATTTCTGCAGCTTACTTATCAGAATGTCACGTGGGACTGTGCCAAAAACTACATTGCTGACCACCAAAATGAGAACAGTTACTGTCAAAAGTTTTGGTTTTTTAGAAAGACATTTAAACCCCTTCTTCCTTGTCGCAGACTCACAGGTCGTGCCCATTCTTGGCCCTGTATGGTCCCTGGGAGGAACCCCCTTCAGTCTGACAGCCCTTCTCAGGGGTCCACTCTCTCTCTGGCGCTAAGCCCCTTCGTCTCCTGGAACCACACTTCTCTGAGCCTTAGCTCGCCTGTCTCTTGCCGCGGGCCCCCTCAGGGAGTCCACTCGTTCTGGACCCCCGGGGCCTCCACTCCCAGAGGGAATAATGAAACCCTGTTCTCTAGACCGGAGTGACTCTCAGCCAGAGTAAAACAGGAGGGTTTATTGAACATCTGAACACAGCATAAGAAACTCTCAGGGCCCTCAGGCCTGGCCTCCCTCAGCACAGTACATCTAAGTCTCCCCTGCATCCAGGTAGGCTCTGCCTGCTCTCTCTCTCTCCAGTCCAGAGACCCTGCGCTTTCCAGCTGGGCATCCAATATTACCGGCCCCAACAGCTCCTCCCCCATCCTTTGTCTTCTGTCCCATGTAAACAGGTTGCTGGGGCCCTCTCTCTTCAGTCCTTTGTTCCCCTCTGGCTGGAAGTGGTTGTTCAGGTCACTGGGGTCCTGTCTCCTCAGCCCTTTGTGCTCTCACTGGCCAGAACTGGCTGACTGCCAAGCTGGGGTGGGCCTCTTAGTCTTCACGTCACCAGTTGTTAGGGTTCCTCCTCTCCAGGCCATTGTCCAGGGGTCCCAGCTGCCAGGCGAGGTCACACCTGGTCCTCTGCAACAACAAACCCTCTCCCACCACATTGTTAAACATGCAGCACACAGGAAAACTGAGGAACACACACACTATTCATGTAAACCACTAAAAAATCCCCAACTTCATCACATTCCTACACAGTGATCTAGAGTAGATTTGTTTTGAGACAGAAAGGAAATTGTGGTCATGACAGCAGATACTTTGAAGCATGTCTCTGTCCTCAAGCATTATTACTTTAGAAGCACTTAATATAGCTATCTAGGATTGGTATTTCTAAGACACCTCTCACTTTGGGACCATAGAACATCCCCAGGCAGTTAGAAAATTAGACAATTTTCCTTACATGAGATTTACCCATAAAAGACTAAATAGTCCCTGAACCAGCTTGCCACTGCACCAATCAACTAGAAAGCAGCAGAAATGTTTGATCTGCTGTCCCCCTTCCACTGGTTTCCAAAGGCAGCTCCACCAACTGAGTTTCATGCCAGTTTCACCCAAGAAAGACGATTCTCTTTTATCATTGCTAGGCATTGCATTTATGACAGCTTGTTACTCAAAGTGAGGCACTTTCACTTTTACAGAACCCTATGGGTGCTTTACAGTTCAAATGGGCCCTGAGAGTTTATGCTCTGTTCTTAGGCTATGTCTACACTTCCCTGCAGTTTGGAGTCTGGGGTTGAGAATTGCAGTGTGCGCCAAAGAACTGTGCTTTATCAGCCCCATGTGTATGACGCAGGTCACGGTGTGAATGAAAAGGTTTCAAATTTATATTTATGTAATCATGTCTGAAGAGTGATTTGAAGAGTGATGGTGATTTGTGCGAGGAGAGGGGAATGGTTTGGTGGCCCAGAAATTGGAGGGCCTTCTAGGCATAGGCAGCACTGTGACAGAAGACAGGCAGATGGATTTAAGAGAGATGGACAAATGTGGATTGAAGCTGGAGCTGAGGAGCCGGGGTGCCATTATAAGAGACTAGTCCATCTGCTATGGAGGGCGTGGAAAGTGAAGACAAGAAATTTAAACTAGACGTGTTGGAGACTGTGAGTGAAGGGATTCAAAGTGGGGCAGTGATGTAGTCACAGTGCTGGGTGAGGAAAACTAATGTAGACTCTGCATTTTGGGGATCCATTGCCTATCTACAGTTAACAGTGCAATGAATTAGCTTCCTCAGCTGCAATGGTATACACACAGTGTTTGTACTGATTTAACTATTTAAGTTAGGGCTGTGATTTTTCAACAGAAATAGTTACATCAGTACAACCTCTAGTGTGGATGCAGTTCTATCAGTATAAAGGTGCTTTATTCCCCTTCCCTCACCAGAATAAGTTAGATTTCTATAACTGCATCCACACTAAAGGACTGTACCATTCTAACTACACCAGTATAATTAAAGTGATACAACTTTTGTGTTTGTGCTCCACGTATTTCTCAAATGCACATTCCAAACAAGCAGTTGATAGGGTTCTTAATGTTAGGATCACCCCATGTTGCTTTACATACAGCTTTTCACTGCAGACAACAAACAATATGGGGATTCTACATGTGTTGACATCAGTGGCTTTACCCATTGTCTTAGATCCACAGAACCTCACGAGAAACTTACCAAATACTAATTCACTGCAAAACTTCCTATATGGTTACTCATTCATAATAAGCATGAGCTGAAATTCTTTCTTCATACTACATGACCATACATATTCTGGAACATAAGGCACACAGCATTCATGTACATACTGACACAGGGATCTTTGAGGAGAGGGCACTGTTCTCCATTCTGCCCTACTCAAAGATCATCATTTTCTCATCCTGAGACCCTTTGCTCTTGAATCACTGTTGTCCTGCACCTTCTATAATCATTGGTGCCAAAGCAAAATGAATGCAGAGTGAGTTCAAACACCAACAAATCAGACTGCTTGCATATTGCACCCACTCTGTACACATGTTAATGACTACACAGGTTGTAGTGCAATAACGAACTGGTCCCTTCATAGGTGCCACCAAAGAACTGAGTGCCATTGCCCCTCTGCCTGAGTAAGCATCATTAAATGGTCAGCCAGAAGTGTCTTGCAACCTCACAAGATTAATAGAAGCAAACAAGCAAAGGAAATAAAAGATGCATGCTGGGGCATTGCTTCTGCAGGACCATGATCAACTCAAACATATTTTGGGTCTCCTAAAAACCTACTGATTGCCCCATGCATTTAGCCATTCAATTCAGTTTCACTGGCAAGGCAAACTGTAGATGGGCTTATCTGGAGGAAACCTCCCCTCCAGTACACCCAATCAGATTTTCACATCAAGCAAACAGTTTGACAGCAGGTATCACACATCATTTCCCAGCCATGATGCAATTCACTTCTAGGTTCCCAGTCATTCCGGACTGTTGAATAGGGAAAAAAAAGAAAATTTGAATCTTCATCTTTCCACAAAAGGTCTTAATTTTTCCTTATCAGAGTCCAACCTTTCAAGTGTCCTACACTCTAGAAACCAGGGAGAATTCCTCCCAGGGCTCAAACTTGGCTAATGTGGCTCTGCACTCTGCCAATACAAGGCTCTGCCTTAAAGGTGCTTAGGACCTTGCAGGATCAAAGTCTTTTGGAGGTTCAGTTTCCCAGCCTGTAAAATGGAGATCTATACTCCAAGCATCTGATGAAGTGGGTATTCACCCACGAAAGTTCATGTTCCAATACGTCTGTTAGTCTATAAGGTGCCACAGGACTCTTTGTTGCTTATACTCCTAGAGTATCTCAGGTATGTCATGACACCTAGGGCTTCCGGTCAGGTGCAGAGGGTCCTCAACTTCTACTGCAGTCAACAAGAATGGAGAGCTATCAACACCTCACCACATCAGGTCATTAATAATATTGGAGCCAAGTTTTCAGATGCAATCAGTCATTTTGTGTCACCATGGTTTTGTGTCCAACTTGTGACATCTAAGGCCTAATTTCTATTTGGATTGTCAATGGTAGCTGTGAGTCTTTGACAGCTCTGAAAATAAGGCCCTAGGCGTCTCAAGCGGCCAACCCTCCCCCACCCCCTCCAAAAAAATGAAGGCTTGCAAAATTACTGAAGGCTTCTGAAAATGTTGGCCCTGGAGGTTAGTAAAGTACTCAGAGATCCTCAGCTGAAAAGCCTTATGGAGGTTTTTTTGCTGTTTTCTGAACAGTCAAATATTTCCAAACCTAATTTCACGATTGGTAGCGTGACAGTTTCCTTTCTGATATGAACTTGTGCGATCGCCACGCTTCTGCCGTGACTCACCGTTGGCCACCCAGACTGAGTTTACTGTGAAGTTTTTCAACACTTTTTCTATCTTGCACATTTCCTGAAAGAACTGGTAGAAAATGTGTTTCCTGAAAATGTAGTAAGTGAAAAAGAATGGCTAAAAAACCCCCATAAAAACTGCAAAACGAGCACAACTATCCTGCAACTTCCTGTTTAGAGATTCAGCTTCAATGTAAGTGCCTCCTTATATCTTATACTTAGGAGAAAGGTGGTGATTTTAAATGTGTACACGGCTCACGTAAAGGTATTTGGTATTTTTTTCCAACCAAGATGGGGCTCCACTGAGCTAGGGGCTGTGCATGCACAAGCCCCAGAGAGTTTACAGCCTAGACAGAGAAGTCAGACAAATGCTGGGGGCTGTAGAAAGACTTGGAAAGTGTGATTAAAATTAGAGATAAGCCTGAATCTGTTCGGAAAAATAGCAGGTCCGATGAGAGGTTTTGAAAGCAGACTGGGTTGATGGAAACAAAACTAAAATAACTTCAGAAAGAATGTTTAGTAGTTATTATTTTCCTATCATTTCCAGACTGAGTCAAGTTTTCCTATGTACCGAGAGTATCATGCTAAATTTGAGGTCTCTGAAATTTCAGGTAGGTGTCACAGAACAAAGCACGACCTTTTGCTACTGAAGAGGCAATACATTTTGTAAACGAAACACAGAATTTCTATTCACTCTCTGACTTTTTGCTGAAACTTTACATCAATTTCAATACCCATCATGGTTTCACACCTCCACTGCTTGTAAATTAGGTTAAATGTCTAAAATCACTAGATCCGGGGAGAGTCTTCCTGGTTGGCACCTGCACTCAAGACTAGCCTTTACAGATGAGACTGGTAGCAACATGTCTATGTATCTTGGATAGAGCAAACTGTCTTTGGTGATACCGAGAGATTTGGGAACCAGTTGAACCTGAAACTTTTGTCCAAGTTTTGGAGACAAAAGGCCCTTCTGGGTATGTCTCAGACACTATTGACTAGCATAAGGTAAACAGCATCTTTTTAATTTTGTGACAGTGTTTTTTGTGCTTGGTTGTTGGAAATGGATTTCCTACTTCCCAATGCTGTGCTTCTTGTTTTTATCTTATTTCATCTAAGACCCAGGAAAATTCTTTGTACCGAGACAAACCCTACTGAGAATGAAGATGGTGAATTTTGGTAATTGAGTAGCAGTGATGGTGGTTCAGGTTGGGAGGCCAGTTTGCAGAGACTGGAATGCACTTTTAAGTGTTTGAAACCGGTATAAAGAAAGATAATTTGGGAATCTTTTGTCAGTAAAAGGAAAGATTATCACAATATTGTAACCAGAGATGGGCCAAGACTAGGACTAGTTCTAACCACACGTACTTCCTTCTCCCAAACCACCTCCACATTCTGCAAAAAAGCCCCAAAAAGTTTAATCTAATCAGTTTTTGTATAATTATAGTGCACTCATATCCAAGATACTACAGTTAAATCAAATAATGAAAAAATTAGCCGTTGTTTTTTGTACATTTTAAAATTCTGTAGGGTATTTTGATATAATAATGATAACTACTGACTACACATAGTACTGTAGATGTAACTTTTAAATTGATAATAGTAAATAATAATTTGCATTCCAATAGTGCATTCTGTCCAAAGGTGTCAAATGTGCAGAGTGACAGAGTGCTAGGAATCAGGAACTGAATCAGCACTCTGGTCACTGGTTAACCAATTAGGCACCTGTGATGGGAGAGGATGATTAAGGAGTGGAGTTCCTGATTACCCAATCAGATTGGGACTGGGAAGCTAATGAGCTAATTAGCCCACTAACAAGGAAGCTGTATAAAAGAACACAGGAAGGCAGTGGGGGATGGAGGTGAAGCAGACAAAGACAAAAGGTTTATTAACTAGGAAAAAGCAATGAGAGTTATTTATAGGTTAAAGCAAACAAAAATATACACAGATGAATTAAATCTTAAGAGAGACAGAGTGTTAGTAGTCTGTCAATTCAAAATGTCTTTCAGGACAAACCCAGGTTGACCCTGGGATCTCTGCTTTAGTTGAGTCTCTCTAGCCCTGTGAGGGTTCAAACAGCAAAGAGATGAAAAATTCTCATGTGACCCTGTTTTATCTTTTGTATTTAGTCTTCCAGTCTATGAGACGAGCTCACTTTAAAGGATTCCTATCCATTACCATGAATAGATGCTACTCTGGATACTGTAGCAGGTTTAATCTGGTTTTCCATACTGGATCTTATAAGTGGTCATTGGCAAGTAGAAGTGGATCCAAAAGACAGGGGAAAAACTGCTTTCACAGCAGGACAGTGACAACTGCAATTTAAAATGATGGCTTTTGGCTTTGCACCAGTCATGTTTGAGAGGATATGGAATGGAATGCCACTGTAAGTCCATTTGTTATACCTACATGATATCCTGAAGCATGCTAATATCTCTGAATAGAAACTGAGACATTTAGAAATGGTCTATGATAAGCTTAAAATCCAATGTCAAACTGGACCCAAAGAAATACGAGATGTTCCAAAAAGAAGTAATTTACTTTGGACATGCAATCTGTGAGAAGAGAATTTCCACCGACAAAAAGAAAATTGATGCTGTACAGAATTGGTCAACTCCCCAGACATTCACAGATGTGTAGCATTTTGTAGGGCTCTGCTCCTATTAGTCTGTGGTTTTGTCAATACTGAGTAATTATTGCATAGGTTAGGTGAGAAACAGTAAATATTTTTCTGGTCACCAGAGTGTGATTTAGCATTTGCAGAATGAGAAGGAGCCTTGTGACTGCTCCTGTCTTATCTGACCATGTTTCAAGCCCCTTTAATATTAGACACAGGCATTAGAGCTAGATTTACAAAAGTATATACATGTCAAAAATGCAGATAGGTTCTTAGTGGCATTTACAAAAGCTGGTTAGGTGCCTACTCTCAATGAAAGCCATTGGGGCACAATTTGACACAAGAATATATAGAGACCACCTGAGATGATACCAGAGAACAGATCTGCAGCTTGGCTGCTCCCACCAGCTGAGAATTATCTCTGGAAGCTGAGGCTGAAAGAGTTGTAACAGTAATGACTTCTCCATTAGAACGGCATGGGCAATGTCTGTTCCAACTAGCAGACTCCACAGAAACAATGGAAAATCTTCAGTTGTCTGTTGAAAACATCCCTTTCCAGTTAGCTGACAGGAAATTGGCCCAGTAAAGAAAAGCTCCAAGGAAACATGGAGGGGAACCAAATGAATTTGGGATGGTGCCGTGAAATGTCCTGAGACTATGTAAATAGTGAAGCTTGTATAATTTATATTTAATATGTTAAATTATTTATTTTCTATCTCTCTGGATCATTCAGGGTGACACCATCTTCATCTCCATCAAAGACAAAGGGCAGAGTTGCAGTGGATATTACACTGAAAGGTTCTAATGCACTAGTAAGCAACCTATGGTCTGTGGGCTGCACATGGCCCATCAGGGCAAGCCACTGCCAGGCTGCCAGACTGTTTGTTTACATTTTCATGGCCACCTGCGAAAATGTAAACAAAGGGTCTGGTGGCCCGCCAGCGGCTTGCCCTGACGGGCCATATGCAGCCTGCACGCTGCAGGTTGCCCACCACTGTTTTTATGGCTGCCATCAAACAGATCTGGCATTCAAAGACAGACTGACCTAGTTATAGCCAATCGGTGTGTCAAGTACTCTTTTAAGCTCAATGGAAGGAGCAATTTAAGCCCCTTTATATAGTGAATCAGTGGCAGCTAATGGCAGCCATTGTCCTGGGCACTAAGCCACACGGCCAGGCCTGAGCAGAGCCAACTCAGGCTATGTCTGTACTGACCCACAGTTCGGGCGGTAGGGGTGTGAATTGCAATGTGCACCAAAGTGCTGTGCTGTTGGCACCCTGCAGTTCGAACTGTGGGGCAATGAAGCCAAGCTCTCAGGTAGCTAAATAAGGGTCTCCCTGGCTGCAAATGCAAGGGCTAAAGTATTGATTTTCAGGCTGTGTGAGTGGGAGGAGGAAAACTAGAGAAGTAGCTGCAAGTGTGACCCTAAGAGGAAGCACAGAGACCAAGCTTCCTGAGCACAGGACTTCCTGGAGAGGCAGATTTGGGGATTTCTGAGCAAGGAAACTGCCTTTTGTTGTCTGTTTCTATTGTGTTCAGGGAACAAGGATTTTGTGTACATTCTTTTGTAACTAAGCACAATTACACTAAATATATGTGATTCATATAACTGATTTCTCATCCTAACAGGAACACTGTGTCAAAACCCTGAATATTGGCTAATTGCTCAGGTCAAAAGGGCAACAATATCATTCTTACTAGCAGTGAAGGGTTATAAACTTGAACATTTGAAGCCTGAAAATTTGGAACTTGATCTAATTTTTTCCCTAAATTGGGGCTGTTTGGATCCAGGGTACATCTCTAAAACAAAACAAAACAAACAAACAAACAAACAAACCCAAGACGGGCTTCAGGACAGCTAGTTAAAGTCAACTGAAAATGTGTTGGGAGCTGGGACAACTGGGGATCTTAAGAGATAAGAGGAAGGAAGACTGAAGGGAAAAAAACAACAACAGTACATGTTTCGAGGAAAATAGGATAAGGAAAAATCAAAGCATAAAGCAAGAGAGGTCCAGAGCAGGCAAGGAAAGCTACAAGAGGATGGGAATGGGTAGGGAAAGATGAGAGATAACCATTGTCGGTAAACTGAGTGAGTGTTTTGCATGTGCTTCAGACTAATAGGTTTTTTTGCTCACCGCAATTCATCTGTTTTCTTGCCTGCTGCACTGATCTGACTGCTACTTGAGGGATCAAATTCTGATCTGCCGCACCAGTGTGAATGCAGAGTAACTCCCTTGAAGATAATGGAGTTAACTCCATGTTTACATGATGTAACTGAGAGCAGAATTTTATCTAAGAGCAGCTGTTCTGCTTTGGGCAGGTCTATTTATTATACCATAATGTGGGGCAGCCAAGCTGAAAACCGGCTTTGCGCAGGTCTATTTGTGCACGACTAAGTCATGCTTGGGTTTCTACTTTTGGCATTCCAGATGTGCTGATGGTTTCAGTTAGCACTTCATGCTCGCCGCATTTGGTGTCTGCCTAAAATGTGCTTGTGCTTCTGCACTTTACATATGTGCAGAAAGATGTGGCTCAGGAAGGGATGAAACAAAGGGGTCTGTGTGCAACAATTGCAAATTATGGATTCTGGAGGTGGTTCTAACTTATGCCTGACTGCCCTGGACTCCAGAGGACCCCTCTGGCAGCCAGGAACATCTCAAAGGTAGAGGTGCTCCAGCCACGTCCCATTTTTCCCAGCAACTCCTTGTCCACAAGGAGCTGGGTGGGGGGATGGTCTAAAGCTATTAAGTGACTCTACACCTGAGAATTCCTCTGATTCAGGGGGAATGCCCAGGTAGCCAGTTAAACTGGTTCACTGGAGTGGTTCAGAACAGCCAGAGCTGGAGCCTAAACGTGGCCTGTGATCTCTGCACCAGACAACTTGCTAATTTAAGGACCTGATTCTGCACACAGAGTAATTCACAGGAGTCCTCCCATTGCAGTCCATTGGGTGCTTGTGTGAGTATGTGCTTTCAGCATGACAAATGGCTGTAAAATCAGATCCTAAGTGGACAAAATAGACCAAAATTGAGGTTTGGGAGATATAGCACTGGATTCCTCCTCCCCCACCCTTATTCCTGTTTTCCTTTTTGTAAACATCAAATACATAAATAAAAACCATTGTATGGGACTGTCATTCTGACTCCCAATCTGGCATCAGGACAAAGTTTTCTCCTGTACTTTCTTTTTTGTCTCTCTTCATTTTTCTTTTGCAGCTGAGCAGGGCAGAACCTACAATTTACACATAAGAGGTCAAATTCAAACTGTTGCAAGCAGGTGAAACTCCGCTGACAGCAGTGCAGTTGCTCCTATGGGCCACTGGGTCAAAAACTGGCAGGATATTTTAATTAGGAATTTTTCCAAAAAATTGTCCCAACTAGGGGAACACAAAATAGAATTGCATCCTGTTATATTGATTTCAAAGGCCAAAAGAGTTAAAAGTGTTATGTTGGACAGTGACTGGGCTATGTTAAGATCTTGGACTCGTTTATTCCATTTAAATTAATACAATTTCCCCCGCCATTCCCCAAAAAGAAAATCCCACCCACTCTTCTTATTCAGCAATGGGGCTTGTCTGCAAATGATGTTCATACGATCTCTTTCCTGGAAACATTTCACCCTCCCCACTCTGCTGCAGATTATTCATGCTGCAAACAGCATTAATCTGAGGGGAAGGCTGCACTCGAAGACCATTACCAAAATGCAGGAAATATATATGTGCTCCTGTTTTGGGAGGAAGCATGTGAATTTGTCTCAGGGAGGGGAGATGGAATATGGGGGTGTTAGACCCGCAATAGAGGTCTCCCTATGGGATGGTGAGCAAGCAGATACTGGACACAGTGTTGGTATATAATATTTTAAATGCTCTCTATTGATTACAAAACAAGTCTTAATCACTCCACACTCACCCCCCAAACATACTATACCAGAGTCCAAAGGTCAGAATGGTCCCAATGGCCAGCCGAGGTTTCTTCCATCAGGATAAGATCATAAGAAGTGGGGAGCTGGCAAAAAGCACATCTATATCCACACAGGACTCTGGAGCAATAAACGACTCTGATTTGCAGAAATCATATGCACCCATTTATAATCTGTTCCGTCGTGTCATCGGTTCTTTGCCTTTGTTTACTAGGCCTTCTACGCGCACAATTCCAAAGAGACAATCCTGGGTGGGCCACCATGATCCCTTTCCTTCAAATCTTATACAATTTTATATCAGTCCATCTGGTGGTATTTCCTTTTCTGATGATTTGCTGTGTTTTTCTCAAAATACAAAGTTGTTTTTGCACACAAAGTTCTAATAGTCCTTAACCTTAAGTCCTTGCTTTGGTTGCTATCTTGCAACGCACACATTCATGTCAAGCACACATCATTCATACCAGGCCTCAATGACCTATAACATTACAAAAATATATAAATCACAATGTATATATATATATAGAGAGAGAGAGCCCTACATTCAAAAGTTATGTTCTATTCAGGTCCTTAAATAGTGTCCTTTCCTGAGCATCTTCCAACAATACCTTGAGTGACATTACTCACATATGTTGTGTGTTCCTTCTCTATTCACATCAAGGGGAAATTGTATATGGATTCTTTGTTGATTAGTTTTGTTTTTTATGAAATGCCATGAGTTTTTTTTAGTGAACACCGAGGCGAGGCAGTGTGTCCTGCCCTTGGAACATAAAGTGGTCAAGTTTAAAGGTGTCTCCTATATCCTGTGGTAGTGAGTTCCACAGTCTTGAACAGCCCACAAGAAAGTCTTATCTCCTGCACAAACAAGCTCTTCCCTTATGGTGTACAGCTCTGTTGTGCCCGAGTGTCACAGCTGTCAACTGTAGTCTTCGGCTGAGAGATTTAGGGTACGTCTACACTACAGGATTATTCCGATTTTACATAAACCGGTTTTGTAAAACAGATTGTATAAAGTCAAGTGCACGCGGCCACACTAAGCACATTAATTCGGCGGTGTGCGTCCATGGTCTGAGGCTAGCGTCGATTTCTGGAGCGTTGCACTGTGGGTAGCTATTCCATAGCTATCCCATAGTTCCCGCAGTCTCCCCTGCCCCTTGGAATTCTGGGTTGAGATCCCAGTGCCTAATGGGGCAAAAATCATTGTTGCGGGTGATTCTGGGTAAATGTCATCACTCATTCCTTCCTCCGGGAAAGCAACGGCAGACAATCATTTCGCGCCCTTTTTCCCTGGATTGCCCTGGCAGACGCCATAGCATGGCAGCCCTGGAGCCTGTTTTGCCTTTTTTCACTGTCACTGTATGTGTACTGGATGCCACTGACAGAGGCAGTACTGCAGTGCTACAGAGCAGCATTCATTTGCCTTTGCAAGATAGCAGAGACGGTTATCAGTTGTTCTGTACCGTCTGCCATGTCATTGTAAATTGCCAATGAGATGACAGTTATCAGTCGTTCTGTACCGTCTGCTGCTGTCATGGGTGCTCCTGGCTGAGGTCGGCGCAAAGATAAAAATGGGAATGACTCCCCGGGTCATTCCCTCCTTTATGTTGTATCTAAAAATAGAGTCAGTCCTGCCTAGAATATGGGGCAAGTGTGCTAGAGAACCAGTGTATCAGAGAGCACAGCCACTCCGTGTCAGATCCCACAGAAATGATGAGCTGCATGCCATTCTAGGGGGTGTCCCTGCAACAACCCCACCCATTGCTTCCCTGCTCCTCCAACCCTCCTGAGCTACCATTGCAGTGTCCCCCCATTTGTGTGATGAAGTAATAAAGAATGCAGGAATAAGAAACACTGACTTGTTAGTGAGATAAAATGAGGGGGAGGCAGCCTCCAGCTGCTATGATAGACCAGGCAGGACATTAAAGGGTGGGGGTGAGAGGAGCCCAGCATCCCGCTGCTATGATAGTCCAGGCAGTACAGAATCTTTTCTTTAAACATGAAAGGGGGGGGCTGATGGAGCTCAGCACCCGGTTGCTATGATGAAGACAGTTACCAGCCGTTCTGTACCATCTACTGGGAATGACCGGGAATCATTCCTATTTTTACCCAGGCGCCCCCGGCCGACCTCACCTGAGGCCAGCCAGGAGCACTCACGGGCTGATGATGACGATGGATAGCAGTCATATTGTACCATCTGCCACCGGGGAGGGGGGGGAGAGGATGTTGCTGTTCACTGCCGCAGCATCGCGTCTACCAGCAGCATTCAGTAGACATAGGGTGACATTGAAAAAAAGCCAAGAAACAATTTTTTTCCCTTTTCTTTCCAGAGGGAGGTGGGGGTGGGGGGTACATTGATGAGCTATACCCTAAACCACCCCGGACAATGTGTTTGACCCTACAGGAATTGGGAGTTCAACCAAGAATGCAAATGCTTTTCGGAGACTGCGGGGACTGTGGGATAGCTGGAGTCCTCAGTACCCCCTCCCTCCCTCCCTCCATGAGCATCCATTTGATTCTTTGGCTTTCCGTTACGCTTGTCACACAGCACTGTGCTGAGTCCCTGCTGTGGCCTCTGTCTGGAGATTTTTTTCAAATGCTTTGGCATTTCATTTTCTGTAATGGAGCTGTGATAGAATAGATTTGCCTCCCCATACAGCGATCAGATCCAGTATCTCCCATACAGTCCATGCTGGAGCTCTTTTTGGATTTGGGACTGCATCGCCACCCGTGCTGATCAGAGCTCCACGCTGGGCAAACAGGAAATGAAATTCAAAAGTTCACCCAAAAGACCAGGCCTTAGACAAATTGTAAGTATCCAGAGGGCAAATTACTCAGAGCCTTGAATAGGACCAAGACCTTTAATTTGGATGTGATATTCTGTGGGGATCCAGAGTAGTGAACAAAGGATAGGTCAGATGTGCTCCCATAAGACACATGGCTGAGTAGATAAGCTACTAGATGTGGTTTTCTCAGGGCTGAAGTTTTCATTCCCAAGTAGTCTGCATTGCTGAAGCCCAGTTGGGAAGTAATGACACTACGCATTGGTTTGCGTCATTTGGTCTAATACTGAACACCTAAAAGTAAGACTCTTGCATCAACTACAAGCTCTTCCTCTCTTTTACCAAAAACTGAGAAAACCTGGTTTTATTAAACTAAATTTGGCAAAAATTTTAGCTGGGTATCTACCAGAGTTAAAACAAAGTTCCCTAAGTTTTGTCAAGATGGGAAAGAAAGGAAAGGATGTTATAAGCATCACATGGTTTGGTGACAATTACCACAATTATGGTTAAACATTGTTAATGTTTGTAGTGTGGACAGGGCATTCAGATAAAGTTTTTCCATATTCACAGATGGTGTTAAGAACTTAAGGAAAACAGACACATAAGAATTTTTTCAATGAGACAGATGGGGCAATAGCAACATTTCAGTTTAAGTTGGTGTTTGGTTTCACAATTATTTAATCTGAAGTGCAGAAAGCCAACAAAAAAACACACAAGAAACAGACTGTGGTACATGAGTTGGTTTATACTAAAAGATGACTAAGGCCTTGTCTATACTTAAAGTTACATGAGTTCATCTTTGAATCAGTTTAAAAACAGATCTAGTTAAATCAGTGCAAAAACCTTCAGGGACACTGAAGTTGATTTAAACCTGGATTATGTTGATTTAACTTAACGTGGTAAGGCATAGGGAATTATTCTGAGTGATTTTGCTATAAACCAGGTTTGAATTGAATTAGAAGTGTATACAAGAGTGTAAACACAGAATTTTGAACTGGTTTTACTAAGTCAATTTTAAATCATACTTTTAGTCACACTTTCAAAATAAGGCTTAAGACCCCAATTCTTTGAGGACTGATCTCTCGCTTCAGTGGAGCGCTGTGCAGGTGCAGGGTTCAGCCCATGCAGAGCTCATTGCAGGATTGTGGTTTAAGACTGCAATGGTTTGCATAAGCAACAAAGACTATTGCATCTTAATGGACAGATGCAGCACTGGGGTAAGAATTCAAGGGCAATCAGCTATCACTAAAGGCTGGTGAAAGTAACAGGCAAAGCTCTATCTCGCTTTTAAAAACAAACAAACAAAACAACAAACAAAATACTACTTGATAAGAATCAAAGCAATTTTACATATCACCATCCATATACACACTAGAAAATGTTACATTCACTATTATAAAAATGAACTTATTGCTTTTTTGTTTAGTCTTTTTGGCAGGTGAGATTTTTACATCTTCCTGGTTATAAAAATGTGTTTGTTAGCGTGTAACCAGGCTGCAGTCTCAGGATGCTACGAGCTGATTGTGTGATGATTCAGAGAAAGTTTCTCACTGGAAAATAAGAAGGCTGCAGCAAACAGGAAGAGTTCATCTTCTGTCTTTGCAGAGAAATTTTGAAAGACAGCTGCAAAGTTTGTTTTTGTTTAAAGAGGTGTTTGTTCTTTATTTTTGTCTCTCTAATGTATAAAGAATACATATTTCTTAAGATATTTTCAAGATTTTTTTTCCAGGCTTGGTTTTTACCTTAGAAATATCAGGAATGACAAGTGGTTTTGTTGGAAGAGTCATTTGAAGTTTCAGTGACAGAGCTTTCTTGGCCCTTATGGGAGGTGAGGTGCTGAGACTTTAACAAAGAAAACTTTTCACCCAAGAGTTCTTTGGACACATGAGATAAATAAATACTAACAAAATCAAAGTAAAGCCAGAATTTTTGAGACTCTGAGTAAAAACAGCCTCCATCCTCTATTAGTCAGATTTAATTTGCATAGTATCTCTGATGTCAAAATCTTATCAATTCTTCAGTCATCTAAAGAGCCTTCCAGGAACAGCAAAAATAGTCAAGACCTGAATTTCTAATTTTAGCAGAAGCAGAAACTCCACTCAATCCTCTTTTTATTTCATTCCTTTACTTAAGCTTTCAGGGTTTCTTTATACATCATGAAGATGCAAAAAGGGCACAAACTTGGTTATTCATGCATGAAGATCCAAATTCCCCCAGCATGCTGCTGGTGTGCAGATCCAGGGTTTTGATTTGTCCCAGGAAAGTGATAAAGACCTAATCTGTGAAGTTCACATCAGGATTGTAACTTTACTAATGTTTTAAGGATATTCAGATCCAGAGATCCGGCCCAACGCATTGTATACTGAAACCCGTGAAAGATCACGTGTATTTAGTGACGATCTGCCCCAAGAAACCAGCCTGAGGCATCCCCAAACATTTTACAATGGTGAATTGTCTGAATTAAATAACCAGCTCTCCAAGATGATCTGGGATCTCCCAGAACTGGTCCTAGACACGGAAGCAATCTTTCCCAGAGGGTCATTTGTACCACTTTGGACTTCAGTTCCAAGAGGACATGTACTCTGTCTATATATACAGGTCTCGCCATATTAAATGCACTTTGCAGCACCCTAGCAGTGCAAAAAGGACTTAAAACCATTTGCGTGAGCAGTTGGGCATTCCTCCAGTTTAAAAGAATCTTTGGTTGGCCTAGATGATGGGCGGAGGGCAGGGCATGTTAACGTCCCCACTGACATAGTGGTCATGGGTGCACTCAGTATTAGAGAAGAGCAGGAAGACACCTTTATATCCCTCAGGTAAATTCTCCAGGGCCTTGCACTTCATTAACACCTATGGAAAGTGGGTGCAAAGTGGGTCTTAATGCTACCATCTGATCTGGACATTGCACTCACTGGACAATGGCTATCCAAGGTGCCAGGCCATGGAAAACCAGGTTAATTGTCTGGGCAGAGGAGCACTTTCAGCTTTTCCAGTCACATTCTCGTCCATTCTTTTAAACGTCCTATCTCAAGTGTTTCCTTCTGAGGCTTGATTCTGCAGGCATAGGAGTCATTGGCAGCACAGGATCAGATCCATAGTCAGTCCCTTCCTCGGATGGGCTTTTACTGAAGGTTCAGTGAGTACATTACAGATATAGACCAGCCATGAAGTTCTGAGGTAAAACCCAACTTTGCCAGCATTTAGGCATGGCCTTGAGGATTAGGCCCACATCTAATTATTCTATCTACTGCATAAAAACAGCGTGTGTTGTAAGATACATGGAGCTGAGCCACAAGTAGAGTAATTTATCCTAAAGTTATTCGAATGTCCCATGCTCCTCCACTTCTACAATAACTTTAGGTGTTAATAACATGGGCTCAGAGCCAAGCCACATCTGCTCTTCAGTTAGACTGCATAGAAACCAAAACCCAGCTGATAAGGTTTTGCAAAAAATAATGCCACCCGCACTTTTGCTTATCTCTATAAATCTTTAGCCTGTTTCCTTATTGGTTTTCTGTAAAACAGATAATCATGATGAAGGGCTTTATTAAGGCCCACAAATTTATCTCTTTAGATGGATGTTTTGCTTTTTAGAGAGGAAGGAGGATCATGTAGTTAAGACACTAGACTCGGCAATTCCCATTTCTGTCAGAGACTTTCTTTCAAGTCACTTAAGGCCAGATTTTCAAAGGTATTTAGGCACCTAAAGATGATGGTAGGTGCCTAGTGCGATTTTCAAAAGCGTCCAGAGGTGCCTCCCATTGCCTTCAACTGTTTCCCAGAACTTAGATTTTGTGATTAATTTTTTATTGATTTTCATAAAGAAACATACAGTGAAAAGTACAAAAAAGTAAATGATGTAGAGCGTGCATATGTTTCCAAATATTGTTTCACAGGATGGAATTACCTAATTTTACAACTTGTCAAACCTGCAAGACCAGAAAACACAAACTCAGCCAATACTACATAGGCATAACATGTTGAGGGTGTGTGTGGGGGGGTGTCGGTGGGAAATAACACTAATACACTAGAAGATGGCATGCATGAGTAGGGAGAGGAGGGAAGGAACGGGCAGGTGGAATGCAGGTCTGGCATTCTTTGTGCCATTGCAATATTTTTATCCAAATATATCTAGAAACAGGGTCCACATTTCTTCAGATTCACATAATGGCTTTCTACATGGATAAGCTATTGTTTCTTTGGCGGCTAACTCAGGCAAGTCTGAGTACCACTGCTCTATTCTGGGCATAAGCCTACTTTGTTTTTGTAAAATCATGGACTTGATGCTTGCTGCTGCCCTCACAAAACAAAGCTTCGGTGGCAGAGTTAAACCCATTTTAGCAGGCAGATAACCTAGGATATAATTTCCAGATGAGGTTTGGCTGCTGAAGCTGAGTGTTATTTTACCTCTTGTGTCCACCTCTGTTCACAGCTGCTCAACTCTTGGACAGTCCCATTGCATAGACATCAGGGTTCCTCTCCCTTTGTTATAGTGCCAACAATCAGAGGAGAACGTCCTCATCTTTGCACAACCTCTGTGGTGTCAATACATTTTGAATGAAATTTTGTGTTGTACCAGGTGTAGCCTGAGAGCTACAGAGGCATTTTTAACATTCTATAGTATGCCCTGCCATTGGGATGCTTTTCAGCATTGTGATAAAGCCCTTCTCATGCTTTCATAGAGGACTCTAGATCAGTGTTTCCCAACCTGGGCATCATGATCCCTAGGGGGATCACGGGCTTGGGCCACGAGTCTCCAGCATCTTCAGCCCCAGCCCTGGGCGTCAGAGCTAGGAGGGCTTCAACCCCGGGCAGTCGGGGTCAGGAGGCTTCAGCCCCCTCCACCTTTTCAAGTCTTAGTGGTGGGGGGGAGAGGGGGAGTCCGAAGTGGGTCGCCAGCACAAAAAGGTTGAGAAACACTATCTTAATAGATACTCAACAAACCAAATCCCATAACTGAGAAAGAAGGCTGTGCTAGTTAAATAGCCAACTAGGTTTAGAGGGGAAGACAAGGAAGCTCTGGAAAATAATCTACATATAACAAATGGAAGAAAGGGGAGGTTTTCAATGGGGTCCCACCAGGATTGATTCTTGGCCCTACACTATTTAACAGCTTTAACAATGACCTGGAAGAAAACATAAAATCAGTGATCATGTTTGCAGTTGATTGAGAGAGTGGTAAATAATGAAGAGGATAGGCCACTGATTCAGAGCGAGCGAGATTGCTTGGTAAACTGGGTGCAAGCAAACAGTATGCATTTTAATCTGGCTCAATGTAAGCATGTGCATCTGGGAACGAAGAATGCTTAGGGTATGTCTATACTTAAACCACTCCAGTGGCACAGCTGCACTGCTGTAGTGCTTCAGTATAGACACTACCTGTGCTGATAGAAGGGGTTTTCCCATCAGCATAGGTCAGTGCGTCTCAACCTTTTTGTTCTGGCGACCCCCTTTGGACTTAAAAAAAAAATCTCACCCCCCCACCTCAAGACTTGAAAAGATAGAGGGCTGAAGCCTGGGGGCTCAGACCCCAAACCTGTGATACTCCTAAACTCATCCTGTGGCGACCCGGGGGATAAAGACCCCCCCCCAGTTTGAGAAACACTGTATTAAGGTGTTAAATGAGTCCTAATGATCAGTCACAGTTTTCTGATTAAATACTTCCTCCCAGGTTATTAGACCCATAATTGTTTTCAGCTTCATGAGATTAGGGGACAGATGGACTAAGAATGACCTAGTTGCCCCACTGAGATGTTGGGGTGAAAGTTTTGTATACTCTGCTTTGACTTTTCTGTAAATAAATGAGACCCTCCTCAAGGGGGTGCTCTTTAGCAGCCAACGGTCTGTTTGGACTTGTTGATACCTGGGTGAGGGAAAAATCAAGTAAGTGTTCATGTGTAACACCATGCCCACCTGCAAGGGGGCCCACTGGATGAGCCTGGAATGATGTCAGAAAGAGAAATAAGTAGAGCTGGATGCTCAGAAGCACAGGGGTGGGGAGTGGGGAGAGAAAAGAGCAGGGTCAGCAGGTGAAGAGTTTTGCTAGAACCAGCCAGGACCAGTTGGGGGCTGGCTGAGCAGAGGATGCACTGTATGGCTTTACGGTGATCTACATATCTTACTATGTTTATCACATGATTCTATACACAGAGGCATTTTGTGTTAGGTGGTGCACCAGCAACTTGCCAGCTTTTCCACCCGATTCCCCGAAATCCTGCCTGAGCTGAAATAGGGTGGAGTCAGCCTGTGCCATGTGCAGCTTTTGAAGTTCATTACTACAATTGATCAGGGATTGCAACAAATCTGGAGATGTGTGTCACAGGGTGCCATGGTTCATGGGATGTGTGTGTGTGCAATCCAGACCAATGAGGGGCTGTTTCACCGCCTGCATTGTAACCCTGAGTGCCTCTCAATGCTTTGCTGCTGTAGCTCCCAACCTGAGGCATTCACAACCAGCCTACCAGCAGGTCACATTCTGAGTGTCTGTGTACTAGATTGTCCTGGTTTAGCAGTTCTGACCCCAGCAGCCTCTCTGCAGCCCCACACCCTCACTCTGGTTTCCATCAGCCTTGGTTACAACCAGCAACCAGCAGTTAAGGTTGGTTACAACCAACCTCAACACACCCCTAGTCCTGCATTTCCCCAAATCCATGTGTCCTGAAGTGTTCAGCCCTCTCTTGGACAGTTCAGAGAAATAATATGGTTCATTTGTTCCTTTAAAGACACAAAAACACATCACATTAATTTAGCTGGGATGAATGCACCCATCCTTTCAAACACAGCACTGAGTTAGTTTATTGTAAAATAAAACAGATGTATTAACAATAGGACATCAGTTAAGTGGAAAAAAGGAATAAAGTTATAAATGGTTACAAGCAAATATAAGTGAAAACATGCATCTAAAGGACTGAAACTTAATCTAGCAAGAAGGTTGAAGACGGTTTCTGTCAGCAATGATTTTTCTTCCCAGCCATAACTGACTTTCCCTCCATCAGGACCTTCCACAAAAGTACAAGGTGCTTGCTTCTCTTGTCTTCTTAGGAGAAAGGTCTTTACCAAAGCAGGCTTCTCACCTATATTTTGTTCCAGACACTTCAAACCTCCCCACATCCCCCGGGCTTGATTGAAGGACCCTTCTTTCTCAGCTTGCAAGAACTCTGTTCCCTAATGTCTGTCCAGTGATGGATGCCAAAGTTGGTTCCTGTCCTTGCTTATATCTTCCAAAATTAAAAGAAGGCTACAGCTACACTACAGCTTAGGTCGATATAGCTTATGTCGCTCAGGGGTGTGAATAAGCCACATAAGTGATTAACACATAACACAATTCTCCTCAATCTGAATATCAGTAGGGAGGAAGGGAGAGGAAAGCAGGATAGGGCAAAACAATGGGAAGGGGGACACAGAAGGGAAACAAATACAATGTATTAAAAAAAGAAACAAAATAAGTTATAGCTACATATGGGTACTTGGCAATGACTGGGCCCAATGTCACCCATTACCAGGCATTGAAAGAACCATTCTAACTAAACGTAGCTATGCTCTCTTATACTCCCGGGGGAGCAGCCTTTCATGACTCTCTGGGGTCCCCCCAGTATCCAACCCTTCGATGGGCACAAAAATTGTTATAAATAACAACCTCACATGGGAAATCTCCCCAACAAAGGCGGGAGGTTGGAGTTTACATTCTATAATGCAACAAGCCTCCCACAGGTCACATTTGATTCTGAGATTGTGTGGGACACATGGGCCCAGCAGGCCCCCACCATCCCAAAGACCACAAGTAGATTCTGATAATGTCAGAGTTCCCGTTTGGGCATAAGCTTCCCTTGGAGTGGCCATCCCTTGTACATCAAACCATTTTCAAACAATAAACAACAAACCCAACAGCTATTACCTCAACCCCAAGTGCAGGCACCAGCCTCCCCAGACACATGGTCCACATACTAAATATGTTCAATGGCTACATCATAGTCCCGCAGCAACACAAGGAGGCAAGTGAAAGTGAGCATGGGCAACCTCCCCCACCATTATCTTTTGGTCCTTGCTGCAGATATCCGCCAGTGATGGCATGGCCCAGTCTCAATCAGAGGAGACCTTTTCTGTTCTCAGGGTTCCCAAGGATACACAGGCAGCCCTGACTCACAGTCTGTGTGTGCATCTTCCCATTGCTCAGCTCTTCTGTACTGCAACAGCAGAAGGATTTCCAGCAAAGCTACCTTAAGAAAGGCCAGCCTCCCACCCAGAGGGCCACTTACTGGTTGCTAGGAAATGGTTCGGATTGGATCCGCTGTTTCACACCAGTGGCGGGTTGGGGTGGGGAATTTTCTTTCTACTCATTCCAACAATCACAGCCACAATGATTCACAGGTAGCAAGGGAGCATGTGATTAGTCACCCTTAAGCCTGCCTAAACCTGAGTTACCTCTCAGCCTGAGCCTGCTGAAGCCTGATCAGTCATCCCTGAACCAGAAAATGTGATGACTCATCAGAGGTAATTACCTGCAGGTCATGTGATAGGGCCTGCATCATTCAACTAGCATTCAGCCAATCCACAGGTGAGGACCCACCCAAGTGATACCAAGGTTGGTATAAAAGCTCCTAAGGGAATAAGTCTCTCCATTCTGCTCAACCTCTTGGGAACACTCCTATTGCCAGCAATGTCAACAGACTGTTTCTGCTGCCCCTTGCTCCTGCTCTAGCCAGTGCTTGTTTCCATGCTAGCCAGCCCCAAGTCTAGCCTGCATCTGCTTCTGCCTCATATGGCCACCTGGCAATCCTGATAGTGTAGCGTTAAGTATTCAGCAGTGAGACAGTCCACGCATGTCTGTGCTATATTATTATCACAATTCAAAACTGCCAGGTCTGGGAAAGGTACTCAGTGTGTCACAGCTAGATACAAGGTGGACTGTTAAGCATAAGGAGTTAACACATGTTACAAAAGACCATTCAAGATGAAGAGGGCAGTTAACATCTCTGCAGTCATAGGACAAAGGAGGGTTAGTGGGTTACAAATTGTTGTAAAGAGCCATAAATCCAGTGTCTTTTATCATTTTTTGTGTGTGTGTGAGTTCAAGAGTGTAGCGATTGTCTAGTTTCACCCACCTGGTGATTGTTGGAGCATTAGTGCACAAGATGAGGTAGTGCACATGTTGTGATAGGCATGTGTAAGACACATGGATCTTGAAAGGTATGTTCTTGAAGCGGGGTATTGACCATCATAGCCGTGGAAATGTGTCTGCAGGTTTTGCACCTGTTTTTTATGGCACGGTCTGGTTGGTGTGTTCTGGTCTGTGGGAAGCTTGCTTGTGATGATGAACTTGGTGCGGCTGGGGGGTTGTTTGAAGTCCAGAAGAGGGAGTTCAGGAGAGATGTCTTTCAGGATGTGGTCCTGATCGAGTATGGGTCGTAATTGTTTGATGATACCCCATATGGGTTGCAGTGTATGGTGATAGGTTTCAACTAGGAGTGTGAGGTATGATGTCGTCCGTCTCCCCCCTCCCCTCGTATTGAAGCAGGTTGTCTTGGGGTACTTGGGTGGCCCATTCCATGATGCGATCTACTTCTTTGGTGGAGAGTCTTTGCTGATGAAGGCAGTTTTAAGTGTGTTAAGGTATGTCCTGGACTTTCTTCTTGGAGCATATTCTATGGTATGTGAATGTCTGGCTGTAGATAACAGATTTCTTGGTGTGTTTGGGGTCGTTACTGGATCTATAAAAGTAAGTGTGGTAATCAGTGGGTTTCTTGTGTATAGTTGTCTGTAGGGTTCCATTGCGGAAGCTGATTGTGGTGTCCATGAAGTTGATGCTGGTGTGGGAGTGTTCTAAAGAGGGTTGGATGGATGGGTGGTAGTTGTTGAACTTGTCGTAGAAATCTATGAAGTCCTCAGGCAGATCAAAAATTTCTATTAAAAAAGTCAGGGAATAAATTCCAGAGGTTTACCTGTTCTGTTCCCTCAGGGATTCCTGTGGTTCTAAGAACATTTCTGTGTGATCTGCCTTCCCAATCAGCCTGTTTAGCTTTAATAAATTTTACATCTCTGTGGTGTTTCTTAGTTTGGGCAGCCTTGCCCTGCATCTGATTGTATGCTCTAATAATTTAATGCTCTAATAAAAATATAACATTAGGGATCTATTATTGACCACCTGACCAGGACAGTAATAGTGATGATGAAATGCTAAGGGAAATTAGAGAGGCTATCAAAATTAAGAACCCAATAATAGTGGGGGATTTCAATTATCCCCATATTGACTGGGAACATTTCACTTCAGGACGAAATGAAGAGATAAAATTTCTCAATACTTTAAATGACTGCTTCATGGAGCAGCAGGTACGGGAACCCACAAGGAGAGAGGCAACTCTAGATTTAATCCTGAGTGGAGCGCAGGAGCTGGTCCAAGAGGTAACTATAGCAGGACCGCTTGGAAATAGTGACCATAATACAATAGCATTCATCATCCCTGTGGTGGGAAGACCATCTCAACAGTCCAACACTGTGGCATTTAATTTCAAAAGGGAGAACTATGCAAAAAATGAGGGGGTTAGTTAAACAGAAGTTAAAAGGTACAGTGACTAAAGTGAAATCCTTGCAAGTTCCCTGGGTGCTTTTTAAAGACACCATAATAGAGGCCAAACTTCAATATATACCCCAAATTAAGAAAAACAATAAAAGAACTATAAAAGAGCCACTGTGGCTTAACAACCATGTAAAAGAAGCAGTGAGAGATAAAAAGACTTCCTTTAAAAAGTGGAAGTCAAATCCTAGTGAGGCAAATAGAAAGAAGCATAAACACTGCCAAATTAAGTGCAAGAGTGTAATAAAAAAATGCCAAAGAGGAGTTTGAAGAATGGCTAGCCAAAAACTCCAAAGGTAATAACAAAATGTTTTTTAAGTACTTCAGAAGCAGGAAGCCAGCTAAATAACCAGTGGGGCCCCTTGATGATCGAGATACAAAAGGAGCTCTTAAAGATGATAAAGTCATTGCGGAGAAATTAAATGGAATCTTTGCTTCAGTTTTCATGGCTGAGGATGTTAGGGAGATTCCCAAACCTGAGCTGGCTTTTGTAGGTGACAAATCTGAGGAACTGTCACAGATTGAAGTGTCACTAGAGGAGGTTTTGGAATTAATTGATAAACTCAACATTAACAAGTCACTGGGACCAGATGGCATTCACCCAAGAGTTCTGAAAGAACTCAAATGTGAAGTTGCGGAACTATTAACTAAGGTTTGTAACCTGTCCTTTAAATCGGCTTCGGTACCCAATGACTGGAAGTTAGCTAATGTAACGCCAATATTTAAAAAGGGCTCTAGATGTGATCCCGGCAATTACAGACCGGTAAGTCTAACGTCAGTACTGGGCAAATTAGTCGAAACAATAGTTAAGAATAAAATTGTCAGACACAGAGAAAAACATAAACTGTTGCGCAATAGGCAACATGGTTTCTGTAAAGGGAAATCATGTCTTACTAATCTATTAGAGTTCTTTGAAGGGGGTCAACAAACATGTGGACAAGGGGGGTCCAGTGGACATAGTGTACTTAGATTTCCAGAAAGCCTTTGACAAGGTCCCTCACCAAAGACTGTTACGTAAATTAAGCTATCGTGGGATAAAAGGAAAGGTCCTTTCATGGTTTGAGAACTGGTTAAAAGACAGGGAACAAAGGGTAGGAATCAATGGTAAATTCTCAGAATGGAGAGGGGTAACTAGTGGTGTTCCCCAAGGGTCCAGGGCCGGCTTTAGGAAGTGCGGGGCCCAATTCAAACAGTTTTGACGGGGCCCCAGAAAGGATGACTTAAAACAACAACAACAAAAAACACGTAAAAAAAAAAAGTGGGGCTTGTACTCACCGGGCGGTGCTCCGAGTCTTCAGTGCCACTTCGGCAGTGGGTCCTTCACTCACTCCGGGTCTTCGGTGGCACTGAAGGACCCGCTGCCGAAGTGCTGCCGAAGACCCAGAGCGAGTGAAGGACCCGCCGCCGAAGTGCCGCTGAAGACCCGGAGCGCCGTCAGGTGAGTAAAAATTAAAAAGGCGCCTCTAGCCAGGGAAGGGATTCTCACTGGGCGCGGGGCCCTCTTAGGCGTGGGGCCCGATTCGGGGGAATTAGTGGAATAGGCATAAAGCCGGCCCTGCAAGGGTCAGTCCTATGACCAATCCTATTCAATTTATTCATAAATGATCTGGAGAAAGGGGTAAACAGTGAGGTGGCAAAGTTTGCAGATGATACTAAACTGCTCAAGATAGTTAAGACCAAAGCAGACTGTGTAGAACTTCAAAAAGAACTCACAAAACTAAGTGATTGGGCAACAAAATGGCAAATGAAATTTAATGTGGATAAGTGTAAAGTAATGCACATTGGAAAAAATAACCCCAACTATGCATACAATATGATGGGGGCTAATTTAGCTACAACAAGTCAGGAAAAAAAACTTGGAGTCATCGTGGACAGTTCTCTGAAGATGTCCACGCAGTGTGCAGAGGCGGTCAAAAAAGCAAACAGGATGTTAGGAATCATTATAAAGGGGATAGAGAATAAGACTGAGAATATATTATTGCCCTTATATAAATCCATGGTACGCCCACATCTCGAATACTGCGTACAGATGTGGACTCCCCACCTCAAAAAAGATATACTGGCACTAGAAAAGATTGAGAAAAGGGCAACTAAAATGATTAGGGGGTTGGAGAAGGTCCCATATTAGGAAAGATTAAAGAGGCTAGGACTCTTCAGCTTGGAAAAGAGGAGACTAAGGGGGGATATGATAGAGGTATATAAAATCATGAGTGATGTGGAGAAAGTGGTTAATGAAGAGTTATTTACTTATTCCCATAATACAAGAACTAGAGGTCACCAAATGAAATTAATAGGCAGCAGGTTTAAAGCAAATAAAAGGAAGTTCTTCACACAGCGCACAGTCAACTTGTGGAACTCCTTACCTGAGGAGGTTGTGAAGGCTAGGACTATAACAGCATTTAAAAGAGAACTGGATAAATTCATGGTGGTTAAGTCTATAATTGGCTATTAGCCAGGATGGGTAAGGAATGGTGTCCCTAGCCTCTGTTTGTCAGAGGATGGAGATGGACGGCAGGAGAGAGATCACTTGATCATTGCCTGTTAGGTTCTCTCCCTCTGGGGCACCCGGCATTGGCCACTGTCGGTAGACAGATACTGGGCTAGATGGACCTTTGGTCTGACCCAGTACGGCCGTTCTTATGTTCTTATGTATGCTGTGGAAATATGGTTCTTGGCCTCTGACATCCTACCTGATAGTAACTGTAAAGAGGATTAGAGGGCAGATGATGGTTTTTGGAGAGTGGTGACTGTAGCTTTAATTGTGAGAGTGTCTGCAGCCACCTTTTCTTTTCTTTTCTTTTCTCTTTTCTTTAAGTTAGATTGAGCTTCCTGTCCTCAGCAGTGGATATCTTGGCTGGGAGTGGGGGAGGAGGATCTTTTTTCATCTGGATTGGGAGCTCGCCATTGCTGCTTAAACTCTAGTGGGCATCAGCACAGTAAGGTGCATGATATTTGGCTGGTGGAGGGGAAAGAATGGTGATTGATGGCACATGGGGATGGATGCTGGTGGATTGCCTCAGACCACTCAGGAGTTCACACTACCATGATTCACGCCCCCCTGGTGATCTTCATTCCCAGCACTTCTGAAAATCAGGAACTGTTCATCTCTCTGGAATTCACTTCTCCTCCCTCTCTCTCACACCTTCCTTCTCTGTCTCCATTTGAAAATATTTGATGTGGGGTAATAACAGCAAGTAAAACATTGAGAAATGCCTGATATTGGCTATTTCTAAGGTGCAAAATCGTATATAAGCACTCACCACCAGTTAAAGCATACTCGAAAACTGCTCTATTCTCTCTGTCTTTCCCATTCTCATTTGTTCACTTTTTCTTGTTTCATTTTCCTTCTGCTTTTTCCCTTCCTCCTCACCATCTTGTGATACTGCTTCCTTTTCTCTTGGCCTTCCACTTCTGCCTTTCGTGGATTATTCTGGCAGAGGGTGTGTGGGAAAATATAGCACTAGAGGAAAGGTTGTTCATAGAGCTGGGCCTTGCATTCAGACCTGAACACAGAAATACTCGTCTGGCAAGGTAGTGCATGGCCAAGTTTCTGTCACAAAGAACTTTTTTTATCCTGGGCCTGTATAGTACACTGTATGGAAAACTCTCTTAAAATTACAAGATATCACTTTAATTGTAAGGAGTTTCCTGGTTCTGCTTGCAAGCGAAGGGGCTCTGTAGGGAAGTGTATGATCAGATTCAGACTGCGAAGAGCCATCATAGAGTAAGTTGGGGTGAGATGTACTGCTCTGTTATAGGGAACCACCTCCTTTATCTTTCTGGGGTTTGGAGTTCTTGTGAGTAATCGTTATGAATTCTAAGAAATAAAGTAGTGTTATGTTGCAACCTTCCAGGAAGATAAAAACATAAAATACTCTAACTTTTTTTGTCGGAGTATTGTGACTTTCAGGTCTGTAATTGAGTGACCCAGGGAGGTTGAAGTGTTCTCCGACTGGTTTTTGAATGTTATAATTCTTGACATCTGACCTCCCCGGTCACTCAATTACAGACCTAAAAGTCGCAATACTCCAAAAAAAAAACCCCTTCAAAAACAGACTCCAATGAGAACCTGCAGAATTGGAATTAATTTGCAAACTGAAAACCATTAAATTAGGCTTGACTAAAGACTGGGAGTGGATGGGTCATTAAACAAAGTAAAAACTATTTCCGCATGCTAATTTTCCCCCCTATTGTTACTCACACCTTCTTGTCAACTGTTGGAAATGGGCCATCTTGATTATCACTACAAAAGGTTTTTTTCTCCTGCTGATAATAGCCCACCTTAATTGATTAGTCTCATTATAGTTGGCATGGCAATACCCCTTTTTTCATGTTCTCTGTGTATATATATCTTCCTACTTTATTTTCCACTGCATGCATCTAATGAAGTGGGTTTTAGCCCACAAAAGCTTATGCCCAAATAAATGTGTTAGTCTCTAAGGTGCCACAAGTACTCCTCATTCTTTTTAGTGTCTACAGTTATCTTAGTGGAAGTTATCTATCCTGGAGAAAGCTTAACCCACCAAGGGCTTTGTGGATTAGGACAAGGATTTTTTCATTCAGTCTGGAAGCAGATCACCTGGGGTGTTTGTGTAGCCCTGCTGTCCCATGTTAACTCTGGGTCTCATTTTCAGAAGTCTGAAGAACCACTGCTCCAAATGAAATTAGCTGGCACTGGGTGCCTTTAGCTTCGTTGCTCAAGAGGTAGTCAATAGTCAGTAGAACAAATACACATTCTGATGAGCTAGTGTTCTACTGAGCAGGCCCATGCCTGTGAAAAGGAGAACCTGCTGTTGTTCTCTGCTAAAGAGCATCTTGCAACTGATCATTAGTAGCAATAGCTATTTCAGTTCAAGTATGCCATCTGCTGCTGTTACATGGTAGTGTGCAAACTGCCTGGGCTCCCTCTGTTGGCTGACGCATGCAAAATGTCTTGGCTTTGAGTAGCAAAAGGGTATGTGTTGTGCAGGGGTCAGCTAACTGAGGGGACTGATGACTTATAAAAGACTCGGGAGGACTTTGTGGGTTATCTCCAGAAACTGGGGCTGCAAAATCAATCAGTTTAATAGCCTGTTAGTGTCTTTCAAATTTCAATGGTGGTGTGTTTTCTGCGGTAAGCTGGTACGACGGTATTGTAAGATCCAGGAGGATCTGAAGGAATGGGGCAAGGCCCCATTGTCTAAAAACCCAACCCACTTCAGTGCAGCCAGAGCCCTCTTCCTTCACCACTGGCCTCCCCCAGTGGTGGCCAGGTGGCACCAGGTGGCATCACCCACCACAGAAACACTGGGTTTCCATTGCCATCCCCCAGCCTCTCTCTCCAACCAAAATCTGGATCCCAGGCACTGAAGGAAGGGAAGCCCATTACATATGTATTTAGTTACACTGAAATTCCTCTGTATTCCTTACTCACCCATTTCCCTCCCTCTCCCCAACACTTGCTGTGTTAAGTCTAATTTAGGCCATCATCCTGCAAATACCTATGCCCATAAGTAGTCCCATTGACTTCAATACCAGCCCCAGTCCCTTGCATCTCCCTTCCATGCCCTCCTATCACCAGCCATGCCCACCTCTCTGTCCTCTGAGCTTTTCCATGTCCCCTATATGCACCCCAGCCTCTTCCACTTCCACACCTTCCTGCTGCCGCACTTTTCCATGTATCCCTATTATACACTCCACCCAATCCAGTCCAGTTTGACAAAAACTCAAACATTTTAAGATCAGCCTGATTTCCCCCCTCCCCCCCATTTTGTCCTTATAGCAGTGAACTGAAAAAAATCAGCCATTCACCCAGTTCTATTCGTCCCCTTATTATGGAGTGGCAGCAGTCCCTTCTCACTTTAACTATGGTGGGGATACTGCCACTCCATAATAATATGGGCTCAGATCCTCAAAGGTATTTAGGCACCTAACTCATAGATTCCAATGAGAGTCAGGCATCTAAATACCTATGAGGATCTGGGCCTTGCTGAATTCAGACCATGTTCCCAAGGTGTGGAACAACAAAGGCACAGAGAAATTACATTTACCCACAATTCCTGCATCATTGAAACATTCTGTGATCTTAACTGGTGTGATAGACCCAGGCCAGTTGGGAACAGCAGAGTAGTCGAAGGGAGATATACTAGCCACTAGATAAGCAGTTTTCTATTCCCTGAGTGATCAGAGCTGGGGCTGCTCCTGGCTAATGAGAACACCTGACTCCAATTAACCTGCTAAGAGTCAGGTGAGGCTGTTAAGCACCTGACTCTAATTAAGGCCCCTCTGATACTATAAAGGGGCTCACTCCAGTCAGGCCAAGGGGAGCCAGGGAGTCAGAGGAGAGGAAGTGCCTGTGAGGAACTGGGAGCAAGAAGCTGAGAGTGAGTAGGCATACTGCTGGAGGACTGAGAAGTACAAGCGTTATCAGACATCAGGATGAAGGTCCGGTGGTGAGGACTTTTAAGGTGTTGGGAGGAAGCCATGGGGAAGTAACCCAGGGAGTTATAGCTGTTGCACAACTGTACCAGGAGGCACTATAGACAGCTGCAGTCCACAGAGCCCTGGGCTGGAACCCGGAGTAGAGGGTGGGCCCGGGTTCCTCCCCCAAACCTCCTAACTCCTGATCAAACACAGGAGGAATTGACCTGGACTGTGGTTTCTACCAGAGGGGAAGGTCTCTGTGCTGTTTCCTGACCCACAGGGTGAATCTGTGAGGTGAGCAAATCCTCCAATAAGCGAAGGACCCACCAAGGTAGAGGAGGAACTTTGTCACACTGGCCATTGGAAACACTGTCTGAGTCTAACCATCACAACCTCCCCCCAAAAGAAACAGATCCCCTGAAATGTCAGATCCTGAAACTCATCCCAGTGTAGAGAAGTCTCCTGAGAAGCTTGGTAAAAATCACAAACTGGGTTTCAATGGTATGGCGTGTAACTTTAGTGCCCTCATGGCCAAGATGGAGTCTGCTGTGCAGGCAGCTCTAGACAGGAAAAGGTGCGTGCAGGAACACAGCAGGCAAACTCCCTTCTGCCCCAGGGGCACCTGTTCCACGCCACCCCCCACGGAGTAAACACTCACACACCAGAATGGTACAATTAATATAGGAAAGGGAAATAGTTATTTACAGAGGGATGAATGGAGGAAAAACAACAGGGGGGAAGATAGTGGGAAAACAGAGTTACATCCAACACAAGGCCCCATAGGCCCAGTGGTACCACAATATGAAAGGGCAGACATGGAGTAACGCGTCTAGACTCAGAGTTCAGGAGTCCAGGGCAGAGTTCCAGTCCGGCAGCGAGTCTTGGGTGTTCCTGGTCGTCTTTGGCACCAGTGAACTTTCAAACCCCTCCGTTGCCCGCTTCTGCTGCTCTCTGCAAACCCACACAGAGTGACAATCTCCTCACTTAATCACTGGAGCTACAGACACCCCTACCCTGTCACTCTTCCTCTCTCCATGGCCACTGGAACAACCAGCACTTCCTCTGCCTCACAACAAGGTTTTAAAGGGGCCATGGTCCCTAAACCCCGGGTTGGGGGAGGTTTACAGGTGTTCTGAACTGTACCTGTCATTTGCTTGCAAACACTTTCCTAAGGCTTTTTTGGTTCATCGTACCTCCAAAATGGCTTGAAACATTTGTTTTCTTGGCCATGCTGAGGTCAAATGGCTTGTAGCTCTTTTGGAAGGATTGGAGCTGGTTAAAGCTAGGCGTATAAATAAGGAGCAATAGTTAAAGTATCATTATTAGAAATATTCATAAACTTTCTTGTGACTCGGGTTTTGCTGCAGCTGCTTGCCTGATCCAGAGATGAATGGCCAAAGGTTGGGAGTAATTAACCATGACAAAATGTGGCCTCGTAGGAGTCTGGAAGCAGGTCTTGGAGCAAGAAGAGAGGGTGAAGGGCTGGTAGGAACATGAACTGGTGCCACTGAGTTGCTCTGAATGGAGCTCTGTGGAACAGGGACTGGATACTTGATGAGTTAAGGAATAGCGGCAGGAAAGGGAGTTGCTGGGGTCTGGTGGAGGAGTGGAGTGTATTAGAGGAATGCATGGGAAGGATGCTCTCACTAGGGGCCTACTGCCATCTTTAGGTGCCTAAATACCTTTGAAAATCTGGCCTTAAGTGATTTGAAAGAAAGCCTTGGAAAGAAATAGGAATTGCCCAGTCTAGTGTCTTCAGTACATGCTCCTCCTTCCTCTCTGAAAAGCAAAACATCCATCTAAAGAGATAAATAAGTAGTCTTTAATAAATCTTCTCACCGTGATTATCTGATTTACAGCAAAGCAATAAGGAAACAGGCTAATGATTTATAGAGATAAGAAAAATGTTGGTGGCACTATTTTTGCAAAACCTCATCAGTTGGGTTTTGGTTTCTATGCAGCCTAACTGAGGAGCAGATGTGGCTTGGATCTGAGCCCATTTTCTTTACACACCCAAAGTTGTTCTAGGAGTGGAAGAGCATGGGATAGTCAGGAAGAAGCCGTTTAAGATAAATTACTCTAGTTGTGGCTCAGCTCCATATATCTTACAACACACGCTGTTTTTATGTAGTAGATAGACTAATTAGATGTGGGCCTAAACCTCAAGGCCATGGATCCAAACACCCCTAAATGCTGGCAAAGTTGGGTTTTACCTCAGAACTTCATGGCTGGTCTATATCTGTAATGTTCTCACTGAACCTTCAGTAAAAGCCCATCCAAGGAAGGGACTGGCCACAGATCCAATCCTGAGCTGCCACTGACTCTTATGCCTGCAGAATCAAGCCTCAGAAGGAAACACTTGAGATAGGAGGTTTAAAGGAATGGACAAGAATATGACTGGAAAAGCTGAAAGTGCTCCTCTGCCCAGACGATTGAACTGGTTTTCCGTGGCCTGACACATTGGGTAGCCATTGTGCAATGAGTGCAATGTCCAAATCAGATGGTAGCATCAAGACCACCAGGTGTTAATGAGGTACAAGGCTTCGGATAATTCAATCCTGTGGAACGTCAGTTTACCTGAGGGTTTTAAAGATGTTTTTCTGCTCTCTAATATTAGGTGCAAACAAGGACCCTTATGTCAGTGGGGGTGATAATGTGCCCTGGCTACATCATCTCCTGCCATCTAGGCCAACCAAAGACTCCCTTACACTGGATGAATCCTCAGCTGCCCACACAAGAAGTTTTATGTCCGGTTTGCATTGCTAGAGTGATGTGAAAGGGATTTAATATGGTGAGACCCTTGCATACATAGAGTATAAAGAGGTTCAGCTGACCCTCTGGGAAAGGTCACTTCTGTATATAGGATCAGTTCTGGAAGATTTCAGATCATCTTGGAGAGCTGGTTGTTTAATTCATGCAATTTAACACTGTAAAATGTTTGGGGATGTCTCAGGCTGGTTTCTTGGGGCAGATGGTCACTAAATACTTGCGATCTTTCACAAGTTTCAGTGTACAATGGGCTGGGCCAGATCCCTAAAATGTAGGGAAAGTTTCAATTAGATCTGAACGTCACAACTTGGGTCTTTATTACTCTTCTGGGATGAACCAAAACTCTGGATCCGAACACCCCCCACATGCTGAACACCCCCCACATCCAAATTTTGATCTGGATCTGAATTTTGCAGCTGAGTCAGGCCCCATCTATAGTGCCAATACATGCGTCCCCAAAGCACTTCCCAGAGATAGAGGAAAGTCTGATTTTGTGGTGCGATTTAAAAAGAGGAATAGTCTTGAACAAGATATAGAATTATGGTATATTTGATCAGATAAGAGAGCTATATTTTGCTGGTATGTCATATGACATGACAGAATTGCTTAATTTCATAAGACAGTTCCCCACTCAGTGCTATTATCTTGTCTTGATTTATCTGATACGATGTACCTGGTGTGATCTGTTTATGTTCAAATGCACATTGGCTCAAGACTACAGTAATGCTTTACATGTATCAGATCTTCCATCTGAGTTAAATTGCTTCACAATTACTAATAAACTCAGCCTTACAACATCCCTGTGAGGCAGGGATGCAGAAAATGAAGCATAGCGAGATAAAGTAACTTGGTCAGAGTCAGCCATTTATGTGTTAGCTACATATCAGTCTAACTTTACTGGTATAGTTTTACTGATATAGCCCCCATGTGGACGCTCTTATTCCAAGATAAAATTGGCTTTTGGGGAGTTTAGCTTAAAGGCCTTCCTAAGGGACATAAGGTAAACTGAAAAAAAGCACTCTAAAGCCCACTTTATACTTTAAAGTTTTACTGGCATAACTGTGTCAGTAGGGGATGCAATTCCCCGCCCCCACCCCAAGATAGTTATGCTGCTAAAAGCACTGGTGGAGATACAGTTATACTACTGGAAGGTGTTTTATATGCATACAGCTTATTTCACTTCACTGAACCAGAATAAGCTAAGGGTATGTCTACATTATGAAATTAGGTCGAATTTATAGAAGTTGATTTTTTAGAAATTGATTTTATACAGTCGATTGTGTGTGTCCCCCCTTAAGACCATTAAGTCGTCGGAGTGCATCCACAGTAGTTAACATTACATAGCACACGTGCTTTCATTACAAGGTCGCATTTTGCCTCTTATTGAGAGTATGCTGGTTTGGTGTGAGAGATCGTTCATGCAGGGCCGGGCAACAGAATTTGGCTTGCAGGCAGCCATGGAAAGACACAGTCTTTTGGCTTCTTTAATCTTCATAACATGTGGGAATGGTTTCAAACAGCAGCACCCTCATTTCCCATACCAAGGAGCCGTTGGGTTGCCATTTAAAAGGAGGAGGGGCTGCAGTTTTCGTGTTAACGTGCAGCACAAACCCAGCTAACCCTCCCCCCCCACAATATTCTCTGGGATGATCGCTTCACCCCTCCCCCAACCGCATGGCTAACAGTGGGGAACATTTTTGTTCAGCCACAGGCAAACAGCCCACCAGGAATGGGCACCTCTGAATGTCTCCTTAATAAAATCACCCTGTTTCAACCAGGTGACCAGGAATGATATCACTCTCCTGAGGATAACACAGAGCGATAAAGAACAGATGCTGTTTGAATGCCAGCAAACACCGGGACCATACGCTGCCATGCTTTTTATGCAATGATTGCAGACTACATGCTACTGGCCTGGCGTGGCAAAGTGTCCTACCATGGAGGACAGAATAAGGCTGCCCTCCCCAGAAACCTTTTGCAAAGGAGTACATCCAGGAGAGCTTTATGGAGATGTCCCTGGATGATTTTCGCACCATCCCCAGACACGTTAACAGACTTGTCCAGGAGCCATAGTGGCCGTGAATGCCAGGGCAAATTAACCATTAAACAAGCTTGCTTTTAAACCATGTATAATATTTACAAAGATACACTCACCAGAGGTCCCTTCTTCGCCTGGTGAGTCCGGGAGGCAGTCTTGCGTGGGTTCGGGGGGTACTGACTCCAGGTACAGGGTGAGAAACAGTTCCTGACTGTCAGGGAAAACAGTTTCTCCATTTCCTTGCTGTGAGCTATCTTCATCCTCCTCCTCCTCATCTTCCTCATCCCCAAAACCCGCATCCCTGGTGCGTGCTACTCCACTGATGGAGTCAAAACACAGGGGTGGGATAGTGGTGGCTGCACCACCTAGAATGGCATGGAGCTCATCATAGAAGCGGCATGTCTGGAGCTCTGACCTGGAGCGGCCGTTTGCCTCTCTGTTTTTTTGGTAGGCTTGCCTGAGCTCCTTAAGTTTCACATGGCATTGCTGCAGGTCCTGTTATAGCCTCTGGCCTTCATGCCCATTGAGATTTTTTCAAATATTCCGGCATTTTGTCTTTTTGAATGGAGTTCGGATAGCATGGATTCGCCTCCCCATACAGCGATCAGATCCTGTACCTCCCATTCGGTACATGCTGGGGCTTTTTTGCGATTCTGGGACTCCATCATGGTCACCGCTGCTGCTGAGATCTGCACTCACCTGCATATCGCCACGCTGGCCAAACAGGAAATGAAATTCAAAAGTTTGCGGGCCTTTTCCTGTCTACCTGGCCAGTGCATCTGAGTTGAGAGTGCCGTCCAGAGCGCTCACAATGGAGCACTCTGGGATAGCTTCCAGAGGCCAATACTGTCGAACTCCATCCACACTACCCCAAATTCGACCCGGCTAGGTTGATTTCAGTGCTAATCCCTTCATTGGGGAGGAGTACAGAAATCGATTTTAAGAGCCCTTTAAGTCGAAAATAATGGCTTTGTCGAGTGAATGGGTGCAGGGTTAAATCAATCTAACGCTGCTAAATTTGACCTAAACTTGTAGTGTAGACCAGGGCTAAGTAACAGCACTGTTATGTCTGTATAATCACATCTGCATTAGGGTTTTTTAACTGCTTTAACTATACCAGCATAGTTAAAGGCGCAACACTTTTAAATGTAGACAAGGCCTTATACCAGCGTAATACTAGTTTAACAGTATCAATTTAAATTCACACCTTGGAACATTTTCTTGGTACATCCCAGCAGACAAGGCCTCACTTACCTACTTGTTGTTAGAAATCTTCACAAACACTTCCCTAACAGGTATATTGCATATATGTCTCTTTAAGTACAGTAAAGCCATATTCAGAATGCTGAGTACAGTGAAGACTTTGACCTACGTGGTCTAACAACTACACAATACATATGCACACTTAAGTCCAACTCTGAGGGTGTATGCAGTGATGGCACTGGTGTTTTAATTTGTGCAGGAAGGAACAAACATTTAAGGGATTACAGTACAGAATATTAGAGCTCAGTTCATACTGCAAATATGTTCCCACAGCTTTTAATTGTTTGGTGGAATCATATAGGTTTTTATAAGCCTGCCTGTCACTGCTGCACACAAAGGGAAGTTTATAATAATGTATATTAATCAGAAGATAGGGGGTGTTGTAGCAAATTGAGAAGGGAAGCAAAGGAATACAAGAAGAACTCGATGGCCAGCAGAGTTAAAGACAATATGGAGGAGTTTTTTAAAGTATAGTAGGAACAAAAAGAATCCTCTGTGACATTCCCCTGGTGTTATCCAGACCAGTGATCTGCTAGGTCACTCCAATCCTTGACTCTGGAAGCTAGCCTTACCCTGCTCTTTTGTCAGAACCCCCACTTCTGGGCTGTTCATGCACAGCCTCTGGCATGTAAGCTGCTCCTTGGATTGTGCAACTGAATGACACTAGCCAATATCTCCAGTCCCAGACACAACCCTAGGAACCTCTGTCTTGCAGTGTCCAGTTATGCCTGCTGGATGCTGCAAGTAGGGTTTGTCCTGTCCCGGTATTGTCCCGATTGATTTGCTTTTGTGTTTGTCCCACAGGCCCCCACAAACAAACAAACTGGGACACAACGCACGCGGCCCCCTCCGGAGCTCCTGGGGGGGCTCAGCCCCTGCCCTTGCCCTCCCCCCCCCCCCCCCCCACAGCCCCCCCCCCAGCCCTGCCCCCCCCTTGGCCCCCAGCCCTCCCCAAGCTCTGCCCTGGGCAGCTGTGCAGGCATGCAGGCCAGGGCTGGAGGGCTGGGCTGCTGCTGCCGAGCGCCTGCAGTCAGCGCGGAAGCATGGGTCTGCCAGGGGCATGGGGGGTCCAGGGGTGGCAGGCAGGCAGGGGGGGGCAGGGGCGGGGTGGGCTGGGGGCGGGGGCGCCCGTGGTGACGGGCTGCGGGGAGAGATTTGTCCCAGGGCGGGGGCGGGAGGCGGCGGGCGGGCGGGCGCCGAGGAGCGATCACGACCCTGCTGCCGGCCGGCTGCTGGGGAATCCCAGCATCTTGCGGCGCGCCCGGCATTGCCTGCCCTTGCAGCTGCTGGGAGAGCTGCGGGGTGAGGAGCGCTCCCGGTGCGCGGGGACGGCATGTGGGGGTGGGTCGCTGCTGCCGTGGGGGAATGATGGGCGCTGAATGGCAGTGCTGTGTGCGGCGGCGCGCGCGGGGTGCTGCTAATGCCCCGCCCTGCAAACTGCTTTTTTTTTTTTTTTTTTGCTGCCGCCATTTTTTTTTGCCGCCCCCCTGTGTCCCGATATTTCATCCCTGTGATCTGGTCACCCTAGCTGCAAGCTTATATGAGTTCATCAGTTTAACAAAGAAATTGATACGTACCAGGCTTATTATCCCAAGGGGAGTCTCTGACACGCTTCAAACCAAACACACTGCTTCAGATAGAATAAACAAACAGATTTATTAACTACAAAGATAGAGTTTAAGTGATAATAAGTGATAGGCAAAAAGTCAGAGTTAGTTACCAAAAGAAATAAAATATAAGAACGCAGTCTAAACTCTCAACCCTATTAGACTGGGCAGCAACTACATTAAGCAGTTTTTCTTACCCTGCTGGATATTGCAGTCCTTAATATACAGGTTTGTTCCTTAAACCTGGGCCAATCTCCTGTGTTGGAGTCTTGTCTTCTTCTCAGTGTCTTGGTTGCTTGCAGCACAGGTGGGGCAGGAGAAAGGCCCAGTATGTGTCCACTGTGTCTGTTTTATACCCTCAGTCCATGTGCTTGGAGAGCACAAGTCCAGGCATGTCTGGGGGGCATTGCAGAGTCTCTCCAACCAAGGTTGAGCAATTCCCCTGGTGTGGCCTCATGCAGGTGAGTCTCCCTTGCTGGACAATGGCTGTTGATGGGTTGTTTGACACCCCACCCGGGCATTGGTTACTTTCCTTGCTGTTGCCTCTGGGGAGCTAATATCTGTCTGATTCCCCAACTTACAGCATGTTTTAGTGACCACCATACAACACAATTATCATAACTTCATATGCATTAATGATACACATATATGGATAGAGAAATGACTTTCAGCATATCACAATCTTTCCCCAGGTACCTTACAAGGCATGTTTTATATATAAGATTATGATTATATGAAAATGAGAAATATGAGCGTTACAGTACTCTCCCCTAATATATAGAATGCCACTGTATAGAAGGAACACAAATAATCCTAACAATGGTATTGATCCATTACTAGATGGAAAAGGTTGAATTATCAATAAAAATGCAGAACAGGCATAAGTGTTTAGTAAATATTTCTCTTCTGAATTGGGGAAAAATAGATGATGTAGTCATATCATATTATAACCCCCTTACCATTCTACTAGTATCTCAGGAGGTATCTCAGGAGGATGTTAAACAGAAGCTACTAAACTTAGACCTTGTAAATCAACAGGTCCAGATAACTTACATCCAGCATAACTTGCTTGAAATGATGTTGATTTTCAATAAGTCCTGGAACACTAGGGAAGTTCGAGAAGACTGGAAGAAAACTTATGTTGTGACAATATTTTAAAAAGGCAAACAGAATGACCCAGGTAATTATAGGCACATCAGTCTGACGTTGATACTGGTCAAGATAATGAAATGGCTGATACGGGACTTGATTAATAAAGAATTAAAGGAGGGTAACACAATTAATGCAAACCAACATGGGTTTATGGAAAATAGATCCTGTCAAACTAACTTGATACATTTTTTGATGTGATTACAAGTGTGGTTGATAAAGGTAATAGTGTTGATGTAATATACTTAAACTTCTCTAAGGGTTTTGACTTGGTACCACATAAAATTTTGATTAAAAAACTCGAACATAAAATTAACCAGGCACACATTAAATGGATTAAAACTTGGCTAATGTATAGGTCTCAACATGTAATTGTAAACAGAGAATCATCAAATGGGTGTGTTTTGACTGGGGTCCCACAGAGATTACTTCTTGACCCTATGCTATTTAATATGTTTATCAATGACTTGGAAGAAAACATAAAATTGTGGGATTGGTAAATAATGAAGACGACAAATCACTGACACTTAGCAATCTGGATTCCTTGCTAAGATGGGGCAAGCAAACAATGTGTGTTTTAATATGGTAACGTCAATACATACATCTAGGAACAAAGAATGCAGGCCATACTTACAGGTTGGGGGATGCTATCCTGGGAAGCAGTGACTCTGAAAAAAATTTGGGGGTCCTGATGCATAATCAGCTGAACATAAGCTCCCAGAGTGACGCTGTAGCCGAAAGAGTAACACCACCCTTGGGTTCATAATCACAGGGATCTCAAGAAGGAGAAGAGAGGTTATTTTGCCTGTGTATTTGGCACTGGTGCAACCGCTAATGGAATACCATGTCCAGTTCTGGCATCCACAATTCAAGAAGGCTGTTGATTAATTTGAGAGGGTTCAGAGACGAGTCACGAGAATGCTGAAAGGATTAGAAAACAAGCTTTAGAGTAATAGACTCAAGGAGCAAAATCTATTTAGCTTAACAAAGAGAAGTTTAAGGAGTGATCTGACTACAGTCTAAAAATATCTACATGGGAAATAAATATTTGATAATAGGCTCTCCATTCTATTAGAGAAAGGCATAACATGATCCAGTGGCTGGAAGATGAAACTAAACAAATTTAAACTGGAAAGAAGGTGTACACTTTTAACACTGAGGGCAATTAATCACTGGAACAATTTACCAATGTTCATGGTAGATTCTCTATCACTGGCAATTTTAAAATCAATATTGGATGTATTTCTAAAAGATCTGCTCTAAGGATTATTTGGGGAAAGTTCTGTAGCCTGTTTATACAGGAGGGCAGACTAGATAATCACAGTGGTCCCTTCTGGCCTTGGATTCCATGCATTTAATTTAATTTCTTCTGTAGCAGTGTAAGAGAGCATCCCTACTAGTTTTTAAAAGTGATATGCAAAGGAATCATGATGTATGTGCCCTTTTTTGTATCTGGGTGATGTTTAAAGAAGTCATGGAAGTCTAAATTAAAGAAAGGAAGAAAAGAGGATTGAGCAGAATGTTTCTGCTTCTGTTCACTTTAAAAATTCAGGTTTTGACTATTCTGGCTTTCCTGGAAGGCTTTGTAGATGACTGTAGAATTGGTAAGATTATGACATCAGAGATACTATACAAGTTAAACCTGACTAATAGAGACAGGAACAGTTTTTTATTCATTGTGTCTAAAATTCTGTTTTTGTTTGAATCTATTAATCTCATATGCCCATGAAACTCTTGGGAGAAAAACTCTCTACAATTTCACCACCTCATCTGTAAATAAGGGCTGAGGAAGCTCTATTGTTCAACCATCAAACAAATCTTCCAGCAAAAACCAGACTTGTAATTTCTGATATTTCTAAGTAAAAACAAAGCTGGAAAGAAAAAATCATTTAACAAATATCCAGACCTGCTTTCTACATTACAGAGACAGCAATAAAATACAAACTCCTTTTGACTGAAAAACAAATTTTGCAGCTTTCTTTTAAAGTTTTGCTCTGAACAGCGGTGAGGTCTTCCTGTTTTGTGCCAACTTCTGCATTTCCAGTAAGAAACACTGTCTGAATCATCACACAATCAGCCCTCAGCATCCTGAGATTGCAGCCTGATAACATGATAACAAACACATTTTTATCACCATGAAGAACGTAAAAATCTCACCTGCCAAAATGTCTAAAGAAAAAAGCAAGATGTTCGGTTTTTTTCACAGTTAATATTGCAATTTCTGGGTTGTGTATGTGTGGTGATATGAGAAAGATAATTTTGCCTGTTACTTTCACCAACTTTTAGTGATATGTCATTGTCCTTGAATTCTTACCCCAGTGCTGCATCTGTCCATTAAGATATAATAATTTTTGTTGCTTATGCAAACCATTGCAGTATTTGACCACAATCCTGCAATGAGCCCTGCACCTGCATAGAGCTCCACTGGAGCCAGAGATCAGCCTTTACAGAATTGGGGCTTAAGCCTTGACCATATTATAAAGCCCTGGTCTACACTATGAGTTTAGGTCGAATTTAGCAGCGGTAGATTGATTTAACCCTGCACCCATCCACACGACAAAGCCATTTTTGTTGACTTAAAGGGCTCTTAAAATTGATTTCTGTACTCCTCCCCAATGAGGGGATTAGCACTGAAATTGATCCTGCTGGGTTGAATTTGGGGTAGTGTGGACACAATTCAACGGTATTGGCCTCCGGGAGCTATCCCAGAGTGCTCCATTGTGACCGCTCTGGACAGCACTCTCAACTCAGATGCACTGGCCAGGTACACAGGAAAAGCCCTGCAAACTTTTGCATTTCGTTTCCTGTTTGGCCAGTGTGGTGAGCTGATCAGCACAGGTGACCATGCAAAGCTCATCAGCACAGATGACCATGGAGTCCCAGAATCCCAAAAGAGCTCCAGCATGGACTGAATGGGAGGTACAGCATCTGATTGCTGTATGGGGAGATGAATCCGTGCTATCTGAACTCTGTTCCAAAAGATGAAATGCCAGAATATTTGAAAAAATCTCCCAGGGCATGAAGGTCAGAGGTTATAACAGGGACCTGCAGCAGTGCTATGTGAAACTTAAGGAGCTGAGGCAAGTCTACCAAAGAACCAGAGAGGCAAACGGCCACTCCAGGTCAGAGCCCCAGACATGCTGCTTCTATGATGAGCTGCCTGCCATTCTAGGGTGTGACCCTACAACTACCCCACCCCTGTGCTTCCCTCCTCCCCCACCCCTCCCGGACTACCTTGGCAGTTATCCCCCCATTTGTATGACAAATTAATAAAGAATTCATGAATTTGAAACAACAATGACTTTATTGCCTCTGCAAGTGGAGATCAAAGAGGGGAGGGGAGGGCAGTTGGCTTACAGGGAAGTAGAGTGAACCAAGGGAGTGGGTTTTCATCAAGGAGAAGCAAACAGAACTTTCACACCGTAGCCTATCCAGTGATGAAACTGGTTTTCAAAGCTTCTCTGATGCACAGCGCGCCCTGCTGTGCTTTTCTAACCATCCTGGTGTCTGACTGCGCGTAATCAGCGGCCAGGTGATTTGCCTCAACCTCCCACCCCACCATAAACATCTCCCCCTTACTCTCACTGATATTGTGGACCACACAGCAAGCAGTAATAATGATGGGAATATTGGTTTTGCTGAGGTCTATCCGAGTCAGTAACTGCTCCAGCAAGCTTTTAAACATCCAAAGGCACATTCTACCACCATTATGCACTTGCTCAGCCTATAGTTGAACTGCTCCTTACTACTGTTCAGGCTTCATGAGCCATGGCAGCAAGTGGTAGGCTGGGGTAGGTGTGACTGCACGGTGCTGCTGACTGGGAGAGCAGCCTGAGGCAGAAGCCTCCAGACGGGACTGAATCTCCATTAGACAAAGCTTAAAGATGAGAATGACCTGGAGTCATTCCCATTTTTGTCCAGGCACCCCCAACTGACCACCGAAGCTGGCCAGGAACACCCATGTCTGCCCCGGCACCCCCGACCAACCTAACCAAGGTCAGCCAGGAGCACCCAGGGGACGATGATGACTGTTAGCACTCGTATTGCATTGTCTGCCATCTGCAAGGCAAGGCAAGGGATGGTGCTGTGTAGCACTGCAGTACCGTGTCTGCCAGCAGCACCCAGGAGACATATGGTGACAGTGAGCTGAGCAGGCTCCATGCTTGCCATGGTATGTCATCTGCACGGGTAACCCAGAAAAAAAGGCGATAAACGATTTCTTACCATTGCTTTCACGGAGGGCGGGGGGCCTGACGACATGTACCCAGAACCACCCACGACAATGTTTTTGCCCCATCAGGCACTAGGAGCTCAACCCAGAATTCCAATGGGCAGCGGAAACTGCGGGAACTGTGGGATAGCTACCCACAGTGCAACACTCCGAAAGTCGACGCTAGCCTCGGTACTGTGGATGCACACGGCCGACTTAATGCGCTTAGTGGGGACACACACAATCAACTGTATCAAACTGATTTCTAAAAAATTGACTTCTATTAAATCGATCTAATTTCGTACTGTAGACATACCTAAAGGCTTCTCTGTTTAACTAGAAGTGTGATTTTTTTTAATTTTTAAACTGTTTTCGTTAAATCAGTTAAAAATCCTACTTTTACATTCTTGTATACATTGTTGATTCATTTTAAACTAGTTTATATAAAATTAGCTCAGCATAATTTCTTATTCCTTATCAAATTAAGCTAAATCAATATAAACCAGATTTAAATCAAATTTTGTGTCCCTGAAGAATTTTGCACTGGTTTAATTAAGTCTGTTTTAAAACCAATTTAAAGGTAAAATGCTGTAACTTAAAGTATTGACAAGACCTTAGTCATCTTTTAGTGGGAACTAACTCAGTTACCACAGATTGCTTCTTGTATGTTTCTTGTTGTCTCTGTGCACTTTAAATTAAATAATTGTGAAACCAAACACCAACTTTAACTGAAATGTTGCTATTGCCCCATCTGTCTAATCAAACAAATTCTTATTTGTCTGTTTTCCTTAAGTTCTTAACACCATCTGTGAATAAGAAAAAACATTATCTGAATGCCCTGTCCACACTACAAACATTAACAATATTTAAACATAGTTGTGGTAATTGTTGCCAAACCATATGGCACTTATAACATCTTTTGCTTTCTTTCCCATCTGGACAGTGAAAAACATTTAATAACTCAGTCAGGGAACTTTATATTAACCCTAATACCCAGCTAAAACAATATTCTTTGTTAAAATTTCAACATTGTTTTCCTTCAGATTTTTGCCAAATTTAGTTCTGTTGGTGAGAGGGGCAAGCTTTTGAGTTTTCAAGTTTTTTCTCAAGCTTTCCACAGCTCTGTGTAGTTCAAAAGCTTGTTTCCGTCTCCAACAGACGCTGGCCCAATGTCTCATACACCTTGTCTCTCTAGTAAGTTTATGTATCATTGTGGGCCAGAGACTGTATGTAATTCCATTAGGAAGGGAAACCGCAGCTCCTCTAGGAACTAAGAATAGTGTGAAGTGACTACAGAAATTCACTCAGGTTGTAACAACCTCCGGAGATGTATCAGCACCTGGAAAGGTTCACATATATCAGTTCTGACTGGATTCGCTAGAGACCAGCAGACAAAGAAAGAGCTGTTGGATAAGTTTAAACTGTCTCAGGACCTTGGGGAAAGTTCAAATCAAGTTCCAAACTTTCAGGCTTCAAATGTCCATGTTTTTGAACATGAAGATCACCAACTTGAGTCTGAAAGGATGTCAAATTTAGTATGATACTGTCACACAATAGGAAAACTTCAATCTAAATTTGGAATTGAGAAAAAATATAACTACTGTATCTTCATTCTGTAGTTGTTTTAATTTTTTTCCCCAACGTCCTTGGTTGCTATAAAAACTTCTCATTGGACCTGCTTTTTTTCAGAACAGATTCAAGCTCATCTCTAATTTAAATCACACACTCCAGGCCTTTTTCAGAGCCCTCACAATGGATAGGAGAGTGCTGAGGACTGAAGAATAACCACTGCCTTTCACAGAGTTTATCTGGATAACGTCCATCACCGTACTAGAGTGGAGGTGAATGTGTCGAGCTGACATTACGGGTATGTCTACACAGCAGCTAGGAGTGTGCTTCCTAGTGTGGATAGATGCACTAGCTCAGCTCCAACTAGAGCGCTAAAATCAGCAATGTGGCACAGGCAGCGGCTCCAGCTAGCCGCTTGAGTACAGTCCTGCCCAACACACTGGATAGGTGGCTAGCCTAAGAGGCCACCTGTGCTGCCCTGGCCACACTGCTGGTTTTAGAGTGCTAGCTCAAGCAGAGCTAGTGTGTCTGTCAGCCCGCAATGGGAAGCACTCTGCAGTGCCGACATACCCAGAGGCACAAATTGTCCCTGAAGTTCCCATCCCTAGTAGTGTGGCTGGGTACTGAGGATCTCCACTGGGGCAAGGCAAGCTTTGCCACAGCCTACACTGAAGAAGCCTTCACAGTCCTAGCATCCCTACATCTCCACAGGAAGGAGGCCTGGAGGATCTGCCTAGTAATGGACCCCCTTACCTCATCCCACCCAGTATCCCTGTCTGACAACATTCCTGGGGCTCCCATGGAACTGGGCTCCAGACTATGGAGAGGAAGCACGTCCTCTTGCACAGCCCCTCAAGACCTTCCCCTGAGGTAAGATTTACTCTTAAATGCATATTTCTGTCTTTTTTCCTCCATGCTGTGCTTGTTGTGGGTCCAGACTTGGCCGGTGATGCTCTGTGTGACCTAGAGCAAATCACGTCATGGCTCTGTGCCTCAGTTTCCCCCTCTGTAAAAATGGATAATTCTTCTGTCTCTCACAGGGATATTGGGAGGCTAAATGCATTAACTGTTTGTAAAATACTTGGACAGTCTTGGATGACTGCAGTTGGGGGTGTCATATTTAATTACTGGCCTTGGCATATTTACTCTCTTTAAAGAAACACTGACATGATAAAATATAATGTTCAATCTAGTGTGCCCGCTGTCTGAGCCAGAAACAAAACTGTGCTCTGCCCAGAGAGCCTTCCTGCCTAAGACTGTTACTGTGGAAATCTGCAAATGAAGCTGTGGGGACTGATTAAATCACCAAAGGAAATATCAAGATTTTAATCTGTAAAACCATTATTTGAACCAGAAGAATGCTGGTCTTTGTGGTTAAAGTACTGGCCGCTTACTCAGCAGAGAGGGGTTCAAATCCCAGCTCTACCACAGACTGTGTATGCAACCTAGGTCAAGCCACTTGGGTTATGATTGTCAAAGCTGACCAGGGAGCTTAGTGGCAGCCCTTCCTTTAAATAAATGAAATTATTCCTTAGAATTCATCCTTAATCTCTCTTGGCCTCAGTTTCTCATGTGAAATGAGGATGATAATAAGACTCCTTTCCCCTAGCATTTGTCTGCCTCCTCTGTCTAGGCTGTAAACTCTCTGGGGCTTGTGCATGCACAGCCCCTAGCTTAATGGAGCCCCATCTTGGTTGGAATAAAAATACCAAATACCTTTACGTGAGCCGTGTACACATTTAAAATCACCACCTTTCTCCTAAGTATAAGATATAAGGAGGCACTTACATTGATGCTGAATCTCTAAACAGGAAGTTGCATGATAGTTGTGCTCAGTTTGCAGTTTTTATGGGGTTTTTTTTAGCCATTCTTTTTCACTTACTACATTTTCAGGAAACACATTTTCTACCAGTTCTTTCAGGAAATGTGCAAGATAGAAAAAGTGTTGAAAAACTTCACAGTAAACTCAGTCTGGGTGGCCAACGGTGAGTCACGGCAGAAGCGTGGCGATCGCACAAGTTCATATCAGAAAGGAAACTGTCACGCTACCAATTGTGAAATCAGGTTTGAAAGTATTTGACTGTTCGGAAAACAGCAGAAAACCTCCATAAGGCTTTTCAGCTGAGGATCTCTGAGCACTTTATTAACCTTCAGGGCCAACATTTTCAGAAGCCGTCAGTAATTTTGCAAGCCTTCATTTTTGGAGAGTGCAGCTTGAGACTCCTAGGGCCTTAATTTCAGAGCTGTCGAAGACTCATAGCTACCACTGGCAATCCAAATAGAAATCAGGTGTTAGGTGTCACAAGCTGGGCACAAAAACATGGTGACACAAAATGACTGATTGCATTTGAAAACTTGACTGCAGTGTTATTAATGGCCTGATGCAGAAAGGTGTTGATAGCTCTCCATTCTTGTTGACTGCAGTAGAAATTGAGGGCCCTCTGGAGCTGGCCTGAAGCCCTAGATGTCATGACATACCTGAGATACTCTAGGAGTATAGATCTCCATTTTACAGGCTGGGAAACTGAGCCTCAAAAAGGCTTTGATCCCGCAAGGCGCTAAGCACCTTTAAGGCACAGCCTTATGTTGGCAGAGTGCAGAGCCACATCACCCAAGTATGAGCCTTGGGAGGAATTCTCCCTGGTTTCTAGAGTGTAGCTCAAAGCCAGCACATTGGAAAGGCTGGAATCTGATAAGGAAAAATTGAGACCTTTCGTGGAAAGATGAAGATTCAATTTTTTTTTCAGTACTCAGCGGTCCATAATGACTCCATACACAGCCTATTCAGAACTGTAACTTAGATTCATATGACAGCATTTTGTATGACTACTTATAGAATCATAGCTATGTAGGATTGAAAGGGACCTCAAGAGCTTTTAGTCCAGCCCCCTGCATTGAGGCAGGACCAAGTATATGTAGACCATCCCTGACAGGTGTTTGTCTAATCCATTCTTAAAAACCTTCGATGATGGGGATTCCACAACCTCCTTTGGAAGCCTGCTCCAGTGATTAAATTGGAAAGTTTTTCCTAATGTCTAAACATCTCTTGCTGCAGATTAAGTTGGTTGCTTCTTGTCCTACCTTCAGTGGACATGCAGAAGAATTGATCACTATCCTCTTTGTAAAAGACATTAATATATTGGAAGACTGTTGTCAGGTCCCCCTCAATCTTCTTTTCTCAACACTAAACATGACCAGTTTTTTTTAACCTTTCTTCATAGGTCAGATTTTCTAAAGTTTTCATTATTTTTGCTGCTCTCCATTGGACTGTCTCCCATTTATCCACGTTTCCTAAAGTGCGTCACATGAAACTGGACATAGTACTGCAGCAGAGGACTCAACAGTGCTGAGCAGAGTGGGACAATTACCTCCTGTGTCTGAGGCTATGTCTACACTGGCAGAGTTTTTTCACCGAGAGTTTCATTGCTGATGAGAAAGCGCTGAAAGAAAACCAGTGTGTTCACACTGTCTTCCATTGGCGCAATAGCGTGTTCACACTTGTGGCACTTTCAATGACACCCAGAGCAGTGCACTGTGGGCAGCTATCCCACAGTGCATCTCTCCTGCTTCTGCCGCTAAGTCTTGTGGGAAGGTGGAAGGGGTTGCAGCACATCATGGGTCTGTGCTCAATGCCCCGTGATGCACCGCTTTCCATCCCAGCATTCCTTGTGCTTCCGCCTGCAGTTCACACCATTTTCAATGTCCCTTTTTTTTGCTTGCCCCACCACATCTATCTGCAGGAATGGATCCCGTACTGCTCTTCACTGCTCTGCTGGCTCTCACTAACTCTTCACAAGTGGCAGTGGAGTTATTCCTGAAATTACAAATGCTATAGCGGGCACAGTTGCCTGACTTCAGGTCTGCCATGGCAAGCAGCTACAACAAGAGATTGATTGTGGTATTCACGGACCTGCTGACCACAGTTGCTTTTGGGCTGAGGAAACAAGCACTGAGTGGTAGGATTGGATCGTTACGCAGGTCTGGGATGATGAGCAGTGGCTGCAGAACTTTCGGATGTGGATAGCCACTTTCATGGAACTCACCCCAGCTCTGCGGCGCAAGGACACCCGAATGAGAGTTGCCCTCTCAGTGGAGAAGTGCATGGAGATTGCAGTATGGAAGCTGGTGACTCCAGACTGCTACAATCGATCGTGAACCAGTTTGGAGTGGGAAAGTTGACCTTTGGGGCTATGTTAATGTAAGTGTGCTGAGTCATTAATTGCATCCTGCTGCAAAAGACCATGACCTTTGGCAACGTGCAGGAGATTGTGGATGGCTTTGCAGAAATGGGTTTCCCTAACTGTGAAGGGGCAATAAATGGCATGCATATTTCAATTCTGGCACCAGACCACCTTGTGACTGAGTACATTAATTGGAAGGGGTACTTCTCCATGGTTCTGCAGGCACTTGTGGATGTCTGTGGGCGTTTCATGGCCACTAACGCAGTCTGGTCCGGAAAGGTTCATGATGCACCTTTAGGAACACTGTCCTGTACAGGAAGCTGCAAGCAGGGACTTTCTTTCCAGACTCGAAAATCACCATAGGGAAAGTCGAAATGCCCATACTGATCCTGGGAGACCTTGCATACCCCTTAATGCCATGGCTCATGAAGCCGTACACGGGGAACATGGGCAGTAGTAAGAAGTGGTTCAACAACAGACTGAGTAGATGCAGAATGACTGTTGAATGTGCCTTTGGCCGATTGAAGGTGTGCTGGCGATTCCTAGCTAGACCTGAATGATGAAAATATTCCCATGCTGTATGCTACATAATGTTTGTGAAGGGAAGGGCAAAAAGTTCACTCAGGGTTGGACCACTGAGGCAGAATGCCTGTCAGATGAATTTGAGCATCCAAACATCAGGGCTATTAGAGGGGCGCAGCGTGGTGCCATAAGAATCAGGGATCCCTTGAGGCAACACTTCAAAGATGAAAACCAGTAATGTTTGTTGCTATGCTTGGGACTGTAATGTTAATAGTGTCTGCTATGCTAGGAAGCAATTGTAATTGTTTAGGTCTGTGATTCAATGTAATGATGTAATAAAACTTGCTGTTGACTTGTTGAAGCCATAAAGTATCATTGCTTTCAAAGAAACAAATAAAGGTTGCTTACAAATAAGTAGGGCAGCAGAGTTGAAACCGCTGACCACAGTGGTCAGGACGGGCACTGTGGGACACCTCCCGGATGCCAATAACAGTGCTGAAATCAACCAGAGTATCTAAACTGGCACTGCTGTGCTGAAGCCTCAGCACAAAAAAATCTTATGCTTCTCATTGGGGTGTTTTTTTTGCAGCACTGCAACTGAGGAGTTTCTCTGCAAAAAGTGGCTTTGCTGTGTGTACACCTCTGTGGTTTCAGCGCAAAAAGCTGCTTTTAGCGCAAAAACTTGCCAGTTTAGACAAGGCCTTACATATGACACATTGGTTAATACACTCCAGAATGATATCAACTTTTTTGACAACTGCCTCACATTGCTGAATCATGCAATTTGTGAGCCACTATAACCCCCAGATCCTTTTTCTATAGCACTGCTGACTACCCAGTTATTCCCCATGTAGTTGTGCATTCAATTTTGCCTTTCTAAGTATAGTCTTTATTAAATATCATTGTGTTGATTTCAGACCAATTCTCTAATTTTTCAAGGTCATTTTGTATTCTAATCCTGTCCTCCATAGTGCTTGCAACTAGGCCTGTCAGGTGATTAAAAAATTAATCTTGATTAATCACGCGATTAATTGCACTGTTAATAATAGAATGCCATTTAAATAGTTTTGGATGTTTTCTACATTTTAAAATATATTGATTTCAATTACAACACAGAATACAAAGTGTACAGTGCTCACTTTATATTTATTTTTATTGCAAATATTTGCACTGTAAACAACAAAAGAAATAGTATTTTTCAATTCACCTAGCACAAGCACTGTAATGCAATCTCTTTATCATGAAAGTTGAACTTACAAATGTAGAATTATGTACAAAAAAAACCTACATTCAAAAATTTAAAAAAGGTAAAAATTTAGAGCCTACAAATCCAGTCAGTCCTACTGCTTGTTCAGCCAATCGCTCAAACAAGTTTGTATACATTTGCAGAAGATAATGGTGCCTGCTTCTTGTTTACAATGTCTCCTGAAAGTGAGAATAGGTGTTCTCATGGCACTGTTGTAGCCGGTGTTGCAAGATATTTACATGTCAGGTGCACTAAAGATTCATTTGTCCCTTGATGCTTCAACCACCAATCCAGAGGACATGCATCCATGCTGATGATGGGTTCTCCTCGATAACAATCCAAAGCAGTGTGGACCAACGTAAGTTCATTTTAATCATCTGAGTCAGATGCCACCAGCAGAAGGTTAATTTTCTTTTTTGGCAGTTTGCATTCTGTAGTTTCCACTTCAGAGTGTTGCTCTTTTAAGACTTCTGAAAGCATGCTCCACACCTTGTCCCAATCAGATTTTGGAAGGCAATTCAGATTTTTAAATCTTGGGTCAAGTGCTGTAGCTATCTTTAGAAATCTCACATTGGTACCTTCTTTGCATTTTGTCAAATCCGCAGTGAAAGTGTTCTTAAAATGAACAACATGTGCTGGGTCATCATCCAAGACGGCTATAATATGAAATATATGGCAGAATGTGGGTAAAACAGAACAGGAGACACACAATTCTCCCCCCAAGGAGTTCAGTCACAAATTTAATTAATGCATTATTTTTTTAATGAGCATCATCAGCATGGAAGTACGTCCTCTGGAACAATGGCCAAAACATGAAGAGGCATATGAATTTTTAAACACATCTGGCACATAAATAGCTTGCGACACCAGCTACAACTGTGCCATGCAAACACCTGTTCTCACTTTCAGGTGACATTGTAATTAAGAAGTGGGCAGCATTATCTCCCGTAAATGTAAACAAACTTGTTTCTCTTAGAGATTGGCTGAACAAGAAGTAGGACTGAGTGGACTTGTAGGCACTAAAGTTTTACATTGTTTTGTTTTTGAGTGCAGTTATGTAACAAAAAAAATCTATATTTGTAAGCTGCACTTTCATGATAAAGAGATTGCACTAAAGTACTTGTATGAGATGAATTGAAAAATACTATTTCTTTTGGTTATTCTTTTTATAGTGCAACTATTTGTAATAAAAAAAACAAAGTGAGCACTGTACACTTTGTATTCTGTGTTGTAATTGAAACTCATATTTGAAAATGTAGAAAAACATCCAAAATATTTAATAAATTTCAATTGGTATTCTATTGTTTAACAGTGCGATTAATCATGATTCATTGTTTTAATTGTGATTAATTTTTTTGAGTTAGTCACGTGCGTTAACTGCAATTAATTGACAGCCCTACTTGCAACCCCTCCCAGCTTGATGTCATAAGTATGCTCTCCACTCTTTTATTGAAGTCATTAATGAAAATATTGAGTAGTATCTGACCTCTGTGAGACCCCACTAGTTACATCATGTAGTATGAAGAAAGGATTTCAGATGTTAAGAATAACTGGGCTAGCATCTTTGCAATGTATTAGTTTCTGGTGAAATTTGCATGAGGTTCTGTGACACTAAGACAATGGGTAAAGCCACTGATGGCAACACATGTAGGATCCGTTTGTTGTCTGCAGTGAATAGCTATATGTGAGGCAACATCAGGGGATCCAAACATCACCAGCCCTACCAGCTGCTTGTTTTGAATGTTCTCAACAATGTGCATTTGAGGAATACCTGGGGCAAATCATTTTTGGTGCAGCGAGCTGCTGCTACTGCACAGGGGTAGTAGCGGGAGTGCTTAAGGGCTAGTATAAACACAAAAGTTGTACTGCTTTAATTATACTGGTGTAGTTAAAGTGGTTCAAGCCCCTTAGCATGGATGCAGTTATAAGGGTATAACTTATTCCAGTAAAAGAAGTGGAATAAAGCATCTTTATACTGATAGAACTTCATCCACACTAGGGGTTGCATTGATTTATCTATTTCTGTAGAAAAATCACAGCCCTAATTGAAATAGTTAAATCGGTACAAACACTGTGCCTAGACCTTGACAGCTGAGAAAGCTCATCCATTGCCCTGTTAGCCATAGATAGGCAATGGCTCAGCAAAATGCAGCCCCTAAATTGGTCTTCCTCACCCAGAAATCTACAGACCACATCACCTCCTTCTTCACCACATCTAGTTTAAGCTTCTTGCCTTCACTTTCCACACCCTCTATAGCAGTGATGAGCTGCCAAAATATTAACAACTGGTTCCCTCCTCCTCACCCCATGAGGGGGTCATGCCCCCCCGGGGACTCCTGCCCCATCCAACCCCCACATGTTCCTTGACAGCCCCCCCCCCGGGACCCGTGCCCTATCCACCCCCCTTCCCTGTCCCTTGACTGCCCCTTGCCACCCCATCCAACCCCTTCTCTCATTTCTGATGGCACCCCGGAACCCCTACACCCCATCCAACCACCCCTTCTCTTTGTCCCCTGACTGTCCCTGGAATCCCTACCCCAAACTGCCCCCCACCCCCCAGCCCACCCCTGCACCATCCTGACTGCCCCCCGGGACCCTTACCCCGTTCAATCCCCCTGTTTCCTGCCCTCTGACCGCTCCGACACTAATCCACCCCCCCAACTCCCCTGCCCTCTATCCAACACGCCCTCCCTGCCCCCTTACCGCGCTGCCTGGAGGTGGGGGCCGAGCTGGGCTGGGGCTGGGACCGGAGCCACCCGGCCGACGTCGGTGCCGGACCCGGGGGCCGGGCAGGAGCCGCGCTGCCCGGCCGAGGTTGGGGCCGGGCCCGGGGGCTGGGCAGGAGCCGCGCTGTGCTGCCTGGCAAGGTTGCAGCTGGACCCGGGGGACAGGAGCCGCGCCGCCCGGCCCCAGGGTCCGGCCGCGACCTCACCGGGCAGCGCGGCACCTGGAGCCTTCCTCCCGCTGGCGCCCCCACCCCCTGGCCCCAGCTCACCTGGTGGAAGCCTTCTCAGCCCTCCCAGGTTTCCCGCATGAACAGCTGATTCGTAGGAAGCTGGGGAGGGGGAGGAGAAGCCGGAGGAGCTTCCGAAGAGGAGGCAGAGGCGGAGTGAGGTGAGCTGGGGCCGGGGGAAGGGTAGGGAGCTGCTAGAGCTTTTGTTAAATTTAAAAGCCCTTTTGGAACTAGTTGTTCCTCCAGGAACAACCGGTTCTAAAGGGACTTCTAAATTTAACAACCGGTTCTCGCGAACCGGTGCGAACCGGCTGCAGCTCACCACAGCTTTATAGCCAACCTTGTCTTTTATCATGGCCCCCCCCGTCTCCTCAGCTCTAGCCTCAATCCCTGTTTGTCCATCTCTCTCACATGTATCTGTTTTCTTTCACACTGCTGCCCACGCCTGGAATGTCCTGCCATTTCTGGTCCACCAAACCACTCCCCTCTTTTCACACAAATCAGCATCTCAGACCCATTTTTTGGCAATGCTCACAAGAAGTGAGTCAATAATAATGGCTATTATTCTTTAAATTTATGTATTAACTGAACCATCAAGATGAGCACATCACTGCACGGCAGAAACACGTATTCTTCCTGCTATAACTCTAGTCTTTCCTCACCTCAGTCCCACATTATGGTTTCTCACCTCAACTTCTCAAACCTCTTCTAAGATTAGCGCGTAAACTCTCAGGGACCATTTGAACTGTAAAGCACCCGGCACAGCTCTGGGTACTGTAAGAGTGAAAGTGCCTCACTTTTAGTAACCAACTGTCATAAATACAGTGCCAGTAATGGCAGAGGGTGATTTTGTTCTTGGGTGAGAGTGGCATGGCTCAATTGGAATAGCAACCTTTGGAAACCAATGGAAGCCAGGCAACAGCTCAAAGCAAACATTTCTGTTGTTTTTCTAGTTGACTGCTGCAGTGGCAAGCTGATTCAGGGTATATTTAGCCACGGACTGGTAAACCTCATCTAAAGAAAGTTGTCTAATTTTATCTTTTTGTTTTAATCTCTCCCCAGTTGCTGCCAAGAAAGAGCCTGGGGATGTTCTACAGTATCCAAGTGAGAGGTGCCTTAGAAATACCATTGCTAGACAGTGTAGCTAAGAGTTTATGAGGTAATTGTCCTTGAGGTCAGAGACAGATTTGAAAATATCTGCTGTCACGACCACAATTTCCTTTTTGTGACAAAACAAATCTTCTCTAGATCATTGTGTAGGAAGAAGAGGGTTAAGAGTCTTTCTACAAAGACAACCCCTTTTTGCAGCAACTGTTCTCATTTTGTGGTCAGCACTGGCGTTCAGTTACTCTAGGTGGGTACCATTACAATTCTAGGGACAGAATCTCAGCACATGGCTAGATCCTCAACTTGTGTAAATGGATGTAGCTCCAGTAATTACAATGAGCTCAACTGACTTACAGCAGCTGAGGATCAGCAGCTGACCTCTAATGTTTACCTCCCTGAAAAATTTACTTTGGAATACTTTAGAATTTGCAGTATTATAATAATAAATGGAAATACACCTATCTCATAGAGCTGGAAGGAACCTTGAAAGGTCATTGAGTCCAGCTCCCTGCCTTCACTAGGAGGACTAAGTACTGTCCCTGACATTTTTTTTTGCCTTAGATCTCTAAATGGCCCCTCTCAAGGATTGAACTCACAATACTGGGTTTAACAGGCCAGTGCTCAAACCACTGAGCTATCCCTCCCTCAAGTTCCTTGTAATTAAAGTGGGAGTACACCAAATACCATGGTAGTCTCAGCTGCTGCTTGTTCTTCCCACCTCTAAACATTTTTGGATTTCTTACTGTAACTTTCTCCTCCCTGATCTCTTCACATCTCACCGCTCGCCAACCCCAGACTATCTAAAATGCAACTGCTAGAGTCATCTTCCTCCCCTGGCACTCTGCAACTATTTGAGTAGTATCCTCTCTTAACACAGCAGGTTCGTGCTTTTTGTCCTGATCTTCCAGTCCTGCATAATTTCACCCCACTGTACAGCTCTGCCCTCATTTGTTCCCACTCTCCCTTGTATTTCCTCTGCTTACCCCCATCACCTCTTCCCACTAGTCCTTTATCATCTTCTTTGTCAATCTTCAGCTTTATGCCTTATTTCACACTGCCACCTAGAAACAACTAATCTCCTGTGTCTTATTTCAAATACCCTTTCTCTCTTCCTTCAGACCCAGTTCTTCCATTAAATCTTTCTACTCTTATCTTCTACCAGCCTCCAGCCTACCTCATCTGTACCCTGTGGGTTCTGGTTTTTAGTTTAGTTTTGGTGATGGTGGGTGTTGTCTGTGTTATATTATAAGATCTTGGGAAGGGGCGCCTACTGAAACCAGAATGGCCCAATAGATAGCACCATGCACTGTGGAAATAGGAAATGGGGTTTCTGCTCTTGGCTCTGCCATTGACATATGGTGTGACCTTTAGCAAATCACTTCACTTCTGTGCCTGTTTCCACTTTGTCCATCTTATCTGTTCAAATTGTAGGGTTTTGGGACAGTTTTTCAGTATGTGTTTGTGCAGCGCATACCAGCAATCTCCACTTGGGCCTCTGGATGTTACCATCATACAAACTACTACTACTTCTTCTGGCTGTACCTCTCACTTGCCCACTTAGGCAAGACATTTAATCTCTGTGCTCACAGTAAAACAGAGAAAATGATACTTACCCACCTTTGAGATCTGTGGATGAACAGAGTGTGTTTATTTGGTTTGTAAAGTCCCATACATCTTTACAGCACTATATAAAACAATCATAATTTGAAGCCAATCCTGATTCCAGGTGGACCAGTATTTTGTCCCAAACCACATGGACTGCATGCACCAAGATGTACTCAAACAAATAAGCAAATCTCTCAGCTTTAAATAAAACTGAGTTTTCAAAAGTAGTTGAAGAGATGTGTAGGTGTGTGTTATTTCATTTCTCATTGAAACAAGTTTGTACATCACTAATAGACAGGTGCGTAAAAACAGTACTTGGCTAGATCTAGCATGTTGGCTGATATCAGTTACAAGATAGAAACCAAATATATTTTTTGGAAATTACATGCCAGGTCTTCAACTGCTCTAAATTGGTGTAATTCCATTGACTTCAACAGCGCTACACCAATTTACACCTGCATTACATTGGCACTACTTGTCCCTGGCATAGGTTTTAAGGGGGTCTTAGTTTCTATTATGGAGGTGGCAATAGAGGTTTGTTTTTTTGCTAAAGGCAAGGGAGTCAATTGTGCAACCCTTGCACACACTGGAGAGCACCTGCTCACATGCGTAGACCTATTCACTTCAGAGAGTGTGAGGTTGATACCTTCTCGCAGAAACTATTTATAAACCCTTTCATGTTCATCTTTTCCTGTTTACACGTCTATCTTATACTAGCTCTTCAACTAGCAGTTTTGCCTCCATACTTATTCTGTAGCTGTTGGGAGTCTATACATCACAAACGCTCATCATTCTCCACCACCAAGGGAAAAGACCATTTGGACACATCTGTGACCAAGGGAGGAAGACGACACAGTAGAAGAGATACCAAACAAAGTCCTGCCTCCTTAGTCAAAGGTAAAATCCATCTATATTAAATATACTGTCGTCTTAACTGTAGCTAACTAACTATAGTTGACAAGGGGGAGACACACCTTGAGAGATACTTGTCTCTAGGTAATCTAAAAAGCGATGCTTTTTCTACTTGATTGTTAGGCCAACTGAGGTGGCGAAGGGAGAAGAGATTCTCTATGGAAAACAGTGAATTTTGGAAGTCATAAAGATGAGAAGAGGGTATCAGCAGCATAACAATAGCCTAAACTTCAGAGATGCTGAGCAGCTGTATCTCCTATTCATTTTAGTAAAATTGGTCTTGTATTATATGGATGTAAATGAGATCAGAATCAGATGACTTATATTTATATCTTTCACATGGCATATATGTATTCTACATAAATCTGTTGCTTTATAAATATTAAACATAATTATAGAATGATACGTTAATTATGTTGGAATTATAGCAGAGACTTAGGTTAGACGACATAAATTCATTCCTTATTATTTTTAATTAAAGATCTTTGCATGAAAATAGATCTTTATTTTTTGGAAAGAGATTCTCTGTACATAACATGCTGATTGACTGTTATGGGACACCACATGAAAGGTGCGCACTGCTTTATCTAACCAGTTTAGTTAAAATGGCATAATTAGATAAGCCTTTACATTGATCGGGACCTTATTCTTCAAGCAGACACATTGCTTTCATTCAGCTTGAGTAACAATGGCAAAATGCGGTCTTCTGCAACCCTTCTATACCCATAATCAATTAATTATCTCTTTTTTGTGCACAGGTCTTAAAGATGACTCTTACAAGCCCTTTTCCAAACGCCACAGAATATAACTATGGGTATGAAGATGGTACCTCTCCTTGCAGTGAAGGCAATGGTTTCAGCAGGTTTAAATCACTGTTTCTTCCAACAGTTTACTGCCTGGTGTTTGTCTTCTGCCTGGTGGGAAATGCCTTGGTCATATGTGTACTTTTGACCAGGAAGAAAGTCACCACCATGACTGACGTGTGCTTGCTCAACCTTGCAATCTCTGACCTGCTCTTTGTCGTCCCCCTCCCATTTCAAGCTCACTATGCTTCAGAAGAATGGATTTTCGGAAATGTAGCGTGTAAAATGATGGCTGGTATTTATTACATAGGCTTTTACAGTAGCATTTTCTTTATAACCCTCATGAGCATAGACAGGTACATAGCAATCGTTCATGCTGTCTATGCGATGAGAGTTCGGACAGCCACCTGTGGCATAATTATAAGCCTACTCCTGTGGATGACGGCTGGTTTGGCTGCCATACCAAATATGGTGTTTAACCAAGAAGTGGAAATTGAACAGTCTCTCGAGTGTGTCCCCAGATATCCTCCAGACCAAGAGACCTGGCGATTTTTCACTCAGTTTGAAGTCAACATCTTGGGCCTTTTGATCCCACTCAGCATCCTCATTTACTGCTACTCCCACATCCTAAAAAATCTGCAGAGCTGCAAAAACCGGAACAAGATCAAAGCCATCAAGCTGATTTTCATCATCGTGGTCATCTTTTTCCTTTTCTGGGCTCCCTTCAACATTGTGCTTTTTCTAGACTCTCTGCAGAACTTGCACATCATCAACGACTGCAAGATGAGCCAAAGGCTTGTGCTGGCCCTGCAGCTGACCGAATCAATCTCCTTCATCCACTGCTGCCTGAACCCAGTGATCTATGCTTTTGCTGGCGAGATGTTTAAAGCTCACCTTAAGAAAAATATTGCAAACCTGCATCTGTCACATTTCCAGTAGCAATTCAGCCAATCATTCTCACTCCTTCCCCACTCAAGTATTAGGCTATTCTGATAGTGACAGAGTTCTGTAAGCTTTCTCACTCCCTGCCCAAGCATACATTCTAACTGCGTTCATTTAAATACAGCGATTGTCCTATAAAACGTATTAGCATTGACTTAGCCCAGTGTGCTACCTCCACGGTTTATTTTTTAGGGACAGAGGAAAGTTGGTCCTGGATTTTGACTTCCAGTCCTTCAAAAATTGCAGCAATTCCTCCAAACACATGGTGTGAAAAAAATCCATCTACCCACATGCAGAGATCCTATCTAGAAACCCACAGATCAGCAGAACATGCCATCGCCAACATGGTCTGACACCTTTGTGGACAATAGAAGGCTGCAGTGAATGAAGAGGACATAGAATTGAAGATTCTTAATGTAAATATTTCCATAACAGTATGCATTGCATATGCTCAGTGCCTCTTCTTCCTCATAGTATTTTACTGTATTAAATGTGTATTTTTCTTGAATAAAGCAAAATGGCATCTTTGTATAACTGGCTTCCTGACAGTTTCCATAGTTTAAAAATCTGGGGGAGGTTTACATAGACAAGCATTAAAACACAAACCGGGCTGGGCAGGGGGGACATCTATTGAGTTCTGACTTAATTTTAAATGTGTGTTATGGCTTCTTTTAAAGTTTCCTAGCAAAACATTCCCTCCTGATTGGCTGCTTTCTTTCTTGATGATAATTATTCAGTGTAGCCATTGTGTAATTTTAGGAGACTACAGTTTATAGTTTACCTATATATATATAAGCTATTGAGCTATTGAGCTAAGAAATCATTGCACATTTCACTGGCTGGCTGTGCACACGAATCAGCTACAGTTTTTCAGTATATGGCCTGACTCACCCTTCTGTTACTCCAGTTTGACACAGATGTAACTCTCAGTTTCAATGCCATTATGACTGCATAACACTGAAGTAAGACAGGAGTGAATCACATTCTTATATAGAAACCTCTGAGGGCAGAATTTTTTCTTATATGTTAGTTTGGTGCATAACCTTTCTAAAATGTAGAGTGATCTACTGCCCTGTGCTATTGGCCCAATCCAATACTCACTGAAGTGTGGAGGAGTCTTCCCCATGACTTTTATGGGCACTGGATTAGACCTTATGACTCCTGTATGTCCCCCCACACCCAGTAGACGTAGCCTGGCAATATATGTTATCATAATTCCTGAAGACAAACTAAATTGAAGTATGATGCACAGGAATCTTTCATCAAAAAAAGACCTCTCAAATTCCCTTCTAAGCAAGTCTTTTCTCAAAACCCCAATAATGATTAATGGAAATAAAATTACATTTATGTTCATTTAAGGTTGCTGTAAGCAAATTTTTAAACAGAAACACAATGTCTTAAAATCTAGAAAATATACAGGTGGGGAATTGTAAATAATTGACTGTCAAGAAATATTCCAATCTTTTTCAGCAACTCTGCTTTCCATGTTTAAAATATCATTACAATTACTGTAATGTTACTAATTAATGACCTGAAATATATTTCTAACTATAATTCTGTCTTCTTGTTGTCATTTCTCATGTCTCTACAAAGAGCAGATATATACTGTGATTTATTTACAGTACTTCCATTTCTCCAAAGACTTCACGTAGTTAGAAATTGTGAAGCAGTCTATTTACATATTCATATTTTCCACTCTATTCTCCATGTTTAGTCAGAGTTTAGGTTGGAAATATATACTGTATATGCTCCTCAGATGGACTACATCTCTCATGATACACCGCAATCATATGACTCCCATGATGTATGGCCTCCCTCACTAAGAAGAGAGACCGTGGTATTTCATAAAAGAGCCGGTCCAAATCGGGATTCCAAGCTAAAGAGGAAAACAAGGCTGCCAAACTACAACACCTGTGAGGCACCATAGAAGCATTTCAGAATCAAACATTTTAGGTTTTGAACAAAATATTATGGTTTCAAATTTTTCTTCAAAAACTTGAAGTTTTCTGTGGAAAGCTGTGATAAAAATGAATTTCTCTTCACTTTTGTCAAAGTTTTCTTATGGGTGAAAAAAAATCAATGCATTTGCTTACCAACTTTTCTGGAGACATGTCCCTGGAGGGTTACACAAGTATTTATTAGTCAGCAGTACTGTACTGGGGATCCAGTATCCAGGTTTCTCTCACTGGCTCTGGGAGAGGTATGTGGTTTGCATTGTTAGAGACAGGGGCGGCTCCAGACCCCAGCACGCCAAGCGCGTGCTTGGGGCGGCATGCCGCAGGGGGCGCTCTGACGGTCGCCGGGAGGGCGGCAGGCAGCTCTGGTGGACCTCCCGCAGGCGTGCCTGCGGAGGGTCCGCTGGTCCTGCGCAGCTTCGATGGAGCCGCGGGACCTGCGGGAGGTCCACCGGAGCCGCGGGACCGGCGACCGGCAGAGCGCCCCCCCACGGCATGCCGCCCTGCTTGGGGCGGCGAAATGTCTAGAGCTGCCCCTGGTTAGAGATAACCAAAACAGGCTTAGTCACAATGATAGGCAGTGTGGTGCAGTGGCTAAGACAAGGCTTTGTCATAGCAGAAAGCTGGATGCTGGGCCTACAGTGACCTTGTAATAAGCTCTTTGTTCCAAAAATAGGTGTGGTTGAGGTTGTCTGGAAGATCTTCTTTAACTATTTTCTAGATAAGTGTTCATAGCCTTACCCCAAAATAAGCATAGTGAATTGCACAGGAATTTAAAACAGCACTTATAGGTGAGTTTGAATGGCCAGTCTTTTCTCTCATCGCTCAGAGAGCTTTCTTCTGAACAACAGAGGTATTTGATAAGAGTCTCTCTCATATTTATATCTTCCCTGGATGTAGAGAGTGACAACATGTTATACCATCAATTTGAAATTGGGCAGCTTCAGACTGGCATACAAGTTTGCTGTCACAACATTAAAAAGTACCTTTCTTTAAAAGCTATGCACTTCCCTAGAAAAAGAATTCTAGGAATCTCTGTTATGGAAACAATGATACATGAAATTTTTGACCATAGCTGAAATCTTATCTTTCTGCTAGATGAGCACAAAGAAAAGACACTCCCCAGGGGGAAAAAGTTGCCCACTATCTATTTTTCAGCAGCTTATTATGAACTTTCCAGAATTTCACATTGCACAATAAATACACCAAATAATCTGTAATTAGCCAAAGATTATAATCAAACTTTCATTTTACTAGAACACTAGAAGACTCCAGATATTCTCTATTCTTTCTAATATCAAAATGAAATTCTTTAATGGAACCATAAGCATGGTGCAGCTACCACTGCACCATAATACTCCATTGGATTTTTCTCAGTGTTAGACTTGGACTTTCTCCAAGGACAAAACGAGAGCCAAGCTGTCTGATCTGTTACTGAAATAGTGGGTGTGGATAACGGAGAGCAGAATATGTCCTGGTAGATACACAGAATTCTGAATACAGAAGGTAAGGAATGTTTTCTAGTCTCAGTAAAGTGGTTCACTTCAGGTCTGCTGTGTTTGAAGCTCTAGTATTTAAGAATCCAGAGGCAAGATAGAAAAAAAACAACTTCATTAAGTGCTTAATTCAACTGCATGAGCAAGGGAACCTGGGACTTCTGCTCAGCAAACTCTTCAACTAGATGTAGAGTAGTACACTCAAGCAATGAATCACAATTTAAGGTCAAGAATGTTCATTAACTGAGGATTCCCCGAGGGCAGGGGATACTTTTCAGGAGCGTTGAATTGGACAAAATAATCTTTTTATGGATGTTGAATACACCAGACTTGAACAGCATTGGCAAGCCAAGGGCAGAAAAAGTTCCATCCCAATTTCAGGTTCTTACAAGTCTGTAACTAAGGGAAACAAGACCTGCATAGCATTAGGGTGCTGAGGCCATTGCAGCATGTGATTAATTCAGGCTCCTCTTCCTGCTTTTTTTCTTTTACTGTGTTGAGCTTTTTTACCACTCTGTGGTCAAGTCCGTATAATAATTAATTCGTTATCCCTCCTGAAGACTGGACCTTGCAAATGAGCATGTCAACACAGTTGCCAAACATTAATTAGCAAAATCTCACAAGACTCTTTGGAAGAGGAGAAATAGATCCATTTTACTGATGAATAAACTGACTCGCTCCAGGTCACAGAGAATGTAGGATTACAGGAGGGAAGGGGAGAATACAAGCAGCCATTCCCCCTCGATTGCACTGACCACCAGAGTTGACAAGACATGCAGGAAAAATATATTACATTCTCTCATTCACATGCACTTTTAGCAGTGGTCAGTGGCAGTGGTGGGACTTAAACTCAGAAGTCTGAATTTCCAGCCCTCTAAGATAACCAGTAGATCACATTCTCACAGAGATACTGCAGCCACCAGCCAGATACATTTGGCATATGAAAAGGAATTCAAATTGTCCGCTCCAAAAGAAAAAAGTCATTTCTGTGTGGTACATTAAAAGAAATAGTCCCAGTAGCTCATACAACGAGCTGAGCCGATCAGGGCAGAAATGTTGCCCTCTACCCTCTTAGCTTTAGAAATTTCTCTAGGCCTCCCCAAGTGTTTTTCCAAAACATTTTCCCCTGCTTCATTGTTTTAATTCTTCCTGGAACAGCCACCACTAACTTAGTTGGCTGTTGCACCTCTCAGGATACATTTATATTTCTCTTCCCTCCGCTTTTCATTTCTGTACATTTTCCTTTCTGTGTCTTGATATTTCTGTGCTTCACTCCGTGCTCAGACTCTGACGGTCTTTGTTGCAGATTTAGCTACAGTAGAATTTTTTGAGGGGCTCAACAAGCATGAGGACCAATGGGATCCAGTGGATATAGGATATAGTGCACTTAGATTTTCAGAAAGCCTTTGACAGGTTCCCTCCCAAAAGACTCTTAAGCAAAGTAAGCCTCATGGATCAGTAACTGGTTAAAAGATAGGAAACAAAGGATAGGAATAAATGGTCAGTTTTCAGAATGGAAAAGGATAAATAGTGGTGTCCCCCAGGGGTCTGTACTGGGACCAGTCCTATTCAACATATTCATAAATGATCTGGAAAAAGGGGTAAACAGTGAGGTGGCAAATTTGCAGATGATATAAAAACCATTCAAGATAGTCACGTCCAAAGCAGACACCGAAGAGTTACAAAGGGATCTCACAAAATTGGGTGATTGGGAAACAAAATGGCACATGAAATTCAATGTTGAAAAATGCAAAGTAATGCACATTGGAAAACATAATCCCAACCATACATATAAAATGATGGGGTCTAAATTAGCTGTTATCACTCAAGAAAGATCTTGGAGTCGTTTGGATAGTTCTCTGAAAACATCCACTCAGTGTGCAGCGACAGTCAAAAAAGCAAACAATGTTGGCAATCATTAAGAAAGGGATAGCTATTGAGAGAAAATATCATATTGCCTCTATATAAAACCATGGTATGCCCACATCTTGAATACTGCGTGCAGATGTGGTCACCCCATCTCATAAAAGATATAATGGCATTGGAAAAGATTCAGAAAAGGGCAACGAAAGTGATTAGTGATATGGAACAGCTTCTGTACGAGGAGAGATTAATAAGACTGGGACTTTTCAGCTCGGAAAAGAGACGACTAAGAGAGGGATATGATAGGTTTATAAAATCATGACTAATGTGGAGAAAGTAAATAAGGAAGTGCTATTTACTCCTCATAACTCAAGAACCAGGGGTCACCAAATGAAATTAATAGGCAGCAGGTTTAAAACAAACAAAAGGAACTATTTCTTCACACAACGCACAGTCAACCTGTGGAACTCTTTGCCAGAGGATGTTGTGAAGGCCAAGACTAGTACAGGGTTCAAAAAAGAACTAGATAAATTCATGGAGGTTAGGTCAATCAATGGCTGTTAGCCAGGATGGACAGGGATGGTGTCACTAGCCTCTGTTTGCCAGAAGCTGGGAATGGGTGACAGGGGATGGCTCACTTGGTGATTACCTGTTCTGTTTATTCTCTCTTGGGCACCAGACATTGGCCACTGTCAGAAGACAGGATACTGGGCTAGATGGACCTTTGGTCTGACCCAGTGTGGCCATTCTTATGCCTTTTGTACCCTCTGGGCTAATGAGTTAATTAGCTTTTAACTCTCTCCAACCCATCCCAGTCTATCAACTGGGTGCAATTCCCATATGCAGGTGTGCTTCAGGGCAGCTAACCGGAGTTGCAGTGGTCAGAGTGCTGTGTTGTGCAGCACTGTGTCACAAATGGGTTTGGGTGCCTCCGTTCTGTCATGTCCAAAAGCAAGGGGCTGAATTTTCAGAAAGAGGGTGCACAGCACTTGCTGAATTCATGCCCCTTTATAGATGTCTCAGATTGGCATTTCCCCGCCCCCCCCCCCCCCGAATCCCCTCCCCCATTAGTCATGTTTGAAAATCTTGGCTTAGAGAAATAGGACCAGAGCCTCCAGTTACAAATCAGCCTCAGAGCCAGCCTAACCAGCCACATGAAGAGTCCCCCTGTGTAGGGTGACCCTCAAGTGGGGTGGTGCTGCCATTAGCCATAGCAACTCCCATGCCATCCCCTTCCCAGCTGCTTGTGCAGGAGATTTCATGCAGAATACAGCTCCACACAAGCCCCGAGACTCTAATTCACTCCAGGAACCAGCCTGGTAACCAGGCAGCCCCAGGATTGGGGAGTTTAGGAGGGGTTGAGGCAATCCCCCACCTCCTGCTTAGCTATAGTTTAGCATCTGGCTGGGATCTCCAATGGATTCACACACACACACTTTGTTCTTTGTTCCCTTTATAAAAATGTTTCTGTCCCTGGTCTGACTGCAAAAAGGGAGAATACAAGCAGCCTTTCCCCGTCACTTGCACTGACCACCTGAATGGACAGGACATGCAATGGAAAATATGCTGCACCCTCCCAGACGTGGACAGTCAGCAGAGCTGGCAGCAGCACTGTACTTCCTCATTAAAGGCACAACTTGAGTCGTAATGTTATAGGCAAGTAGGACTTTTTTTAAATTGTTTTTTGCTTGTTTGTTTAGTGCTATTGCTGATTGTAGCTGACAAGTGCAGGAGCTAGGAAGATCTTAACAGAGCTGAAAAGATTTTTCCCCTCTCTGCACTCAGACATCTAGAATTGCCAATACCCCTCCAACATTTTCCACAAGCATAACATTCACCTTAGAACAAAACAAGAGGTGGCTCAAAGGCCACTTCATGATTTTGTAATGCCCATGACACAAGAAAGCATGTCAAAGCATTTTGCAATACACCTTATCATTAGATTTGATGTTATTACAGAATTGCTGGTATCAATTAAATTTCACTGGCTTAGATGTTAACATTTCTCGTAACACATTACTTTCTGCCAGCTCTATTTTGAAAGCAGTCGAGATGCTGGACTAAAATTAAAGAGAAATGTAGGTTAAAAGAAACCCAACTATATTTCTTAGAGCATGTGATTGATGAAGAGCAGTGAGAGCACATCCAGCAATACTCAATCCTTAAAGTAATATCAGAAAATGCAATTCTTCAATATGATGGAGTTTTGGAACAAATTCATACCCAACTTATCCTCAAAAAGCCAAGTTCTTTATGAACATCTTCAAACTAGTTTGGGGGGGGATCTAAGAAACCACAAGATTGTGCTTTTTGAGGCTCTAAAGAAGGTATTCATCACATCACCAGTACTGGTGTCTTATGCTTCCAAGTCAAAAGTAGTGCCAACCACTATGGTTGCAGTGGGGCGCTACTCCCGGTAACAGAAATGATTGGAAGCCAAAGCCACATTGTCCCAGATAGCTTTCAGACACTAAGACCAAGTATACCTAAGTAGTTAGAATGTGGCAAATGTATAGATGTACATGAGGCCGACAAGGCATGAAAAAGGACTCTGTATAACCTTGAAAGGGGTCTCTTTCACCAACTGAAGTTGGTCCAATAAAAGATATAACTTTATCCATCTTGCTCTTTAATGAGGCCACGAGACATTTGCAGGTTCTTGATGATGTCAAGGATGGACTACAAGTCACTCATGCCATTTAGAGAGTCAAGATCCAGGTGCCAGAGATTTCTCATGATAGAACCTTAAAGCCCTTAAAGCATATGCATCAGAAAAGTCCCTAGCGGTGGTCTCTGAAGAGTCCTTCAGATTCCCTAGACGCTCAGGACCATATGGAAGCACACCTAGCTGTCTGACAGGGTATATATTGCCTGTCCAGGGCCTGGGCCAACAAGCCTAGGGTTTGGGGCTGGGAGGAAAGGGTTAATGGGCAGGGACCAGAACTAGAGCCCATTAGCCTCCCAGAAAACCAGCCAGGAACATTTAAAACAGGAAGAGGAGATCAGTTGTTGGCTCTCCAACCACTTCTAGCAGCCAAAAAGCCACACAGTGGAATCCAGCTGCCTGTAAAGGATCCTCCTGAACCAGTGAGACTCTATTTAACTCAAAGGCTCAAAATCCACTTGCCTCAACTCAATAGAGGGAGAGTTTTGGGACTGAGTCTGGGTAAACCCTGAAGAGGATTTTTTCCTCCCTGATTTGTCAGGGTTTCTCCTGTTTTGAAGGACTGCTTGCCCACACTACCATTTTGAGAGGTTTGCCAGCCTCACCACAAAAGTGAAAACTGATTAAAATAGCCACTAGTGCTGATCCACAACTGCTAACTGTATCCGAATGTATAAGACATGATTAGCCCAGTTTTCTGGAGCTCCAGCGCTCTTTACAGTGTGACATAGAAAAAAGGTGTCGGAGGGATGACGAGAGTGAGCCTGAATGGCAGTGTGGTGAACCAGCACAGGGCAGAATCTAAAACACAAAGTGGAACCATGAGTCTCTAGAGGTGAAGAAAAGGGACATGTCTCTCTGGTAGTCGCCGATTAATTTTAAACTTGTAGAATTTTTACTTTTCCCTAATGTAACCCTTCTGAGAGGCAGAGTTGACAGCAACAAGGGCTGAGTTCAGTACATAGTGGTCCCCTTTCAACAATACAGGGCCAGCTCCAGGCACCAGCATTCCAAGCTGGTGCTTGGGGCAGCATTCTGCAAGGGGCGGCAGTCCCTGTTGTTTTGCCCCCAAGCAGCGTGCCGAATTGCTGCTGCGGACGGCAGGGGTAGTCCGTGTGCCATTAGGGCGTCAGGCGCGTTTCCACGGTGAGGGCAATTCGGCGGCAGCTTCTATGTTTAGCTGTCCCGGGCGGCTTCAGCTAAACATAGAAGCTGTTGCCAAATTGCCGCCGCTGCAGAAACGTGCCTGCTGCCCTAAGGGCACACGGACTTCCCCCACTGTCCATGGCGGCAAATCGGCGTGCTGCTTGGGGCGGCGAAAACTGTAGAGCTGGCCCTGCAATAATACAATGCAAAACTGGCTTGAGCCCCCACCCAGTGACCTGGGGAAATTACACAAACACCCCTGAGTGCCTCAAAGAGGCAATACTTCCCCTCTCACAAGCACAGAGTCTCGGTGTAGCAAAAGTCTTTAATAACAGGAGATAAACAACTCAGCATTAAATTGGGAAACCACCACAACTAGGGTTCATAAACACAAACCATGAACCAGAAGACCCACCAAGAAGATTGGGCAGTGTCCTTTCCCTTTGGTTCTTGAGTCCAGCAACCCAAAAGTCACCCACCCCACAGTTTCTGTCCTTGGTCAGTGCAGCCCCAGAGTTCATAAGTTCATCTGCAGAGTTTACCTCCCAGCAGGGGTGAGCTGGAGCCGGTTCGCATGAACCAGTTGTTAAATGTCGAAGCAGTTTTAGAACCGCTTGTTAACAGGCTTCCCTGCAAGGGAAGCTTTGATGGGCTCTGGCTGGGAAGCCTGTAATTCCTCCTCCCGGCCTCCGGGGGGCGCTGCGCTGCGGGAGCCATGTGGGCTGCCTCCTCGCCCTGTTGCTGCTGCTGCTCCTTGGACCTCTGGCCCTGGGGCTCCTGCTGTGTCCTGCTGCTCGGGCTGCTCCCAGCCGCTCTCCCCATGGGAGTGTCTGCACCCCTCCCCGCTCCCCTGCCGCACCCCCCCTGCCCGCAGCCAGCCCCTGCCCCAGCCCCCCTGCCTGCAGCCACCCCCTGCCCACAGCCAGCCCCTGCCCCCTGCCCGCAGCCAGCCCCTGCCACACACCCCCTGCCCGCAGCCACCCCCTGCCCGCAGCCAGCCCCTGCCCCCTGCCCGCAGACAGGCCCTGCCCCTGCCCACAGCCAGCCCCTGCCACACACCCCTGCCCTCAGCCAGACCCTGCCACAGCCACCCCCTGCCCGCAGCCACCCCCTGCCCGCAGCCAGCCCCTGCCACACACCCCTGCCCGCAGCCGCCCCCTGCCCGCAGCCCGCCCCTGCCACACCCTCCTGCCCGCAGCCACCCCTGCCCCCTGCCCGCAGCCAGCCCCTGCTACAGCCACCCTCTGCCCGCAGCCACCCCCTGCCTGCAGCCACCCCTACCCCCTGCCCGCAGCCAGCCCCTGCCGCACCCCCCCTGCCCACAGCCACCCTCTGCCCGCAGCCACCCGCAGCCAGCCCCTGCCACAGCCAGCCCCTGCCCAGAGCCGCCCGCAGCCAGCCCGTCTGCATCACCTGCCCACAGCCAGCCCCTGTTGCAGCCAGGCCGTGTCACACTCCCTGCCTCCAGCTAGCCCTGCCCCACGCCCCTGTCTGCAGCCAGCCCCATGTCCACTGGTGCCCTGCAGTTCTCAGGGCAGTAACCCTGCACACCTGCTTCAATGAGGGGGGGCAGGGAGCAGCTGGGACCCACTCATGTGCACACCCTAGGGTGACCAGACAGCAAGTGTGAAAAATCGGGACACGGGGTAGGGGGTAATAGGAGCCTATATAAGAAAAAGACCCAAAAATTGAGATTGTCCCTATAAAATTGGGACATCTGGTCACCCTAGCACACCCCAAGGGAGTGGCAGGGACTCACACATGTGAAACGGAGCTCATTTCTAGTTCAGGCCCATCTTTTTAAAAAAGAACTTTAGGTAGGGTTAACATACATCTGTATTTTCCTGGACATGTCAGGCTTTTGGGTTCTTAAATCGCTGTCTGGGCGATTTAAGAATTTTAAAAATTCCTCCCGGGAAAATACAGACGTATGGTAACCCTATTGGTACAAAAAATACATGCTGTGGCACATCCCTTAAATCAGAACTTTTTATAGGGAACCGGTTGTTAAGATTTTAGCAGCTCATCACTGCCTCCCAGCCTGGGTGGAAGTGGGGGAGGTATGGGGGCACCTTACATGCTCCGCTGCTCAGGTCAACAGCTGATTGCCACACCTCTCTGTGGGGTTCTGCTGTTGTCTTCACTGCCAGCCATGCCTCTCCGACAGCCACCCTGTTGGCTGCTCCTCTCCACTAGCCGTCCTGCTGGCCACTCACCAATATGTCTTCAGCCTCCACACACACACACACCCAGTGCTCAGTGATTTCAGCTGTTAGTAGGGGAGCCTCAGTGCTGGTGCACTCAGAACCACTAGCCCAAAGTAGGTGTAGTAGATGTATTTACATGTTCTTTTCCACCACTTTTATAGACTGCAGAGTTCCTGAGGCACTCACACAAGCAAGAAACACTTCCCACTCTTTTCCTCCCCTTTTGTGCTTTCTTCCTGTAGAGCAGTTTTTAAACTAAGGACCGGGGACGTCCCTATTATAAAAACAAACTTATATTTTACCTTGTATCGTGGAATACAGATATTACAAGTAAGATTAATGCATGCAGCAACTTACAAGTATTTTATAGAGTATAAACCAGTGGTTCTCAACCTATTTACTATTGTGGGCCTCAGGGGCAGCATCCAGTACTACCTGTATAGCCCTGAGGATGTCACATGGGCTGCAGCTCTGGGCCACAGGTTGAGAACCACTGAAACACTAAACACATCCTTACAAGTCTAGCAACTATCTTGAACAATATTAACATATAGGTGAACTGATCTGGTTTCCAACTATGAATTTGTCAGTGCTGAGCTGGCAAGATCTGGCACCTGGTTTACCAGCATCACAGTGGGCCATTTTGGAAAAGTGGACCACCACCAGTCAAACCTGTTATACATTTTTCGGACTCTGGTAATTCTACAATAAGGTCTACACGGCCCAGGGTCGAGATGGGCTGCCCAAGGGCTGGAGAAGGCCACAGGGCTTGTGGCATGGGGTTTTGGTGTGGCACAAACATCACAGGAGGCAATGAATGTCTATATTATTGGCTGCATCCAGGGCCACCAAAAGGAGCAGGATATTAGTTATTAGGTCTTGAAGAGCCCCAAGTGTTCTGCTAGGGGAAAATCATGGCATGGTTGTAGGACTGCAACTCTTCTGGGTCCTGTGGTAACATGCATTCCCTTACGTACATGATCCCTTCCCAGGAGTCATGCAGTTGCTTGTTTCTCAGGCAGATTTCCTGAAGCAGAGGCAATGGATATTAAACTTAGTTTATCCTGGTGACAAGCTGTACTGAGAAAGGTACAGGATTGGACAATGGGAGTTGGGTCCTGACTGGAGCCTGGTGGGTTAGTACCATGGGACAGGGCATCTACCTTGCCATTTTGGGATCCAGGGCAATATGTGATAATGAAATCCGATCATGAGAAAAACAGGTCCCACCAAAGCTGCTGCTGGATTAAGTCCTTTGCTCTATGTAGATATTCCAGATTTTTATGGTCAGTGAATACCTGGACCAGGTGACAAGCTCCTTCCAGGTAGTGACATAATTCTGCAAAGGCAGTTTTTATTGCCAGGATTCCTTTTCAAATATTTCGCAATTTAACTCTGTGGGGGTGAACTTCCTTGAGTAATGAGAGTTAGCCCATGTGATTGCTTGGGACCAATTTGCTGGGAGAGGACAACCCCAATCACTGTACAGGAACATCAGCTTCTACAATAAAGGCTTGTGTGACATTGGGGTGAGCCAATATGGGAGCCAATATGTAGTAAAGCGAGGTTTAGCTGTTTGAATGCATGTTGGGCATGGAGAGACCAACGCAATTGGGCATTTTTCTGGAGGAGAGCAGTGAGGGGTTCGATTTGTTTTGGAAAAAAATCAGGATAAACCATCAATAGAAATTGGCAAACCCCAGGAAGGGTTGCAGGTCACATACCATATAGGGAATCAGCCAGTCCTGGACAGCTTGGACCTTGCATGGGTTCATCTGGATCCCTTCTGGAGATAAGATGAAGGCCCAGATCTCCATGGAGGCCTGATCAAAGGCACATTTCTTGAGCTTGGCTTAAAGGTCATGCTGCTATAGGCATTCCAGGACTGTTTGGATGTGAGCAGTAAGCTGTTTCAGATAGTCAGAAAAGATCAATGTGTCATCTAGGTAGACTACTCTGTACTGGTCCAACATGTTTCAGAGCACAACATTTATAAGATGTTGGAAGGTGGCCAGGGTGTTGGTCAATCTGAAAGGCATTACAAGATATGCACAGAGGTGATACTGGGTCCAGAAGGTGGTTTTCGATTCGTCCCCTTCCCTGATTTGCACAAGGTTGTGTGTCCCCCATAGGACCAATGTAATGACTTTGCAGGCAGCCCCCACACAATCCAGTGGCTCAGGAATCAGGAGCAGAGGGTAACAATCCCTGATGGTTTATCTGATTCAATGAACAACAGTCAATGCACAATCAGAGGCTGCCATCTTTCTTCTTGATGAACAGGACTAGTACATCAGCTGGCAATGTTGACTTGTGGATGAACCTCAGGCAAAGTTCTCATGGAGGTATTCTTGAAGCACTGTCAGCTCAGGTTCTGACATGGCATTAATTCGTCCAAATTATATCTTGGCTCCGGGCTGCAGCTCTATTGTTCAGTTAGGTGCAGAGGTAGGGATTCTGCATTCTTTTTTACAAAACTATCGACACAGTCTTGGTATTTTGAGAGGAGTTCAGATGTAGCTTCAGCAGAAGTTTCTGTCTGGACAGTCACTCCCAGCTGAGTCTCTCAAGGTTTGAATGCTGCTACAGAGCTGCCAACAAAACTCTGATGGAAAATAGACTTCCTTTGCCTGCGACCAAATGAGCAGTTTCATAGAATATCAGGGTTGGAAGGAGCAGGACAATCCCAAACAAAATCATCCCAGCCAGGGCTTTGTCAAGCCTGACCTTAAAAATCTCTAAAGAAGGAGATTCTACCACCTCCCTAGGTAACCCATTCTAGTGCTTCACCACCCTCCTAGTGAAAAAGTTTTTCCTAATATCCAACCTAAATTTTGAGACCATTACTCCTTGTTCTGTCATCTGCTACCACCAAAAAACAGTCTAGATCCATCCTCTTTGGAACCCCCTTTCAGGTAGTTGAAAGCAGCTATCAACCCCCCCCCCCCCCCGCATTCTTCTCTTCTGCAGAGTAAACAATCCCAGTTCCCTCAGCCTCTACTCATAAGTCATGTGCTCCATCCCCCTAATCATTTTTGTTGCCCTCCGCTGGACTCTTTCCAATTTTTCCACAAGTTGTGGAGGGCCAGCCCAGAGGAGCAGTGGAGAATGGATCGCACCAAATTGTGATGTTTCTCAGGGACCCTGAAGCACAGCCTCTGGGGGAGTTGTTTCCTCCATTACTGGACCAGATTACAACCATCAGTAGTCTATAAGGAGTGGCCTTCTGTTGCAGGGAAATGTGCAGGATCCAGGATGCTGCTGTACATAAGAAGCAGTCAGCTGTGCCCAAGTCAAGGATGGGAATTTGCTGGGATGTGCCAGGTATGTGCAATTGGATTGGCACCTGCAACTGGGGAGCCCTCTGGCAGGGCTCCGGGCATGTTCCAGTCAAGACCAAAGCACGGGGGAGGCTCTTACAACAGTGTTACTTGCTCCTGCAATAGCTGGTTCTCCAAAGTCAGCTGAATGACCTGGGTCTGCAGACCTTGGTTGTCTGCCTGAAGGTGAGCAGTCCACTCAGACATGTCTGGTGCTCCCCCGGCAAGAAAGTTAATACTGGAGGAACTGTAGAGAACTCATCCTGTTAACTCTCTAGATTCTTTGCTAGTGTCATCTGCAGTATTTTTCACATCTTGATATCAGCAGTTGTTATACTGTTTACAGCAAAAGGTATTCTAAGCTGAAACTCAACATACACAGTACATTTTAATGTCTTTCACAACCATATGATTACACAGCATAGCGTGTATATCCTGTCTTTCACACTGATGATATACAATATCCTGTAAATAACCATCTGTTTCTTCATCCTCAGGCTAGCGAAAGATCAACACTTTTTCAGTGAAGAAGAGATGGAGATACTGACAACAACACCGAACTACAGTCATGATGATGCAACACCATGTACAAATGATGTCAAACAATTTGCATCCCTGTTTCTGCCACCTCTTTACTCCTTGGTGCTGATATTTGGCCTGGTGGGCAATGTGCTTGTTGTACTGATCCTGATAAAATACGAGAGGCTGAGAAGCATGACTGACATCTATCTGCTGAATCTGGTGAATTCCGATTTACTCTTTATTCTTTCCCTGCCATTTTGAGCTTACTATGCAGCATGTGAGTGGGATTTTGGAAATGCAATGTGTAAAATTCTTTCAGGGGTCTATTATGCTGGCTTCTACAGTGGAGACTTTTCCAAAATACTTTTGACAATAGATAGATATCTGGCAATTGTCCATACAATGTTTACTATAAAAGTTAGGACAGTTACCTCTGGCATCCTCACAAGTGGTGTCATTTGGGGTGTTTCAATATTAGCCTCTCTTCCAGGGTTAGTATTTCACACTGTTCAAAAAGAAAGTGTTTATTGGACCTGAAGCTCTCATAATCTATCAGTCCATGAAAGAAAATAGAAGCAATTCCTGATGTTAAAGATGAACATCCTGGGACTTGTCATTCCACTGGTCATTATGATCTTCTGCTATGCAGAGATTATAAAGACATTACTGAGATGTAGGAAGGAGAAAAAACATAAGGCAGTCGGGCTTATTTTTATCATAATGAAGTGTTATAGTGAAATGTCTATTTCAGTTAAACTGCGTTCTCTATGTCCATTTTTCTTGTGCTGTGAATTCTTGTGCTATGATTATTATGCTTCTTCATCTTTGTGTGTTCCTAAAAGTTGTTTATAAAATCATTGTTTGAAAAACTATTGAAATATTGAATTTGAAATATTGCATATTTCTCATTGTCTTTGAGGAAAAGGGGCTTTAGCTCTGATCTCTGGGAAAGGGCAGGGATTGCTCCTTACACAGACACCAAGGGAACACACATAACCACAAAGGGGTGGAGAGGAAGTGGAGCCATGGAACAGAACCCTCCCCCACACCAACCCACAGAGAAATGAAACCTGCTGGGTATGGAGCTGCTGTGCTATGCTAAAAGAGGTTGCAGCTGGTGCCGACCCTGTGCACCAAGAAGCTTGAGGAGGGATTTGGCACTTTGACCTTTGAAAACACTTTATTTTTTCATATTTTCAGGAGCAAATATCAGTTTTGGTGGTTTTTAAAAATCAAGTGGGGTGAAAGTGAGTGAGGAAATATTATATAGCACTGGGGAACAGGCTGGATTCTTCCACAAGCCAGCTCTGGCCACCGTACGATCTCTTGGTGCTGCTTAGGAGGTATAAAGTGACTTTAGCCAACCAGAGAATCTAGCCCTTAAAGTTTTATATCTAGAAAGTACTAAGCGTTTACAATTTAACACGGAGAAGTGTCTGCTGTTCTACGTCCCTCTTCATGCTCCACTCCTTTCCCCCACAATTTCCCTGCCTGCCCTAGATGCCTCCCTAGGCCTTCTCTACAGTACACAATTTTGTCAGCAAAAGGTAGCTTTTGTCAACAAAACAGAGGAGGTGTACACACTAAAAAGCTCACTGTACCCCAACACACACACTGTTCCTGCGTAGAGAAGACCTTAGTCTACTGCAACCTGCTTCCATGCATCTCAGTCCTCCACCCCCCGCATCCCTCCTCCATATCCTGCAATCACCATATAGCCCCATAGATGCTGGAAATTGGGAAGCAGGGGTGCTGCTGCATCCCCTGGCTTGAAGCGGTTTCCATCATATACAGGATTTACAGTTCGATTCAATGGCTCTCAGCACCACCACTATAAAAATTGTTCCAGCATCCCTGTATATCTGTCCTCCCTGACAGCCTCTCACTCCAAGACCAGGGAACGTGACTCTCTGACATCCACTCCCTGCCCCAGTGAGTCTCAAACTTTCTGCTATCAAGCCTCACTTTTATTAAAGCAAATGAGCTCAGTCCCCAGGTGAGTTAGAGGTGAGTTAGAGACAACATTCACACATAGCCATAATTAATGCAGTACTAGAAGGGCAAAGGATATAAACTCACACTAGCATTTACTTTGCAACATTTCAGTGAGATGAATGAGCCTGAAGAGAAACTGGGGACTCAGGGAAGGGGGTGAGAAATGGGCCTAAGGGAGGTCCAAGCTGGGGATAAAGGGACTCAAAGGGAACATGCTGGGGGTGCAGAATGAGTGGGGGGGACGGAGACTCCCTCTCCTCTTTACCAACTAACCCCTGAGATAGCTGCTGGCAACTGCTGCTACTTACTTCTTCCTCTCCCTGCTTTCTCTCCACAAGCAACTCCATGCTGGCTGGGCAAGAGCAGGAAGGACTGAGAGGAGAACTGTGCTCAGTCCCTACTGTCCTCCTGGATGCAGGAGAGAGAGACTGTGGTTGGAAATGGAACAAGCACACAAGAAATGTAACAGAAAATCCCATGCCGTAATTTGCATTCTTTTGTTTTCAAGGTATTCAAAAAGACAGACAAGAGTTTCAGACCCCACCCAGACTCCACCTATGGGTGCTGACCCTGCAGTTTGGGAAACCCTGCCCTAACCACAGTCCACATCCTTTCCCCTACATAACCCTCCTCACTATGGCCTTTCCTAGATGCCTGTCATTTGACATTCACGGTCTCAAATGATAAACTGCATTAGTAATAACTAGAGAGATCTATCTTGATGGATCAATGATCATATTGATAGATCTATAGAACTATGATCTACATTGACAGATCTCTGATCACATATTGTATCATACATATCACAAACTGGTGCGGTTCCTGGGAAAAACACAGGTCTGTATGTTTATTTCACTGTGATCTCAGACTACAAAGCCTAATAATTAAAACAACAAAAACAGTTTTAGAAGGAATATAAACTCTTAGCTACAGGACATAAGCCAAGCTCTAATTATTGGGGTTTACGAAGAAATTTTACCTGTGAGCAGGTTTCTCTTCAGTTGCCCACCACAGGCTTTCTTGCAACTTCCTCTGAAGCAGCCGGTGCTGGCCATTACTGGAGACAGGATACTTGACTAGCCAGACTGTGGGTCTGATCCAGGCTGGCAATTCCTGTGTTTCTAGAAAGAGACAAGCCCCTTTTCTTTCATCTTTCCTACTTTCTCATCTTGATAAACAAAGTCCTTCCCTTACTCAGGAAAAACTCTGACACCTGAGAGATTTGGAATTGCCTGTGATTGTTGGTGAATATGTTTTCTATATAGAATCACAGAAATGTAGGATTAGAAGGGACTTTGAGAAGTCATCAAGTCCAGCCCCCTGTGCTGAGGCAGGACCAAGTAAACCTAGACCAGAGGTGGCTGACCTGTGGCTCCGGAGCCACATGCAGATCTTCAGTAGTTAATATGCAGCTCCTTGTATAGGCACCGACTCTGGGGCTGGAGCTACAGATGCCAACTTTCTAATGTGCCGGGGGGTGCTCACTGCTCAACCCCTGGTTCTGTCACAGGTCCTGCCCCCACTCCGCCCCTTCCCACTCCCTCTCCTGAGCCTGCCATGTCCTTGCTCCTCCCGCTCTCCCCCCGAGCCTCCAGCATGCCACAAAACAGCTGATGGGGAGGGAAGGGGAGGCACTGATTAGCAGGGTGGGTGGGAGGTGCTGGGAGTAGGGCAGGAGCTGATGGGGGGCTGCTGACATTTTACTGTGGCTTTCTGGCAATGTACATTGGTAAATTCTGGCTCCTTTTCAGGCTCAGGTTGGCCACCCCTGACCTAGACTATCCCCGACAAGTGTTTGTCTAACCTGGTCTGAAAAACCTCCAAGAATAGGGATGCCAAAACCTCCCCTGGAAGCACATTCCAGAACTTAACTACCCTTCTAGTTAAAAGTTTTTCCTAATATCTAAGGTAACTCTTCCTTGCTACAGGTTAAGGCCATTACTTCTGGTCCTACCTTCAGTGGACATGGAGAACAATTGATCACCATCCTTTTTGTAAGAGCCCTTAACATATTTGAAGACTCGCATGAGGTTCCCCCTCAGTCTTCTTTTCCCAATGCTAAACATGTCCAGTCCTCTTAGTCTTTCTTCAGAGGTCATGTTTTCTATACCCTTTTATCATTTTTGTTTCTCTTCTGTAGACTGTCTCCAATTTGTCCACATCTTTCTTAAAGTGTGGCACCAAAAACTGGACACGGTACTCCAGCTGAGGCTTCACCAGTGCCAAGTAAAGCAGAACAATTACCGCCTTTGTTTTACATACAACACTCCTGATAATACACCCCAGAATGACGTTAGCCTTTTTTGCAACTGCATCATATTGTTGGCTCATTTCAATTTTGATCCATTATACCTCTCAAACCTTTTCTGCAGCGCTATTGCATAGCCACTTACTAGAGAGACAAGGCGGGTGAGGTAATATCTTTTATTGGACTAATTTCTGTAGGTGAGAGAGACAAGCCACTTATTCCCCATTTTGTAGCTGGAGATTTGATTTTTCCTTCTTCATTGTAGTACTTTGCACTTGTCTTTACTGAATTGCAGCTTGTTGATTTCAGCTCAATTCTCCAATTTATCACCATCCTTTTAAATTCTAATCCTGTCCTCCAAAGTACTGGAAACACCTCCCAGCTTACTGTCATCCACAAATGTTATAAGCGTACTCGCCACTCCATTATTTATGTCACTGAAGAAAAAATTGACCAGTGCTGTGTAGGTCTTGCTGGAGCCCTAGGCATAGTTAACTGCGAGAACCAAAGGCTGTGATCCAGAGTAGGCCTGGCCTTGGCAAAACACCACCACAGTAGGCATTAGCTAACACCGAGTAAGCACATTCCTGACTGGAAGGGGTGGTACAAAACCACACAGCTCTCTCAAGTAACTACATGAACACATTCCTAAGAGTTGGTGCAGGAACACACTGGCCCCTTGTAAGAGAAAGATGGGATGACAGGATAATGGATAAAGATATTTTGTTCACACTAGGAGGTACAAGAGCCTTGCCTACCTCTCTTGTTCTCATGCTTCTCGGGGCTTGCCAAGCCTCATTACTTCCTCGCAGGGAGTAACTGTAGACTACTTGCCTCTAGCTCCAGACACACCTCCCTTCTCCCAGGAAGTGACTGAAGACTCCTTCCCTCTAGCCCCTTCTGTTACCAGATTCCAGGCTTATATAGACCCGCCTGTCCCTGCCCAGCTGAGCCTGTTCTACTTAAATCCCTGCTCCCTGTCTCCTTCTCCAGGTGCAGCATGAGCAGTTAATTGGCCATCTTAACATTTCCATCCCTGTGTGGTGTGGACACCCCATCACAAACCCTTTTGGAGCTCTCTCCAATTTAGCAAGTCTACTCCTTTTATAGCCAATTATAATACTAATTAATATTTAACCTATCTATTACCATATTCACATTTCCACCACCTCTTTTTTGGCTCTTTATGTACATATCATTTAAATTAACAGCTGCAGCCAATGTCCTTCCCATGCTATCAATACAAATAGCATTTTAATTTAGATTCAAAATTCTCAGAAACTCTCATTAAAAGCTCTGCTAAAACCAGTTATGCCCCAACCTTGCCACAACATGACCCTGGGTATAGTCCTTACTAACTTTCAATTTTCCCATCTTACTGTCTCCAACTTATCTTTTACTCATGCTAACAAAGTCTATTCCCCATACTCCTCTACTCTTAGCCTAACTTAAACAAAACCAATTTTCTATTTATTTCTTAACCTAACATGCTCTGTAGGGCACACCTACCAGACCTCATCCAAATCACCAGCCACGTGACCAATACAGCTGAAAACAAAGCACCCTGACACCTGTTAAAGTGGGGCCACCAATTGTTTTACCTGTTCATCTATTGGAAAGGGGAAGCTTCGTGTTTGGACTCTGGAAAGGAAAACTTTAGGGTTCATTTTTGTTTTGTGAGTTGTTCTCGCTGCTGATGAGGGAAACTCCACCCTCTGATACGTCACTGTTGTCTTGTAGTTTTGCAACATTTATTCTGACTGCTGCGAGGAGGTTTTGACTAAATCCCCTTTTGGGATCATTTCAAACACAGCGTGCTCATTGAGCAATGATCTGTGATGGCATAACTGAATGGGTCAGGGCTGCAATTCTGAGTCCCTCTTGCTTGAAGGGTCCCTAAATACACAATTTAGGCAGTATCAGCTAGGCATATGAGCACCCAGACACTTGAATGGCTAAAAGATGTCACCTCCAGTCGCCTTGTAGGTGAAAGCTGATATTCAAGAGGCTCAAAGTCTTGTGACAAAGCAGCCCAAACATCCAGCTCCAGAAATCTAAAAAAATATTGTCAAAGGTACATGCTCATCTTGGGGCCTATGAACAGGACCTTGCTATGCAGAGCACTGTCTGCTTTGCTCAGAAGCATGTGTGCTTCCAAATTGGTCTGGGGCAGTGGGAGTGGTGAAGAATCCAAATGCCTCTCCCTTTTAAGTGGGAGCCCAATATTTTCTGAGCATGCTCAGCCAGGTCTCCCCACCCTTTCACTGAAATTATTTTAATTTTAATTTTCCCCTATAGCACACTTATTTTGGCCAGAAATGACTCTGAAGAACAAAGGCTTTGCCAACCCCTCATATGTCTTGTAGGCTGTGATGGGGTGCGCTCACCATTCGGGTACCTCCTGCTGTCTTGGGAATTAGCTCTGCATGCCACTGTCACTCCTGCTCTAGGACCTACATCTCTCCAAGGATAGTGATGTCCTCATCAGTGACACGGCCCTCCGGCCATGCTACACACTGTGCACCCCCGTTCCAGGGGATCTGCAGTCCACTGTTCAGCCACTTCCCTTAGTGGCTACTGCAGCAAATTGTCTGGGCACTTCCTCATAGCCCCAGCATCCTCTTTGCTCTTGCCTCAGCCTGAAAACCCCAGCAGCCATCCAGGAGATGTCTCACTACCCCAGCCCCTGCAAGCAGCACTGCTCTGTCCAGGGTGCTGGAAGTTCTCTCAGCCCTTCAAAGACATAATTCTTCCTCCTTGGGCTCCCATCAGAGAACTGCCCTCCTCTGCCCTGCAGCTCCCTTTTTATATGGGCCTGCTTGGCCCTGTTTGGCTGCTCTCTTCAGCCCTTCTCTGATTGGCTGCTTCCTGCCAGTGGGAGCTGCGATCGGCTGGACCTGCGGACGCGGCAGGTACACAAACCGGCCTGGCCCACCAGGGGCTTTCCCTACACAAGCGGCATCTTAAGTTTGGAAAACACTGGGTTAGCCCATTTCATGGCAGGTAGGCTCTGGCTAACCTGCGTGCCGTGCTAAGTCTCTTCTGTAAGCAATCCTGACAGACTTTAAAGTGAGAGTGACTGTACACAAAGTATAATAAAATGTCGAGGCAGACAAAATTGGATTCTGAATAGGGAACACTTCTGCTAAATTTTGATACAAGGTGGATGAGACAATATCTTTTATTCCACCAACTTCTGTTGGTGAGAGAGACACACTTTCAAGCTTACACAGAGCTCTTCTTTAAACCTGTCTCTCTAATATCCTGAGACCTACCTGGCTACAATAACACTGCATATAACCAATTTTGACACCAGCAGTCTAAAAGCAGAAACGTTTCATAGGTGAGTTTTATTGGTTTGTTTTTATTTTTTGCACCACATACATTATTCAAAATCAGGAAACATTTCTGCTAAATTTTGCTACATGCAGTCTAGCAGGAGAACGTTTCATACAGCTGGCTTCCCTCTCCCTCCCTCCCCCACATGCTATATTCCAGTTGATCATAAAAAATAAATTTACATGAGAGCACCATCTAGCAGCATTGTCCCATATTGGGATGAGAGTTGCAATCTGCTTTGTAGAAAATCAGGTGACTATGGTAGAGTTTAGTACAAAAACCAAGAGACATAGCCCCTCTTCATTTGGTGGAAGTATATTGGTCACTGAAGTTAATGGAAAGGCTCCTATTGGCTTCAGATCACAACCTTAATCTGTTAATGTGCCTTTCAGTGTGCTGGATCACTCAGTCCTGCAGTTTTAGGAAGCAAATCTCAAATCTAATTTCCCACGGTAGAAGTTCCAGAGTGTGTGTTTAAATTTGATTTTATTGAAATCTGTAGCATTTTAAAATCAAATTACACACAAATTATCCTTTGACTTTTCTAAAAGTTCAAAGCAAAGTATCAAGATAAATAGTGAGTGGAAATTCTTTGGTACTTTCATTAGATAAACTGAATAATATCTTAACCCTTATAAAGTATTGTCTGCTTGACAGTGACCAGTGAAATGTGTTGATTAAATTCTTATTTCTTTCCATCATAGTAGCAGCTACTGAGATTGAGGCCTCATTGTTCTAGGCCACTGGTGGGCAACATGAGGCCCATGGGCTGCACTTGGACCATCAGGGAGATCCGCTGGCACGGCTGCCTGCAGCGCCGAGTGGCCATGTACGTGTGGGAATGGTAGTTTGTGCAGAAGGTATTTATAAACCCTTTTGTGTTCACCTTTTCCTGTTTACTCATCTATCTCATGCTATTTCTTAAACTATCTATTTTGCCTCCGCACTTATTCTGTAGCCATTGGGAGTCTATAAAACAAATATACATCACAAATGCTCATCAATCTCCACCACCAAGGGAAAAGAGCTTTTCATCAATACCAAGGGAAGAATAGGACACGGTAGAACAGATACTAAACCAACAGAAACTGAAAAACCAAGTCCTGCCTCCTTAGTCAAAGGTAAAATCCATCTATATTAAATATTCTGTCATCTTAACTGTAGTTAACTAGCTATAGTCAATAAGAGAGACACACTTGGAGATCTACTTGTCTCTAGATAATCTAGAAAGTGATGCTGTATCAACTTGATTGTTAGGCCAACTGAGGTGGAGAATGGAGAAGAGGTCCTCCATGGAAAATGGTGTGTTTTGGAAGTTGTAAAGATGAGAGGGAATCTTCAGCATAAGAATAGCCTAAACTTCAGAGATGCTAAGCACCTGCAGCGCCTATTCATTTTAGGGGGTTATACCTATGTAAATTAGATCAGAATCGGATGAATTGTATTTACTTATATTTCATATATTTTAAAATTCTTTGATTCTACATATCTCAGTTGCTTTATAAATATTAAACATAATTATAGAATTATATGTTAATTACACTGGAATTTTAGTAGAGACTTAAATTAGATGACATATTGCATTGCTCTTCTCTCATTCCTTATTATTTCTAACTAAAGATCTTTGCATGAAAGATGGATCTCTGTACAAAACATGCTGATTGACTGCTATGGGATGCCACATGAAAGGTTTAGGAGTTTGAATGAAGAAAGACAGGCATCAACAGCAGTCTAGAGAGTAAATTACAGTCCTGATTTCCTGTCCCCTCCCTCTGATCTGGCACAAAGGGGAGCCTCCATTCATACATTTTCCCACTTTGGAATAGATGGGAGGCTCAATCACCTCAACAGCACCATTCAGAGCTTGTGCAGAGGTAGAGGGAATCTGCCAGGTTAAGAGGGACAAAGCCCACTTCCCCAGTAGCACAGTATAGATTTATGTGAGAAAATCCTCATGGAGATCTCCTTCCTTTAAGTCTCCCCTTCCCCCCACAGGAGCTGATGATCTGTGTAAAAAATAACCACTTAATAATGATATCTATGGATGAAAAGAGCTAGGTCTCAAAGTTCTGGATGAACCTTTAAGAAACAAAGAACCTGTTTTCAAGACTGTGTTAGTAATGTAGGGCAAGAAAATGCAAACGTTTAACGAATTAGAGAGCTCCCTACATCAGACCATAGCGGCACATCACCACCTGGGTCCACAGCTTCCCAGGATCATCTCTCCATCATCTTCCACCCCTCCAGCATGACTACCACCTTCCTCACATCCATCGCAAGCATTATTACCTTTGCCTGTACTGGCTTCAATCTGCCTTCACCTGGAGCAACATCTGTCATAGGCTCGCAAGGGATATCTTCCTCCAGCTCCCTCCATCCTCTCTATCTGACGTCTTCCCACACAGTGAGACCATCACCATCAGGATGTTTCCTGGCTCCTCCCAGGAAATCTCACTATCTGGGCCTGTCCCATCCCAAGCTGTAGAAGGGCATGCGTCTTGCACCTGATCTGAGCCCAGCTTATGAGGATGCTCCGCACCAATAACAGGGCAGGAAACTAAGGGGTATCAGAAGTGTCATGCTGCAGATGCAGGGGTGCTTGGACCTACTGGTCTATGATACTCTCACGAGCAATGCCAATCAAGGTGGGGTGCAAGGGACCATTGCAGATATAAATTTTAAGCTGGACAGTCAGACTGCAGCAGTTAAGCACTCAGCTGATGTACTTCAACTTCTGGATGACCATTAGAGTTACCAGGTTGCTAGCATTCTCCCCAGGGGGCAACCCACACCAGCAGAATTTCCACACCCTCTACTTGGCTCTGCCAGAAACCAGCCCCTGACACTGCCCCCTCCTTCCAGCCCCAGCCCCCCATGGAACCTGGCCAGCTGGATCTTCGCCCTGCCATCACTTCCCCCAAACCTGTCCCTTCTCCTGATACCCTTGGGTTTGATGGCCCTATCTCTCCCTGCTCCCAAGCCCCTTGTCAGTGAGTCTCCATCTCATCTCCCACTGTCTGTCACTCCTCCTCGCCAGAGAGAAGCTGCATCTCCCTCGACTTTCCCACAGCGAGATGTTCCATCAACCCCTCTGGACCGTCCCATCGCCGTGGGTCTGTCTGGAGCCCGTGGGTACAGGTATTCCACATTGGCTTCCCTGTGGCCCCGGTGTGGCTCTTATGCAGGGCTGTGGGGCCCTGCACCTGTTGGTGCCCTGCATTCTGCCCCCTGTGCTGGGGGGAGGATGTCAAGCATGGTCTGAGCACACCTGCTGGATCAGGCCCTGCAGGCAACATGGACATGTGGACACCTATCCCTAGGTGCTTTATGTGTCACCCTGGGGCTTAAGTGGGAGATAAGTGGTTGGAGTGAGGCAGCAGTGTGCATGTCCACAGACAGACACTGAGCTACCTAGGGACCTTTTACAGCACAAACTTAGGTGCCTAGTGAGTTTAGATACCTATAGGGTTAGGTGAAAGGTTTTATGCATCACAATGTTGCAAAAACTGGGACTTAAGCACCTAAAACAAGGATTCAGGAGCCTAATTCCTTTTGTGAATCCAGGCCTAGTTATCTAGCACATTCTGAAAACCAGATTTCTTTAAGGTGTCTCAGGTTGAAGGATCCAAAAATGGAGGCACCCAAAAAAATCACTAATAATCTCTTTTGAAAATCTTGACCCTAATATTGTTAAGTGGTATGAACTGAAATTCTTCAGATGCTATGCAGAGAGAAACCCTAAACATTGGGTTTGATTTTCTAAAGTGAAAAATTGAAATAAAACAAAGAACTCTGCTGCTCAGCTTGAGTAAAATTGTTACTTAGAGCTATAATGCCAGGGGATGGCTTAGCAACCTCTGTCACGTGGCTCACCAGGGTAAGCACCCTGGTGAGCCAGGCGAGGCACATCCCTGAACCCGTGCCACTTCCCGCAGCTCCCATTGGCCTGGAGCAGAGAACTGCGGCCAATGAGAGCCGCGATCGGCCAAACCTGTTAATGTGGCAGGTAAACAAAGTGGCCCGGCCCGCCAGGGTGCTTACCCTGGCGAGCCGCGTGCCAGAGGTTGCCGACCTCTGGTTTAGCCAATCAGAAGACTGACTTCTGTAAGACTGCATATCTTATCAGCATGGGCAGCCATGTGCCTCCCCAAACAACCTGGCGTGGACCCCCCACACTTCACCCCCAGGCTTCTTCCTGCCTGCTTCCAGCTCCCTTCCTGCTCTTCTGTGGCCAGGCGCTCTGGGCTTGGGGGCACTCCAGGGCTGGGGGCACTCCGGGGCTGGGGGCGCTCTGGCTGCGCCACCCACCGGCGCTCCGGGGCTGGGGCTGGGAATGCTCTGGCCACGTCGTTCACCTGAGGGAGGGTGTTCTCTGGGCTCCAGCGGGGGACAGGGGGCAGAAGGGGAGGGGAGGGGCAGAGGAGGAGGGGCCAGGGGCTAGCCTTCCCCAATGGCACATTCACCCGCCGCCCATGCTTGTCAGTATTTCAATGCATGGAAAGAGCCAGATTCTGCTATGCTTATCTCTGGCTTCCACACAACATTTATACCCATATAACATGCAACAATATAATCCATGCAACAAACCTCGATGCCAGCTCTGCCCACATATCTACACCAGCGACACCATCACAGGACCTAACCAGATCTGCCACACCATCACTGGTTCATTCACCTGCAAATCCACCAATGTAATATACGCCATCATAAGCCAGCAATGCCCCTCTGCTATGTACATCGGCCAAACTGGACAGTCTCTAAGGAAAAGGATAAATGGACACAAATCAGATATTAGGAATGGCAATATGCAAAAACCTGTAGGAGAACACTTCAACCTCCCTGGCCACACAATAGCAGATCTTAAGGTGGCCATCCTGCAGCAAAAAAACTTCAGGACCAGACTTCAAAGAAAAACTGCTGAGCTTCAGTTCATCTGCAAATTTGACACCATCAGCTCAGGATTAAACAAAGACTGTGAATGGCTTGCCAATTACAGAACCAGTTTCTCCTCCCTTGGTTTTCACACCTCAACTGCTAGAAGAGGGCCTCATCCTCCCTGATTGAACTAACCTCGTTATCTCCAGCCTGCTTCTTGCTTGCATATGTATACCTTCCCCTGGAAATTTCCACTACATGCATCCAACAAAGTGGGTATTCACCCATGAAAGCTCATGCTCCAAAACTTTTGTTAGTCCATAAGGTGCCACAGGACTCTTTGCTGCTTTTACCCATATAACTATGTCAGTTAGGGTTGTGACTTTTTTTTTAACCAACATAGTTATATTGATATAACCCCCTTGTGTGGTTGTTGCAGTGATACCTGTATAAAAGGCGCATTACACTGATATAGCTTATTGTCTCTCTTTTATGGAAGTAAACTATACCAGTATAACTGCATCCACAGTCAGGAGGTTGTATTGCTTTAACTATATCAGTATAGTTAAAATGGTATAATATTCAAGCCTTTACATTGATCAGTACCTTATTCTTCTCTGACCTGCTGTTTGTTTTCCTTCTCCCATTTCAAGCTCACTATGTTTCACAGCAATGGATTTTCAGAAATTTAGCATGTAAAATAATGTCTGGTATTTATTACATAGGTTTTTACAGTAGCATAGACAGATATGTAGCAATGTTTATGCTATGAGAGTTCGGACAGCTGCTTTTAGCATAATTATAAGCTTAATTCTGTGCCTGATGGCTGGTTTGAGTTCCACACCAAATATGGTGTTTAACCAGGAAGTGGAAATTGTTGTGACTGCCGCGACCTCCCTGACAGACATGAAGCCCTAGTTATCAGTGGTTCACAGTCAAGCTGGAGGGGCATATCCCTGCAGGCCTCCACTAGATAAGTTCTGGGTTTGGTTCTGTTCAATACCTTCAGTGATTTAGATAATGGCAAGAGAGCACACTTATAAAGTTTGTAGATGATACCAAGCTGGGAGGGGCTTTGGACCATAGGATTAAAATTCAAAATGATCTGGACAAACTGGAGAAATGGTCTGAAGTAAATAGGATGAAATTCAATAAGGACAAATGCAATAAGGAAGGAACAATCAGTTTCATACACGCAAAATGGGAAATGGCTGCCTAGGAAGAAGTACTGCGGAAAGAGATCTGGGGCTCATAGTGGATCACGAGCTAAATATGAGTCAACAGTGTAATGCTGTTGCAAAACAAGCAAACAATATTTTGGGATGGATCAGCAGGGGTGTTGCAAGCAAGACACAAGAAGTAATTCTTCCGCTCAACTCTGCACTGGTTAGGGCTCAGCTGGAGTATTGTGTCCAGTTCTGGGAGCCACATTTCAGGAAAGATGTGGATAAACTGGAGAGAGAGTCCAGAGAAGAGCAACAAAAATGATTAAAGACATGAGTTATGAGGGAAGACTGAGAAAAAAATGGATTTATTTATTCTGGAGAAAAGAAGACTGAGGGGGTGGGGACATAATAGTTTTCAAGTTCATAAAAGGTTGTTACAAGGAGGAGGGAAGTAAATTGTTCTCATTTCTCTCTGAGGATAGGACAAGACGCAATGGGCTTAAATTGCAGCAAGGACGGTTTAGGTTGGACTTTAGGAAACACTTTCTAACTGTCACAGTGGTTAAGCATTGGAACAAATTGCTTAGGGCAGGAGTCACAAGTTGTATGGACCCATGGTGCCCACTCTCCAGCAAATTCAGGGCCCAGGGGGCCCAGCTCCACCAATGTTCAGGGCCGAGTCTCCCCCCTGATGCCCACGTGCCTCCCCTGGAGCATCTCCCGGCCCCCGCCTGCCGCCCCCATGCGCCTTCCCTGAGTGTCCCTGCCTGTCCTGGGCAGTGAGCAGCTGTCCCCTGCAGCTCCGCGCTGCGCTCCACTCCTTTGCTGGCTGCTGTGGCAGCCAGCTACAAGGGAGCGGTGCTGGGAGCAGGCTGAGGTGGCAGCTGTGCCTATGGAGGGAGGAGGGGAGGAAGTGCATGGTAGCCCCCACCAGCAAATGATTCCACCGGTGACGGGCGGGGGCTTATCCTGGTTGGACCTCCTGAGCAGCAGCCTGGGGGGGGCCTTGGGTGAGTGTCATGCTGGGGTGACCGAGAAGGGCCCCCCTCCCCCAGAGCTTGCTGCTGCCAGTGGGGAAGAGGGTTGGGGGGAGTCCTCCTCTCTGGCCCCCACCCCAGCCCTGGGGCAGCCTGCCTGCTGCATCCCAAACTCTCCAACACTTTGTCCCAGCCCAGAACCTGCACCCAGCACCCCAACCCCCTCCCACACCCAGCACCCCAACCCCCCTGTGGCAGGGCAGAGGTAAAACCCCTTGACTGCCCTGCTAAAATGCTGGCTAAGCCCTGCTTTCAGGCAGAGAGGCCGGGGCAGAGGTGCAAAGCAGCCAGCAGGGAGCTCAGCTGCGGGCCCTAACGAGGGCTGGCTCACTGCAATAGACTGAGCTAAGGAGTGGCAGCTGGGCTGAAGGCTGGGAGGGCTATAAAAGCCCTGAACCAAACTCAGTCAGGAGGCTAGCCTGGGAGGGGACAGGTGGTTATGTCTCTGTCTCCTCACCAGAGGACGGGAGCCTCAAGGGCCAAGAGACCCTGGAATGGGTTGGAAAGGGGATAACTGTTGAGGGATAAAGGGGACTGCATGGTGGCACTGTAAAATAAAGCACAAGGGTGAACACAAAAGAAGGCGTGAGGACTTCTATTTTACCAGCCTAAGCACAGGGCACAGAGTGAGAAGGCAGAAACCTCTGCGGACCCTGTGACACCCCCTCTCATACCCGTTCATGCACCCCAACCTCTTGTCCTAGCCCACAGTCTGCACCCAGCACCCAAACTCTCTCCCAGAGCCCACACCCCTCCTGCACCCAAACTCAATCCCAGAGCTTGCATCCCAAACCTCCTCCTGCAGCCAAATTCCCTCCTAGAGCCTTAGGCGGGGGGGGGGGGGCACCACCAAAAATTATACAAACCCGCTGCCCCAGCCTAGGGAGGTTGTGGAACGTCCATCATTTGGAAATTTTTAAGAGCATGCTAGAAAAACACCTGTCAGGGATGGTCTAGATAATAGTTAGTTCTGCCACGAGTGCAGGGGACTTGACTAGATGACCTCTTGCAGTTCCTTCCAGTTCTATGATTCTATACTTCTAACCAAGAATGGATTTCCTATCTACCATTTCCTTCCTGTGCCAATCTGGACTGTCAGGGCTATCTGAGCACAAGTAACAGGGGCCAGGGGTCATTTGTACTGTAAATTCATCATCCAGTGTTCTACCGTCACTGGTTATTCTTTAGACATGGAGGAAAGTTGGCCAAGATTTTGATTCCTACTCCTTCAAAAATTGCAGCAATTTCTCCAACTGCATGGTCTGGAAAGATCCATCTACCCACAGGCAGATATCGTATCTAGAAACCCATGAGCAGAACATTCCATCACCAACATAATACACAAGCTTCCATTATCCACAAAGGTGTCAGTGAATGAGGAGGACATAGAGTTGCAGGACTCTTACGTATAAATATTTTCAAAATACTATGCATTGTATATGCTCAGTGCCTCTTCTTCATCATAGTATTTTTGTTTTAAGCATGTATTTTTCTTGAATAAAGCAAAATGGCATCTTGCTATAGTCTGGCTTCCTGACAGTTTCCATAGTTTAAAAATCAGGGAGCGGGCAAGCATGTACAAGCATAAGATGTCAAGCATTAAAACACAAACTGGGATGGACATCTGTTGAGTTCTGCCATAATTTAAAATATGTGTGTGATGGCTTTTATAAAAACTTTTAAAGTTTCCTTAGTGTGGGAAAAGAAATGTGAGATAAGTTAGACAGGTGTGTAGGATGATAATTATCCCACAAGGTCACAGCTGTACTTGTGTTAATTTAATCAACCAATTAGTTATTGCCTGATTGTTTGATATAATTATATATAAGAGCATGCTGGAGTGGAATAAACGAGCTCTCTGCTTATGATCACACTTGGTTGTCAGACTCCGTTCCTGCTCCTGCGATGCAACAAATGGTGCCTTCTCTGAGGACAATAGTATCGGTGGCCTGAAAAAGGGAGGCGCACCTGAGTCTCAGTGTCGAGCAGCTGGGAGCCGCAGGGTGCCTGAAAGGAGGCGCACCTGAGTCTCAGTGTCGAGCGGCTGGGAGCCACAGGGCGTCCGAGAAGAGGGGCGCACCTGAGTCTCAGTGTCGAGCGGCTGGGAGCCGCAGGGCGTCCGAGAAGAGGGGCGCACCTGAGTCTCAGTGTTGAGCGGCTAGGAGCCGCAGGGCGTCCGAAAAAGAGGGGCGCACCTGAGCTCAGTGTTGAGCGGCAAGCCGCAGGGCGTCTGAAAAGGGAGGCACACCCCAGCCCAGAGGTGAGCAGCTAATATGGGAACTGCTGCGTCAGCAGAGGAGAAGACAGTGCATGAATACCTGATACGCATCGCGGAGCGGCGGGGAGAAAAGCTCCCCTCTGATGCGTTATCCCGCCTGCTGCGGTGGGGACGAAGAAGGGGACTTTCCGTTCAACCAAGTACAATATTTGATAAAACTGTTTGGGAGCGGCTGGGCTGTGAGCTTTGGAAATCAGTGGCTCAGGGCGATAAGGAGGCTTTCTCCCTGAGTCCAGTATGGAAGAAGGCGACGGAGATGGTAGAAACTCTCGCGGCCGAGGCAGGAGTGCAGGCGGCCCTGTCTGAACTTTGCCGCCCAACGCCCGAAATACCTTCCGTGTTGCCGGTTGGAGCCAGGGATTTTTTCGGTGGTGAAGACACGGTGATACCCTTGGCTTCCGACCCCTTCCCTATGGATAATGTTGCTCCTGCTACGATCCCACTACCCTCCAATGTAGCTATCAGCCCTGACATGACTGATCCTGCTACGGTCCCGCTACCCCCCGATACACCCGAGCCTATGGAGACAGCCTTGCCGTATGCACCCCTTCCAAAGCCATGCCGTGTCCACGGGACCTGGGGGTGTCATGAATGCGGGGAAGCAGAGGAGGCTCGGGTGGAACATGTGCCATCGCGGGTATATCCCGATTTGACTCAGTTTACCCGGTCTGATGCCTTTTATAAGGAGATGGAGCGCCAGGGTCGACAACTGCAGGCCATTTATAACAAATTGGATCAAATGCAAGGTCTTCCAGCTGGATCATCGCGGTCACGTCTTCACGAGTGTTTTTATCCGACTCGCCCTTCTGCCCCACCTGACCCCGGGGACCCTTCAACTGGGGACCCTCCGGACCCGGTGCAGCGCTGGCATGGGGTTATAAAGGAAGCTATCCTTGAAGGTCTAACACCCGAGGCCTTTCCAGTGATTACGCCAGACCCTCGACATCCTAATCATCGACAGTGGGCCCCTTTGGACTGGAAGTTGATCCGTGAGACGCAGAAATCGATTATGGCTTATGGACTAGATAATCCGTATGTACAGTCTATTATCGAACAGGTATTTGCTGGCCAAGCAATGTGTCCATACGATGCGATTAAGCTAGCTGATCTGCTTCTTACACCTACACAGAAACTGTTGTGGAAAGATGATTGGGCTAAGAGAGTTGACTTGGCCCTTGTCCGCAATCTGGATTTGCCGGACGATGATCCCCAGCACGTGGCCACTACTGAGATGCTTTTGGGAGCCGGCCGCTTTGTTGACCCGCATTTGCAAGCCCGCCTTGAACCCCGAATCCTGCAGCAATCACAGGAACTAGCTTTGGCTGCCTTTAAGACGGTGCCCCAGATGGGGAAGCCGACCCCTCCCTATGCTAAAATTACACAAGGCCCATCGGAACCGTATTCCACCTTTTTGGATCGCCTTCGAGAGGCTATTGATAAATCTCCTAATCTGATGCCAGAAGCCAGGACTGCAGTTGGACTTGATCTTGCCACCCAGAATGCAAATCCCACTTGCCGCCGTATCTTAGCCACCTTGCCCAAGACTGCGACCCTGATGGAAATGATCGAGGCATGTAATAAGGCCACTATGTTTGAGGAGACGGATAAGGCAGCAATTCATGCTAAGGCACAGGCCTCTGCACTGGCCGTGGCGTTACAACCTCTGCTCGGGCAACGGCGGGGGGCTAGAAGACCGACCCGGCCAGCCGGCCCCTGTTTTGGTTGTGGAAAACCCGGGCATTTCCGGTGGGACTGCCCTATGCAAAATGGGCAGCGAGCCTCTGATGTGTCACCTAAAGCTGCAACTGGCGCTTGTACACGATGTAATAAGTTTGGACATCACGCCGCCGGCTGTTGGGCGCGTTACAAGAAGGATGGAAAACCGCTGCCGGTAAACGGATCACGGAGCGCCCCTCGGAGGAGCGCGATGATACAAGTGCCTCCACCCACCAACCCAGCTGCCTGGAACACCTCATCGGAGCAACCCGTGGCAGTGCCGGAGTGGACCTGGCCACAGCAACAGATGTAGTTTTAGAGACTGACAAAGTTCAAGTTCTTCCTTCTAACACTGATGGCCCATTAGGATTTGGACTAAGTGCCCTTTTGATCGGCCGTTCATCAACATCGAAACAAGGTATTTTTGTTTTGCCTGGCCTTATTGACACCGACTATACGGGGAATATTGGGATAATGGTACACGCCCTCTGCCCCCCTATAACTATAATTGCTGGCACGCATCTTGCTCAATTGATACCTTTCAAGGGATGTGTGCCCCGATCGACCCCGATTGACCGCGGGTCTCGAGGATTTGGATCCACTGGCCCTCCCCAAATTGCCTTTGCTATGGACATCACTTCGCGCAAGCCCACCCGCACTGTTTGGCTTCAAGGGTCCGATGGGCGGCAGATTATTCATGAAGCCTTGTTGGACACGGGGGCCGATGTGACTATAATCCCCGCTCGGTTTTGGCCGGAATCTTGGCCCTTGCGGGATGCCGCCACACCCGTGAGCGGAATTGGTGGGACTCAGTTGACTCGCATTAGTGTGGACTTTATTACCATTGTCGATATGGAAGATCCGGCCACGAGCGCGAAAGTTCGCCCCTATGTGATGCCGGCTCCGATCTGGCTTTTAGGTCGGGACTGTTTAAGTCAGTGGGGCGTTGTGCTGCAAAATTCACCTTTTGCCTAGTGGCCACTGAGGGGCGGCCGATCCTACAGCTGGAATGGACAACCACCACACCGGTCTGGGTCGCTCAGTGGCCGCTGCCCAAGGATAAGCTCTCCCAAGTACACAAACTTGTGCAGGAACAATTGGATAAAGGCCACCTTGAACCTTCTGTTAGCCCCTGGAATACCCCTATTTTTACCATACCTAAAAAGTCTGGGCATTGGCGTTTGTTACAAGATCTGCGCGCTGTCAATGCTGTAATGAAGGACATGGGCGCCCTCCAGCCTGGGCTGCCCACACCTACTATGCTTCCGCACGGATGGCCTCTACTTGTTATTGATCTTAAGGATTGCTTTTTTACCATTGCCTTGCATCCTGCGGACCGAGAGAAGTTTGCCTTTTCTGTGCCTTCTGTTAATAAGGCTGCACCTGCCCAACGGTATCAATGGACTGTTCTGCCACAAGGTATGAAAAATTCTCCTACCATTTGTCAATCTTATGTTGCTTGGGCCATAGCGCCCCTGCGAGCGGCACACCCTGATTGGATTGTTTATCATTACATGGATGATCTTTTATTTACCAGCGCCCATTTTGCCATGGACGCGGCTATTGCTGAAATTGACTCCGTTTTGCGAAAAGCTGGGTTGGTGATTGCTCCAGAAAAACTTCAGCGGCAAGCCCCATATCGGTATCTTGGTATGGAAATTACAGATTCGATTGTGCGCCCGCAGAATCTGACCTTTTGGACGGCCGTTCATAATTTGCATGACGTTCAGCGCTTGGTGGGCGATTTGCAGTGGGTCCGCGGTCTTTGTGGTATAACTAATGAGGACCTTGCGCCCTTGGTTCAATTGCTTCAGGGCGGGCGTGCTCCGGATGAACCTCGCTCTCTGCAGAGCCAACACCAAGTTGCCTTACAAACTATTGCAGGTAAACTCGCAACACGTTATTCAGGGCGTGTTTATCCGGACTTGCCCATTTTTTTAGCGATTTTTTCTAAAGATGCCTCTTTGGAAGCTTTACTTTTTCAATGGCATGAGGCCCTTTCCGATCCGCTGGTGGGCATTGAATGGCTTTTTCCACCTTCGCATTATACCACGACTGTGACTACGCGGCTTGATGCGATTGCTCATCTTATTCACATGGCCCGATGCCGCTTGTTGGCCATTGCAGGTACAGACCCTCATACCATTTATCTGCCCTTTGATGATGTTACTGTGACTCAGTTGCTTGCTACTCACCTTCCCTTTACACTTGCCACCATGGATTATGCCGGTCGCTTCAGTAGCCATTTTCCCTCACACCGATTTTTTGCTATCGGGCTTCCTTTGGAAAAAGCCCTGATGTTGCGGTCCAGTCCTGTTGCTGGTCTCACCGTTTTCACCGATGCCAGCGGCAGTGCCCAGCGTGCAGGACTTCTTTGGTTTGCTGACAGCCACTGGCACCACGAGTTCGTTCTTGCTGAAGGCTCCCTGCAGGTTTTGGAGCTTCGTGCTATTGTTCGAACTTTTGAAAAATGGCCCGATGCCCCATTGAATATTGTCAGTGACTCTTTGTATGCTGTGGGTGTGCTTCGTCGTTTGGAACGCTCCCTGTTGGGCCGTGTTACGAATTCTGTTTTGTGGACTGCTCTTTTTCAACTCTGGCATCTTTTGAATGCTCGACGGTGCCCTTACTTTGTTATGCATATTAGGAGCTGTGGAAGCCAGTAAATAATTAACAAGGATTTGAAGAGATCTTAATGAATGTTAGTTAGCAAGAGTCAGGCCATACTGTAACCTTAATGACGTAAGACTTGTAGGAGCAAAGATAGTGCGAGGCGACAGGACAGGAACTGTGTACAAAGTTATTACGACCTTGCAATCACTAACCAAAATGCAGGCTTGCTTTTCTTAGGATTGAGACAAATAAGATAAGCCTTTTTGCTATGTATAAACAAAATGTAGTTGTTGCTTTTTATTGTCTGTATTATTGTTAGAAATTGTCTGTAAAAGGTATAAAGGCTTGCTGTGATTGTTTACCAGTTGAGAGACCTGTCCAGGACTGGGGTGACCCTGTGTCCTATGGCACTCTCTCCCTCCATGGTAATTACTGGAGAAATAATAAAGAATTTGATTTTGCTGCACCCAAACAAAAAGCGAGAACTGAGTTTTTCTTCGACAATTTGGGGGCTCGTCCGGGATGGCAACGCCCACGGACCCACAGACGGCTACTACGGATCATTCCCCTTCGAACCCCATGGTGCCACATGAGAGGTATGAGACCTTTTGAAATCTCTATTGGGGTATCGGAGGAGGACTTTCCGTGAGGACGTCTGTCTCTGTTGGGCTCACGCCATCTGAACTTATTGACTGTGCAGCAGGATCAGATGCAAAGTGGTATTGGGGAGAGGCCCCAATAAGGTTAGGTTATAGCAGTACTGGGAACTGCTGAGTTGGCCAAGGAAATGCATAAGGTAATGCATAGGTAAATGCATTAGAATGCACCGGTGCTGAGGGGTTTTTACCGCCTCAAGAGGGGTTGTCATACCGCCTCATGGTATTGGTCCGGACCAGGTAAAGATGCATCATGGTTAAAAAAAAAAAAAGAGATAAAAAGATTTAAAAAAGGGTTAAAAAAAAAAAGAAAAAGAAAAAGGAAGAAAAAGAGGCCTTGGTGTGTGTGTGTGTGTGTACACCAGTGTGAGTGGCTGTTACCGGGCTAGCCCGGTAACTAGTGGATCTTTAGGAGATCCGACCCACGGTGGGCTGACTCAGCCTGGCATAGTCCGGCGAGGAAGCTGCCTGGGTCTAGGGGTGTGTGAACCCATCTTCCCTCCCCTTTCCCTTCCGTGTGGGCTACTGACAGTCTGATCATCTCCTTGGTTTTTGAGCCGCTAGCGCGGACAGGACACCCTCTCTGTGTGTGTAAGTGGAAAATGGGTAAGGGACAGTCTAAATATTCCACCTTACCCCCTAAGGGTGCCCCAGCATATTACATGTACGTACATTATGGTCCTAAAACCTGCAGGTATTTAAATGATTGGAATCTGTACACGCGTGAAAATTCATTTAAACAGTGCCCATTAGAAGGTATCTTCAATCTAGATAAGATCATATATCTCAGAGGAGCTTTTAATCACAAAGAAAAGCCTCTGACACAGTGTGAGCAATTTGTCTAGGAATGGGTTAATTTGAAACTCGGCTAACCCCAGAGATAAAGAGAGAGCTGCTCTGCGTACAAGGTCAAGAGCCTGCACAAACTATGCTAAGTAAAACTCCTTTCAGCCCCAGCTGGTTGTGGAAAATAGAGACAGAGGCAAACCAAAGGTGCAGTACAAGTTACAGAACTGAGATTGCATTTGCAAAGCTTAATTCTCCAGTGAGATCCAACAGTGTGCTTCTGCAACCCTGTAGCTGGTATGGCTCGGTGACACTGGAAAAGCCATAGGGCAGCTGACCTGAACTGGAATCTCTGAAAGAGACGCCGCAGGAGAGTCCAGGGTGTAAAAGAACAGCCATCCCAAGAGTGGAAGCATGTTGGAAATTCTGGACAAGCTGTATACAGGATAATCTCCCGTCCACCTATTTCCCTTCTCTGAACATTATACACAGACGTGGCCAGTCTGGATATGTGTAAGTATTAAAGTGGCTTAAGGCTTGGGGCATTCATATTTTTCCTGAGTGATGTGGGAGTGTTCCCAATACACTCCATTGTTGTTTTATTATTTTTAATGAAGCTTTAAAATTTGGTTATATGGTGTGATTTCTCTATCTACCCCCCCCCCGTCCTGCAATGTCAGTTTGATCACCTGACATAAGGGATAATTGGTAACAGAAATTTGTCACAGTTTGGTGAGCAATAGAGAATTGGGGAGCCCTGCAGAATTTACACCATCTATCTGTTTTACCCTTGTTATTTTATGTTTGCTTTGTTTGGTATTGTTTGGTATTATATGATAAGGATTGTATGATTAAAGGTGAGCCCTAATAGAATAAGGAAACACTATCTGGTTTTGGTGCACTATCTAGTTTTAGCTCTGTTCTGTTTAACCGGTTACTGTTGGTTTTTCTGCTCTGTTCATTTGGGCGTTGGGTGTGTGGGCGGAACTGAACTTCTCGTTCGTAATTCCTCAGGGTGGAAGCCATGTGTGCGATGAAGCTCTGAGGTTGTATTGAGATAATTCTGTCCCGGCCCCCCGTGACGGACAATGTAATAGAAGTGGAAAAATCTGGCTTAGACTGTAATTTTCTCTGCTTTCTGTGTAATTTTCTTTTCTGTTTAAGTGTCAGCAGACAAATGGGTGGGTCTCTGGGTAGACCCCCTAAAGGGGTTTGGATTGTGTGTTAAGTAAATGGCCTTTACGCAATGGCCATGTATTTTTGCCCAGGTGGCAAGCCTTACAAGGGAGGACTCGGGTAGTCTTGTGAGTAAAAATGTTTTGGGGAAAAGACCAGAAGGGTGGGGCTAGTTGAGGAGCTCTCCCTCCTAGCTCAGAACTGGTTGTGGAACAAGCTAGTATCAATGGAAGGGACGGCTCAGCGAGGAAAAAAGGATCGGGCCCAGGCGGACAGGCAACAGACAGAGTGATTGGAAAACAGGTTGGAAACTTTTGAGGGTGTAGTGGAAAGAAGGAGTAAGTGAATATAAGCATGAGGATTTCAAATACTCAAGAGGATATTTGGAATGGTGATTTGAGTTGATAAAAGTGGCTGTTGGAAGGGAAAAGCAAGTGATTTTTAAGAGAACAGTTTTTGGTGTCTATGAAATGTTTGTAAATAAATTCAGGCAAAGAACTTATTAGATTGCAATCATTTGGCTATGAACAATTTTGTTAAATCAGTTGAAGAATGTATACAGTGCTATGTAATGAGAATTTTATTAGACTCTACAGGCACTATAAGTGGTGATGTTTTCTTTCAGTGTTTAAAAGCAGGAGTTAAAAGAAATAAAAAGCAAGCCAGAAATAATCTGTGTTACTGCAAATTAACTAACTGATAAGGTAAAGGCTGCTGAAACCAAGGCTGTCTAAGAAACACATACGAGAAAATATGGGGTAATTCCTCTGTTTTGCCTAGAATCAACTAGAGTATTTGTATATTTTAAGTATTTAATTGCCCAGACGGGGTGGACCTCTGTTTTTGTCTTTCAGATAATCAAAGAAAACTAATGCCAGCTGCACAGCATTCAACGTACCTTGATTTACTGGCACAGTAAAAATTATGTTGTGTGTTCTATGTTCTGTCTTGTTGTGTTTTTTTTTCGTGGCCAGAATTGTTGTGTTTAATATTTTCATGAGATGGTCTGATTTGATATCAAGCGGAAATGTTGGATTGAGATGCAGATACTTGTTTTGTTCAACTTAGAATACAAAGTGTTTGGTTACATCAGAAAATGTGATATACTAAAGTCTAATACATTTTCTTAAGTAAGAGAAAGAAACTACATTGGCCAAATCTTTTAATTGAGAATTGTTGTTAAAATTTGCATACTGACAGTCTTTGGAAGCGAGGACATGAAAAGTTAACCCACTCCCCATATTGTACAAGGGATCCTTCTGGCTACCTCAGACTTTTAGCCAGAGGGCTGGGGATGGTGGATAGCTATTGGACTAGAAGTTATATTAAGTGAACTTCTCAAAGTGGGTGTGCTTGTCCTGGCTTGTTCTTCCAAAGTTCTGTAATAAGGTTATTTTAGTGAAAGGGTATATGTGGCATACATTGAATGATAATACTTCTGTACTGTATAACAGTACTGTTTATGTGTTCATGGTATGAACAAGGTGTATAATTGAAGAGTAAAAGTTTCCTTTGTAGGTTAAATGAAAAAAAAAAAAGCCGAGAAGAGAATGGCTAACGTGTGCTGGCCCCAGTCAAGGACACCGCTTGGCTGCCTACCAAGGGAAGGGGGGGGGGGGGAATGGTTGCTGCAGTTACACGAGATTGGTGTGCAGCGGCCAGCCCACTCTCCTCCTTGGGGACCTTTTGTAAATATTCAGATTGATTTTATTTAAATGTCTAAATGTTGTGGTTATGAATATGTATTAGTTTTAGTTGATGTATTTACCACTTGGGTTGAAGCTTTTCCCTGCAGGACAGTAGATGTCTTTGCTTACAGATTTGTACCACGTTTTGGCATCCCTGTGACTATCAACAGTGGTCGTGGAACTCACTTTACTGGACAGATTGTAAAGGAGTTATGTGCAACTCACTGCCCTCACCACTCACAGTCTGCTGGGACAGTGGAACGCCGGAACGGGACTTACAAAAAAATGAACTGGCCAAGATTTGTGCTGAGACACACTTAAAGTGGCCAGATGCCCTTCCTTTGGCACTGATGTGTATGAGAGCCATTCCCAATCGAACGACTGGACTCAGCCCTCATGAAATTTGACAGGACACCCAATGCTGACTACCAACTGCACCCCCACTAACCCCAGCTCAGATGGACATTCATTTGCTGGATAACATAATGCTTAAATATTGTCAGGCACTAATGAAATGTGTTAAGTCTTTTTATACACAGGTGATGGAAGCACTACCAAAGGATCCTGTGCAACCTTGCCACTCGTTGGAACCAGGAGCCTGGGTCTACATAAAGATCCATCAGCGAAAGACTGCCTTGGCTCCATGCTGGAAAGGCCCTTTCCAAGTCCTGCTGACTACCGACACCGCTGTGAAGTGCCACAGACTGACTGCTTGGACCCAGGATTCTCACTGCAAAAAGACCCCTCCACATCAGAAGAATTTTCCTATTGATGATTAGCCTATTCTTTCTTCTAGTTCTACTGTGATTCTGGACAGCTGTGCCTTTAGACTTTTCTAGAAAAAGCACAGCTATTACAGGGTGATATGTGCTGGCAACCTCTCCCCTGTAGGATGCTAAACCACAATTGTTTTGGGAAAGGAGAAGAAACACTCACTCCACTGACATTGCCAAAGTCCAGGAATTCCTGACTAAAAGGACATTGAGAACTGACCCTGGTGAAGAAACAAAGAATTGTACACTGGCAGGAAGAAATTTATGGGACCCATGATTGGGAATGTGGTATTAATTGAATTTTGGGGTTTAATCTACAGGCTGTGCCCTGTGTTTTGGATAAATCCTTCAGTATGTAATGACATTGCTCTTATCAAGTTTTCAAATCACTTCTACATACCCAGATTGCTCACAAGGGGCTGCCATTAGATTAGCACAACAAAAGGCCTGGGTTATTTCCTCTGGAAGAAAGAGAATTGAGCAGATCCCTGTGGGCTAGGGTCAATATCTTAAAAGACAAGAACATGATAAGAAATTGGGGCAACTAGAAAAGGCCACTAGTCTTATTTTTGAAGCTCAGCTATCTTAAGTACAGGCTGGAGTTGCTGAGTTACATGTCATTTCCACCCTTAGTTCTATGACCCAGAAGTTACTGACAGAGATGGTATTGAATATCACTGAGGCTGGGAAGGCATTGCAGTGGGATCTGGTCCAGACTTGGCCCACTGCCCTTACAGACACGTCAGGAGTACCATCTGATCTGTGGTCATGAAGACATACTTGGACACTTTCTGGATGGAAGTGGGGACATTCAGAGTGCTCCTTCCAAGCATATGGACCGGTTAGGGTGGGTGTGGGCTCCCACATACCGAATCCTGCTGGGTCCATGGGGAGGATGCATGTGGAACTGAATTATTTACCGAGACATCTGGGAAATTAGACCACCTGGTATACCTACCTGATTTATAGACAGTACCCCTAGAATAACACCTGACAAGATATACATATTGATCTTACCACTGCTGCAGGCAATTATATCATTTACTGGCCTGCAGATAGAATGCAGATAGAATGTTGCAAGTAGCTCTTAGATTTTAGGTATATTTTGATTGGACTAGAATAGTGCCTGATCGGTTTCAAAATTTGCTTTCATTGTTACCAAAGGTTCAAAGAATCTCTGAATTGCAAGGGCACATTCCCATGCTTTAGAATATATATCAAGCTGGAAGGAATGCCTTTCATACAGCTTATAGAGTGTTTACTTTATGTACTAGGTATGATGTTTTGTGCTTTGTATTCGCAATTGTACAACAGCCCCATTATATTATTCCTATGGGATTGTTATTGTTTGTAGTGTTGTTAGTTAATTTAGGATTATATTATTGTTGTTGTTGTTGTAAATAACGTAAGAATAGCAATACCTTTCATGTTCACGCTAATCATGCATTGTCATTACGTCCCATGACGGTTGACATGTTTGCTGTAGAATCTGAAGTCCATGGTTTCATGCGAATTGAGATTTGAAATTGTTGTTGTACTAGAAGTACAAAAGGGTGGAGTGTGGAAGCCAGTAAATAATTAACAAGGATTTGAAGAGATCTTAATGAATGTTAGTTAGCAAGAGTCAGGCCATACTGTAACCTTAATGACGTAAGACTTGTAGGAGCAAAGATAGTGCGAGGCGACAGGACAGGAACTGTGTACAAAGTTATTACAACCTTGCAATCACTAACCAAAATGCAGGCTTGCTTTTCTTAGGATTGAGACAAATAAGATAAGCCTTTTTGCTATGTATAAACAAAATGTAGTTGTTGCTTTTTATTGTCTGTATTATTGTTAGAAATTGTCTGTAAAAGGTATAAAGGCTTGCTGTGATTGTTTACCAGTTGAGAGACCTGTCCAGGACTGGGGTGACCCTGTGTCCTATGGCACTCTCTCCCTCCATGGTAATTACTGGAGAAATAATAAAGAATTTGATTTTGCTGCACCCAAACAAAAAGCGAGAACTGAGTTTTTCTTCGACAGAGCCATTCTGGATTACAAGATGGCCTTGCCGAAGGCAATGCCCTGATTGATCATTTAGTTGGCGCTGCCCATGTTCCAAATTCATTTGCCCAGGCACGGGTCTCCCATGAATTTTTTCATCAGTCTGCCCGTGCTTTAACACGCCAGTTTGCAATCTCTATTACCGATGCTCGCGCTATTGTGGCCTCCTGCCCTGATTGTCAACAGCATGTGTTGCCCCTTGTATCTGGTGTTAATCCCCGTGGCCTATTGTCACTTCAAGTTTGGCAGTCTGATGTTACCATGTTTGCTGAGTTTGGCACCTTGCGCAATCTTCATGTTACCACTGATACGTTTTCTGGCTTTATTTGGGCGACGGCATTGGCCTCTACTGGCTCTCGCGATGTGATTAAGCATTGGCAAGCATGCTTTGCTGTGATGGGGGTTCCTGCCCTCATTCAGACTGACAATGGGGGGGGGTTATGTTTCTCACCGCGCTGCCCAGTTTCTTTCCCACTGGGGTGTGCAGCACTCTACGGGTGTTTCTGGTAATTCTACTGGACAAGCTATTATTGAACGTACTCACGCCTCTCTGAAGGCGCTCCTCCTAAGACAGAAAGGGGGGATTCGCAGTGAGCGGGCAGACGCTTTGGACAAAACGCCCGCTGCTCGGTTGCTGAAAGCTCTTTACGTGCTTAACTGGTTACATCTCGGTAAAAACAGCCAGGTGCCCCCCGCGATTAAACATGTCAGCGGGATGACTGGGGAAGAGCAGTGTGCGGCCCCCCAACCCTCGGTCAAATGGTTTGATTATCAGCAGCAAATATGGAAAGGACCAGTTGACTTGCTAACGTGGGGCAGGGGTTATGCGTGTGTTGCCACTGATGCAGGTCCCAGGTGGATACCGGCGAAGTGGGTCCGGCCTTGGCTGCGTCCTCCGGAGCGACGGCAGGCAGATGCGGAGGAGCCTCACGAGACGCGCCCAGGCGCCGTGGAACCAGAGCCCCCAGAGGAGAACTGTTTGTTAGCTCTGCCAGGACTTTTCCTGTTTGATCCTCCGTGAATGACTTACTTGTTTGAAATGATTTTTGCTGTGCCTGAAAGAAATTTTGTGTTGGCTGTATAGCATTTAGTGTACCATGCAATTATTATTTAGAGTTAAGATTTATGTTTTGTGTTTTTGTTATGTTTTGTGTTGTTTGTTTTCTGGCCAGAATTGTTGTTGTATTGTTATGTGGTTTGATGTGTTTTCTTTGGGACCCCCCCCCACCCTCAGTGTCAGTTTGATCGCCTGACACCTGAGGGATACTTTGGTAACAGCACAAGCTGGTGTGCAACAGAGAGGGGGGAATCCTGCAGAATTTACATCATTTGTCTGTTGTGTTTTGTTTTCGTTTGTTCGGTGTTTTGGGGGTTATATGTTAAGGATTGCATGGTCATATAGGTTGGTCTTATAAAGTTTTAATTTTGGTTTGTGATAGGTTATAGTGTTATGCTGTTATGAGTTGGAAATGTTTTCTTCTTCTCTTTCTTTTCCCCTTTCCTTTTGATTTTTGAATACAGGGGGGAGGTGTGGGAAAAGAAATGTGAGATAAGTTAGACAGGTGTGTAGGATGATAATTATCCCACAAGGTCACAGCTGTACTTGTGTTAATTTAATCAACCAATTAGTTATTGCCTGATTGTTTGATATAATTATATATAAGAGCATGCTGGAGTGGAATAAACGAGCTCTCTGCTTATGATCACACTTGGTTGTCAGACTCCGTTCCTGCTCCTGCGATGCAACACCTTAGAACTGATTAAAATAGCCACTAGTGCTGATTCACAACTATCAACTGGATCCAAATGTATAAGACATGATTAGCCCAGTTTTCCTGTAGCTCCAGAGTCCTTTACAGGTATCAGGGAGTAGCCATGTTAGCCTGTATCCACAAAAACAACAAGGAGTCCAGCAGCACCTTAAAGACTAACAGATTTATTTCAGCATAAGATTTTGTGGATTAAAAAACCTCACTTCTTCAGATGCCCTTTACAGGGTGACATATAGAGGGTGGAGGGGACAGGAATGCCAGGGTTGAGCCTGAATGGCTGTGTGGTGGCCCAGCACAGGGCAGAACCTAGAACACAAAGTGGAACCATGAGTCTTCAGATGTGAAAAGAAGGGACACATCCCTCTGGTAGCCACTGGCTAGTTTTAGATTTTCCCTAAACTCACAAGTTGAAAAACTAAATAACTTCTCTCATATAAAAGCAGCAAAGAGTCCTGTGGCACCTTGTAGACTAACAGACGTATTGGAGCATGAGGTTTCGTGGGTGAATACCCAATTCATCGGCTGCATGCCCACGAAAGCTCATGCTCCAATACGTCTGTTAGTCTATAAGGTGCCACAGGACTCTTTGCTGCTTTTACAGATCCAGACTAACATGACTACCCCCTGATACTTCTCTTATATAGGCATTTCAGGACAAATAGTCAACACAATTTGCCCGATCTAAACTGTAAGCTTTTGAGATACGGTATGATTTCTGACATTGTTTGCAGGCACCCCTATTCACAAAGGAATACAGAGGCTACGAATTTAATAAAGACTTCAGGTTAGCTCTGCTGAACAACCAGGAAACTCCTGTGCCAGCCCCTATTGCTGACTATTTCTATTCACCTTATTTCTCTGTAAAATTATTACACCAGTTCCACTTTGTTTACTCACTAGTGCAGTTAAGTAATTTGTTCAGCATTGAATCTGAGTGTACATTTTAGTAATCTGTGCATCTGAGTAACAGTTGTGAAGAAATCCTCCAAATCTATTTGTTTCCTCAGAACTACAGCAGAAAAACAGTATCAAACCTAAGTCATAAGAACATAGGAACAGCTATATTGGGCCAGACAATGACACATATAGTCCAGTATCCTGTCTGCTGACAGTGGCCAGTGCCAGATGCTTCAAAGGGAATGAACAGAACAGGGCAATTTCAAGTTAAATTGTTGTCCACTCCCAGGTTCTGGCAGTTGGCGATTTAGGGTCACCCGGAGCATGGGGTTGTGTCCCTGTCCATCCTGGTTAATAGCTATTGATGAACCTATCCTCTGGGAACTTATCTAATTCTCTTTTGAACCCAGTTGTACTTTTGGCCTTAACAACATCCCATGGCAATAAGTTCCACAGGTTGACTGTGCCTTGTGTGAAGAAGTACTTCTTTTAGTTTGTTTTAAATTTGATGCCTATTAATTTCATTGGGTGACGTCTGGTTCCTGGATTATGTGAAGCAGTAAATAACATTTCCTTATTCACTTTCTCACAGCATTCATGATTTTGTAGACCTTTATCATATCTCCCTTAAGTCGTGTCTTTTCCAGTGCCAGTCTTTTTAATCTCTCCTCGTAGGGAAGCTGTTCCATATTCCTAATAATTTTTGTTGCCCTTCTCTGTACCTTTTTTGAGATGCGGTTACCACAACTGCATGCAGTATTCAAGGAGTGAGTGTACCATGGATTTATATACTGGCTTTATGATTCCTAACATTGTTAGCTTTTTTTATAAGTCTGCTGAACATGGAGCAGATGTTTTCATAGAACTATCCATGATCACTCCAAGATCTTTCTTGAGTAGTAACAGCTAACTTAGATGCCATTATTTTGTGTGTATAGTTGGGATTATTTTTTCCAGCGTGCATTACTTTTCACTTATCAACATTGAGTTTAATCTGCCTTTTTGTTGCCCAATCACCCAGTTTTGTGAGATCCCTTTGTAACTCTTTTCAGTCAGCTTTGGACTAAACTGTCTTGAGTAATTTTGTATCATCTGCAAATTTTCCCACCTCACTGTTTACCCTCTTTTCCAGATCATTTATGAATATGTTGAACAACACAGGTCCCAGTACAGATTGTTGGGGGAACCTCATTATTTACCTCTCTCCACTGTGAAAACTAATCATTTATTCCTACCCTTTGTTTCCTGTCTTTTAATGACTTCCTCGTGCATGACTGGACCTTTCCTCTCATCCTTGTCTGCTTAGTTTGCTTAAAAACCTTTGGTGAAGGACCTTGTCAAAGGCTTTCTGAAAGTCCAACTATACTATAGTGACTGGATCTCCCTTGTGCATGTGCTTGTTGTCCCCCCACAAAGAATTCTAATAGATTGGCGAAGCATGATTTCTCTTTACAAAAGCCATGTTGACTCTTCCCCCAACATATCATGTTTATCCAGTGTCTGATAATTCTGTTCTTTACCAGAGTTTCAATCAATTTGCCTGGAACTAAAGTTAGACTGATCAGCCTGTAATTGCCAGAATCGCCTCTGGAGCCTTCTTTAAAAAACCGGCATTACATTATCTACCTTCCAGTGATCTGATACAGAAGCTGAGTTAAACAATAGGTTACATACAGTTAGTAGTTCTACAATTTTCATGTTTGTCACACAGAGCCAGATCCAAAAAGGAATGTAAGTGGCTAAATACCTTTGAGTAGCTGGGCCACACTCTTTGGGCTCCCTTCTCTCCTCAAAGCACAGCTACTTAACATGAGGTTCCCCACTGCCTGCAATCTGTAGAGTACCAATCTGCTACCTTGGGTTAACTTTGCAGAACTGGCCCAGAAATCTGGAGGTTAGTTTTCCTATATTTAACTCTCTCATAGCAGCTTTGGGTTTCCTTCAGGTGATCCAGAAGCAACTGCTGCTTCTCCTTTTCCCCAGTCGGATGTCAAAGCCCCTATGAGTATTGCAAGCTGTGCTCCCACCTTGTCTCTGCATTCTATGCACTGCTCCAGGTCCTTTATTGCTGCCATTACAACACTGTTCTTCAAGTTGATTAAAATATAGTTAGAGGGACTCATTCTATGCTCCAGGTGCCTACCATATAAATTAAACCATAATGTAATACAACACAAGAAAACTACCCACGAATATGATCACCTCAGCCCATTCCCTCCTCAGACTAAGGGAAAAAATGGAATTATGCTTTGCTCTTAGCTCCTGGATCTGTTTCTCCAGCTCTTGCTTTTCCTGGTCAGAACTCTCAATTAGTGTGTTACTGACCCAGAGCTTTCACTTTCAACTACTCCCTTTTTTTCCTTCTCTTGTAGTGTTTCCCCTGTGAGGGCTAGAACTTCCTTGGTCACACAGGACTGTTTCTCTACTCCCAGAAGCCCCTAGGATCTGACTTCCCTTCTTTTATAAATACTACAGGTTTCTAAGGGTAGGTCTACACTGCATTGTAAACTCCAGTTCTGTGGAACCCACTCTTGTGGACTCTGTTTCCAAGTCCGCACTTGAGTATCCATATGGCATTGTAAATTTGGGTTTGAAATTGCTGGACCAAGTCTCACAGCCATGTTAACATGTACTGCACTACAAAGACCATCTGACTTGAGTCTGTAGCTTGAGTTGCATCCACCTTACGCAATGGCAGGGCTTGGACCTGAGGTCTCAGAGGGACTCAGGCTCAGGCCCAACCCCCTAGCAGGCCCTAGGACCTGGGTTCTGAGTGCTTGCTGGCCGAGTCAGACAGATTAGTGTGTGAACAGTAGGGGTGTTTGGGCTCAAATCTGAGTCTGCGGTGTCAATTAGACACCTGTGGCTGGACAGTGCCAGCTGACTTGGGCTCATGGGGTTGGAGCTGTGGGGTTGTTTAATTCCAGTGTTGATGTTTGGATTTGGTGCACAGGCCATGGGTTTTTAATTGCAGTAGAGACTTACCCTTAGAAGCTAAAGAGTTCCAAATGCTCTGCCAATTAACCCTTGCCTTCCCCAGGCTGGGGCCTCATTGTTTTCTCACTTGGTCACACTCCTCAGTGTCCTGGGCCTGTTGTGTTGATTTAGATGAGATATATGGGCCAAAGGATTTCATATAGCCCAGTCACTGTTCAACATTAAACAAGGTCCAAGGTTTGGTACACAGAGACTTTAGCCTGCTTAGTAGCATGGCAAACACAGTCAAAATTTCTTGCCAGACACTAGAAATTTAATGATTGAAACACACAAAAGGAAAAGAATCAAAACAAGGTAAAGAGCATTGAAACTGATACTGATTTACTTAAACTTAATCAAAACCTATCAAAGTCCCTTTTTGGAGACAGTGAATATCAGTTAATGTCCCTTATTCAATCAAACAGTCCTTTAGGGGCAGGGAGGAGGTTAGTTCTGTTGTTCAGTTCTGAGTTGGGAATGATAGGCACTTTCCAGATTTTAGGCAAAACAGACATAGAAGGGAAAGAAGAAATAGGATAGTAAAGACAGTGGAAATTCAGCTTTTGTTGATGACTTCAAGTTACAGGGTGACTGCTCAGTCATGGATAGATGCTTTGGGCTGGCAGGTCAGCCCTAACAGCTGCTGCTCTGGACCCCAGCTCACCACCCTTGTCAGAGACATCATCTGGTTGACCTGGTCAGATCCTTCTCAGGCTGGGCAGAGCTAGATGGACCATCTCATCTCACTGTGCTGGTGCCAAGCAGTACAGTTGATTTCAGGATAAGGTGAAAAGCTGACCGGGAAAGATAGGATAGGAGGAAGATGGGGGGCAGAAAGGCACATCGACTGAGAGGAAGATAGAGCAGGATCCCACATGAATCATTGGTGCAGTGATGATGGTCAAGGGTCCCCACTGGAGTAACAAAGTCTAGTGCCATGGCAAGACCCTTTCTGCTCCAGCTCTGGTGATGGCATGGCCATCACCTCTCTTGGGTGGAGACCCATGTCTCTTTCCCTCCTGACCATAGTATTTCCAGGTTGCTTACACCGTGAATTCCCCAGCAAGACAGACTGCTTATGTAGGCCTGCTTGACCTTCCTTTCTCAGAGGCTATAAAAAGTGTAATTGCCCACAGTTAAATTACCTACTGCTCTTCCTATGCAAGCACGTTTATTCTTAAAGTGAAAGCATTGCAAGGAAAACATATTAAAACAATAAAAGAACCTACATGCATGCTAGTAAGTTTATCAGAGATCACCCCAACTCCAACAAGGGCTTTGGTAAGTAAGGAGTCCTTCAAACCCCACCAAGGGGTGTTTCTGTGGTTACAAGTTCATAACTGCCATGGCTCAGAACAAGCACACCTGTGAATCTGAGAGTCACTTCTTTTTACAGTTTGGGTCTTTGATCTATCCTCATGTAACAGGTGACCGGCAGACGAAAGGTCCTCTCCGCAGGGAGAGCCTTCCGAAGGCTGAGTTCCTGCATTTAGGGTTTACATTTGCATACACCTCACCCTAGAGATTTACTGGGAAATCCACTTAACGTTTAAAGTTCAGATTGTTTCAACTAGTCCTTTGAAGCTCATAACACTTCTCAGGGTTTACATTAGCCATGTCTCCTCGGTAGAGACGTTACATACAATCCCACAATAATACATACAAATTTACTTTTTGAATACAATGAACTCCTAAAATAAGTAAACTCAATTCAGAAGTTTAACTTAATTCAATAAGGTTTGTCCACTATATTGGAGGAAATTGCTGTATCTGTCAGAAATAGACCCTTTAAGTTTAAATTAATTCAGTCTGCCTCCTCACATCTTTTCTTAAACAGTTTTATGTAATAGGTCATTGTGATAATTCATGAACCTTTAGCCTAAATGGTGAAAGGTGGGTAACAATTAAAGAAAGTGTGCTAGGCCTCAGTTATTACAACAGGCTCTTAGCGGTAATACCCATTTCGTCAGAGGGTACAACATTTTGTTAATTACAATATATATGTTTTCAAAATGATATAAAATATTTCAAATTACTCACTTTACAAGTTAGCAAGTTTCCTGACTGATTGTGCCTGCTACACCAGAGTTTTTTAGATTCAGATCCCCAAAGATGTTTAGGCACCTGACTCTCATCGACATTAATGAGAGTTAGATACTTAAATACTTTTGAGAATTGGGGCCTTAGTGTTTAATCACATTTTATTATAATAAAGCAACTCTTGACTTGTTACCTAATTGTACCCAGTATTGTGAGGCATAGTTGCGAGCAGGCAGCTGTTTATAGATCTTCCATTCTGGGGCTGAATGAGGCGCAGTCTTAGGGATACTCAAAATTATCTCTGGACGGCTATGGCTCCCTAAAGGACTACCCAACAGTGGACTTTTAACACAAAGTTCACTTTTTAAAACAACTTAAAGCAAGAACTTGTTACAATGCAAAACTTAAAAACTTTGTTTTACAATAAAGCTCCTTCAAACAAACCAATCTTCACCTCAGAAATAATGTTTAGCCTTAAAATGGTGCAGTGCTCTAATGCAGACCTTCCCATTGTTTCTTCATCCAGTTCTGTCTCTTATTTTCTGTCTAATATGCACCACCTTACACAAATGGAATAAAATATCAAGCCTGGACCTAATTAGCTCTATTGCTTGTGGAAATGAGATACAAAACTTTCTGTGGTTTTCAATTTTCTAACATGTCTAAATTCTTAATGTTGCCTGTTTATAGCTTTCATTAGGAGCCTGAAAATCTCTGAGGTTTGCTGAATCTTGGTGAATCTTTCAGATGCCTTTCAGATATGGAGTCCTTCCACCAGCAGGTTATAGGCTCCCTTCCTTCCTTTTAATTGTCTTCTAGGGGTGATGGCCCTAGATGGCTTAGTTGCCTTCTGTCCCCATCTCTAGTGTCTTCAGTGGGCAACTGGTTGGCCCACTTGTGACAGATTTCTGTTACCAATCTGCCTGAGGCATCAGGTGATCAGGCTGAGGCCACAGGGTCATTAGGGGAGGAGATGAAGGCGCATACCAAGTGACTAAGTTTTAAAGCTTTATTAATAAAATAACAGCGGTGAGTGCTGGGTGCTCCCCACATCACTTAGAGGAAGGAAGATAGCATTAGTGCCCATGCCCTAACACACTTTCATACTCACACACACACAACCCAAGGCTGGCCAAGCCTGGGTGTAATGTAAGAAGAAGAGGGGGAAGGGTGGACGAGAGTTCTGTCCTCTGCACAGGCCATCCAGGGTCTGCTGTTGATCTCCAATTTGCTTCAGCTCTCAGGAGGGTTTTAAGTCCTGGGGTCTTTTGGGGGTGTTTCATTCAGGGACCCCTGTCCCCCGTGCTCTTTGTTCCAGTCCAAACCAGCCTTCTGGGCTTCCTCAGCTTTCCCAAAACACACTGGCTTCAGGGACGCAAAACTGTTGTTTTCCCCCTCTCTGGACTTCACCGTCTCACTAGTTTTCACAGCCCCTGCAGTTCTGATCAGCTGAATCCTCCTTTCTCACAGCTGGCCGGGGTTGGAATCCAGGCCCCCGTCTTTTTTGGCAGGCAGCCGAGAGTTGGTTGTGTGTCGTGGCCTTGCGCTGGAGTCAGCGTCTTATCTTCAGACCTAGCTGGAGCATTGAATCAACCCATTCCCTTCTCCCTTCCTCCCTCTACGGCCTCTCATAACCTGCAAAGGAAACTTTCACTCCACACTCACACCTTCACCCTTTCCGAAATCCTTTCCAGTGCATCTCAAAGCATCAAAGCATTAGCAATAAACAATGCTTTTGCTTACCCAGGAGACCCGGGGTGCGGGGCAATTTTATTGTGACACACTCTCCCTCCTAGATTTTCTGTGGTGGTCAGTTGGCCTGTTCCTTCATCCTGAACCTTAGAATAGGTAGTAATTACAGTTCCCTCCACCACATGCATCTGCTGCTGCCTTTCCAGGACATGGTTGAACTCCACTTGACTAGCCCTTTACCTAGGACTGAGAAATGCTAGAATGTACCTAAGTATTTGAGACTCCCTCATCTCATTGTGAGAAAGTGCCAAATAATGGATTGTGAGGGGCGGGGACAGACTTATGTGGCAACTCCCTCAATGAATTGGGTTGAGTGAGTGGCTAGCTGGCATTCAGATACCACAGTGATGAGGCCAATGTGGGTATTTAACAAAACACCTAAAAGGCTAGGAAATGGGCCCCCTAAAAACAATGGAAAGGAGAAGAGTTAAAGGCCAGCAGGTCTCTTCACCCAGAAGACAACTGAAGTTCAGGGTATGGAAGAGGAAGAATATGTCTGTTGGGATAGACTTGTGGGAAAAATGGTCAGGGTGAGATAAGTTTGTTTGTTGGTTTGTTTGATAATACACCTGACAAACCATGCCAATGTTTGCTTTAGCTTTAAGGTTTCAAATGAACCCAAGTGCATCTCAAGCAAATTCGTTGTGAGGTTTCCGTAAATTCTGGGGACTAGTTAAAGATAGAGCTGCTGCATTTCCTTTGGTTTAGGCGGCTCTTCATTTGAAGCGTTCATCACTCATTTGTGGTTTTCTTTGCAGAACTCTAGATAATCACTTCAAAGAAAAACTGGAAACATGACTGGTTTGCATGCTATACTTTACATTATTTTTTCCACTAAATTAGACTGTTCAATCCATGAGTAAAAATACTGGGCATAATTGAACAAAATAGTTATAATAGAAATAGCTTATCCACAACTGATCAACTAACTCATTCATTTAGAGTAAAATGACTTGCTCTTGGACAAAGCACCCTGGATTAGATAGATGTCTCACAACCCAAGTACAGAACAGAGTTGAAAACCTTACCATGCAGCAATATTTATTTATCATAGTACTTGAGATTCATAGATTCCAAGGCCTGAAGGGACCACTGTGATCATTTAGTCTGTCCTCCTTTATAACACAGGTCTTAGAACATCACCTAAATAATTCCTAAAGCAGCTCTTTTAGAAAAACATCCAATTTTGATTTAAAAATGGTCAGTGATTGAGAATCCACCATGATTCTTGGTAAGTTGTTCCAATGGTTAATTACTCTCATTGTTAAAAAAATCTATGCCTTCTTTCCAATCTGAATTTGTCTAGCTTCAACTTCTAGTCATTGGATTGTGTTATGCCTTTATCTGCTAGATCAAAGAGCCAATTATAAAATATTTGTTCCTTGTGTAGATACTTATAGACTGTAATCAAGTCACCCCTTAACCTTCTCTTTGTTAAGCTAAATAGATTGAGTTCCTTGAGTGTGTCACGCTAAGGCAGGGTTTCTAATTCTTTAATCATTCTCATGACTCTTCTCTGGACCCTGTCCAATTTATCAACATCCTTCTTGAATTGTGGGCACCAGAACAGGACACAGTATTTCAGCAGCAGTCACACCAGTACCAAATACAGAGATAAAATAACCTTTCTACTCCTCAAGATTCCCCTGTTTATGTACCCCAGGATCATATTAACTCTTTTGGTGACAGCACAGATTGGAAGCTCAGGTTCAGCTGATTATCCACCACAATCCCTAGATCGATTTCAGAGTCACTGCTTCCCATGATAGTCACCCATGCTGTAAGCATGACCTGCATTCTTTGTTCCTAGATGTATACATTCACATTTAGTTGTATTTCAATGCATATTGTTTGCTTTTGCCCAGTTTACAGAGATCCAAATCTCTCTGAATCAGTGACCTATCCTCTTCATTACCTACCACTCCCCCAACTCATGTCGTCTGCAGACTTTATCAGTAATAATTTTATGTCTTCTTCCAGGTCACAGATAAAAATGTTAAATAATATAGGACCAAGAATTAAGCCCTGTGGGACCCTACTGGAAACACACCAGGTTGACAATTTCCCATTTACAGGTCTCAAAATGTAACTATCAGTTAGCCAGTTTGTATTCCATTTAATGTGTGCCATGTTAATTTTATATCATTCTAATTTTTTAAATCAAAATATCATGCAATACCAAGTCAAATGCTTTACAAAAGTCTAAGTATATCATGTCAAGAGTATTACCTTTATCAACCAAACTTGTAATCTCATCAAAAAAAGATATTAAGTTAGCTTGACAGGATATATTTTCCATAAACCCATTTTCATTGCATTAATTACATTAAGCTCCTTTAATTCTTTATTAATCATGTCCCTTATAAGCCACTCTATTATCTTTCTCAGAATCAATGTCAGGCTCACAGGCCTATAATTATCTGGGTCATCCCGTTTACTCTTTTTAAAAAATTGGCACAATATTAGCTTTTCTTCCAGTCTTCTGGAACTTCCCCAGTGACCTAAGACTTATTGAAAATCTACATTAATAGTCCAGCAAGCTTCTCAGTCAGCTTTCTTAAAACTCTTGGATGCAAGTTATCTGGACTTGCTGATTTTAAAATGTCTAACTTTACTAGCTTCTGTTTAACGTTCTTCAGGGATACTAGTGGAATGAAAAGAATGTCATCACCATATGATGAGACTATAGCATCTGTTTTTTCCACAGATACAGAATGGAAATTTCGGAACACTTTTCTGCATTATTATTGATAATTCTCCCATGTCCATCTAGTAATGGGCCAATACCACTGTCAGGATTCTTTTTGTTCCTAATATATTTTAAAAACTCCTTATTATTATTAACTCTGCTGGTCAGAGTCCCTTTGTTTCTCTTAGGAACTATACAAAAGTAATAACTTCTTATTTATATTCATTACTATCAACTTCCCCATTCTTCCATTTGTGGTATGTTTTTTTTTATTTTTATAGCTGCTTTCACTTCCTCTCTAAACCAGTTTGTTTTTTTTTTAAACCAGAACAGCCTTCTTCCTTAACTGTAGGATTATGTCTTTTGGGGGATCTAGTAAGGAGTCCTTAAATGATTCCCCATCATCATTCAAATTTTTATTATTAAATTCTTCCACCCAGCTGATTTGCTTATCTTGCTTCAGACCCTGCAAGTGAGAGACCCCAGACTCCGGCTTCTGACCCTGTCTGCCTCCTGACACCTGACTCTTTGTTTGTCCTCTGGCCTGGCTTGGAGTCTGACTGTCTGGTACCTGATTTGGCCTGACTCCTGACTCCATCTCTGATCACTAGGTCTGACTGTCCATTACCCAGTTGTGAAAGTTGCTCAGACCACCTTTTCACACACACACACACACACACACACACACACACACACACACACACACACACACACACACACACACACACACACACCCCAATTCCATCCAACTCCTTCACAGATGATGGAGGTGGTGGGCTGCCTTCCAACCAGCAGCCCCTTGAGGGACTAGGATCAAGTCATCTGCCTACAGGCAGAGAACGTTGCATTACACATCTACACTACGCAGTGTGTGCTGGAAGCACAGCACCTGTGCAAGCAAGTAGCCCAGTTGCAGGGTCAGATGTTACGGCTCACTGCTGAAGCAGCGAGCAACTTGCACACTCGCAGGGAGAAGGGCTGACGCTATATGCCCAAATGGACCATGAATGATTGGAACCAGCCCGCATGCCACTGCCTGAGTGATTCTATGGGGATTGTGGGAAATTCCTGGGTTTTCTGAATCAATGCAGGCTGCTCTTCTGTTCCGCCCTTGCACATACCCCACAGACAGGATTAAGGTGGGGCTAGTAGTCATCTTGCTCTCTGGTGAAGTGCTCAGTTGCACCTTTCCCCCACCCCCACCCCCACCCCCCGCCCGCCACTGGAGCAGAACAGCCCAGTGATTTCAGACTAGGATGCCTTCCTACAAACCTTTGTGACCATCTTTGATGATCTGTATTTCCTCTGCAGGTGCTGCCCCCTGGAAGCTTCACTGGGGCAAGGGCCATCCACCTCCTATGCCATCCACTTCCGATGGCTTGTAGCTGATGCTGAGTGTAATGAGGCAGCCCAATTTTCCCAGTTCCACTGGGGGATCAGTGATGGGGTAAACGACGACATTGTTGGAAACCGTACCTGTCTATGTGCCTTCATTGACCTCACCCTGTGCATTGCCTCTTGGCTGCTTGAATGAAAGGAAGAGTGGTCCAACATCCCCACACTTGCCTTCTAAGCTAAGGTCTTGTGACAGACTATACCCCTATGTCCATCCTTTTTACAAGACCATGATAAATTTTGTACAAAGTATGCTTTGTGAGGTTGTCAAGGTTTCCTCCCGCACTCTGAACTTTCGGGTACAGATGTGGGGACCTGCATGGACCCTTCTAAGCTTAATTCCTAGCTTAGATCTGATATTGCTGCCACCAGCCAGAAATCAGTGTCTGGCACACTTTCTGTCCCCCCAAAACCTTCCCTGGGGAACACAGATCCAAAACCCTTGGATCTTAAAACAAGGAGAAATTAACCACCACCACCCCTCTTTTCTCCCACCAACTCCTGGTGAGTTCAGACCCAATTCCCTGGATCTTAAAACAAAGAAAAATCAATCAGGTTCTTAAAAAGAAAACTTTTAATTAAAGAAAAAGAAAGGTAAAAATCATCTCTGTAAAATCAGGATGGAAAATGCTTACAGGGAACTTAGATTCATATAGCCCAGAGGAAACCCCCTCTAGCCTCAGGTTCAAAGTTACAGCAAACAGAGGTAAAAATCCTTCCAGCAAAAGAAACATTTACAGATTGAGAAAACAAACATAAGACTAACAAGCCTTGCTTGTGCTACTTACAAGTTTGAACACGAGAGACTGATTCAGAAAGATTTGGAGAGCCTAGATTGACGTCTGGTCCCTCTCAGTCCCGAGAACGAACGAACCCAAAACAAAGAACACAAACAAAGAACTCCCTCCACCAAGATTTGAAAGTATCTTGTCTCCCTATTGGTCCTCTGGTCAGGTGTCAGCCAGGTTTACTGAGCTTCTTAACCCTTTACAGGTAAAAGAGACATTAAACCTTAACTATCTGTTTATGACAGAGGTATCATTTGGAAACTCGTAATCTGCTGAACATTATTGTCCTCATAAAATATGTGTATTGACATTGTATGTAAAGTTATAAGATTCTACTGTATAACATTGCTGTAACATGCTCCACATTTAGAAAAGCAGGCACAAACCAATTATTCAGAAACAAAAGACAAACCAACATTCAAGCCAGGCATCAAAGTCAAGTGGATTATCACTTAGTTAAGCAGCCATTCTTCATCAGGAAGTAGAGTATAAGCAAGAACTTTACATATTGACAATGGAACAACTGGGGGTTCCTGTGTAAACAGACTGGCTGTTGCTGAAGCCCAGCTGGACATAATCCTCAGAGGGGAGAATAGTATAAGAATCAAGAAAAACAATACAGATCTCCTGTCTACTTCACTCCTCTGCTCACGGCTGCAACAACGCCTGAAGAAACACTGAACTGTGGGAAAGGTCCTGGCTTGGAAACTTCCAGACAGTAAAAGACTGAAAAGAGCATGTGCTTAGAAAAATCTTAGTTTGAATTCATTTAGCTTGCTACATTAGGCACTAGCTTGCATTTTATCTTTTATCTTCTTTGTAACTAATTCTGACTTTTATGCCTCATTACTTGTAATTACTTAAAAGCTATTATACTGTAGTTAATACATTTCTTTTATTGTTTTATGTAAACCAGTGTGTTTGGAGTGAAGTGTTTGGGAACTTCCACTTGAAGTACCATTGTTTGTGCATATTATTTTCTATTGATGAAATAATGGACTTTCTATGCACTTGTATTGTCCAGGAGGGTGCTGGGCAGTATAAGACATACATTTCTGGGGAAAGGTCTGGGACCGGGAAGTTGCTGCTGTCAACCCTGTATGTAATTTGAGTGACTGGCCAAAGTATTCATGTAATTCAGCTGGGAGTGATTTTACATATTAGAGGCTGTGTGTGAGCAGGACCAGGAGGGGTTGCTCTTACAGCGAAGCAGTGTAAAAGGCACCCCAGGTTGGAGATTTGAGGGGACACAGCTGTCCATCTGTCCAGATTGTACCCTGGGGAAAGTCACAGGCCTGTGGAACCAAGTCCCAAACCCACACAGGTCAACCTGGACTGCCAATGTCTGACCCCAGAGGAGAGCGTTGAGGACAACAAAACCTCTGTTTTTATTGAGAGGGATCAGGACATGCCCTTGCCTCCTGCTCTGCTTGGAAGAACTCAGGAAACAGACTAGCCCAGGCCCAGTAGGATGTGTGGCCTAGGCACCACCAGAGCTCCATGCTCCAGAACCACCTCTCTGTCATTAAGTAGAACATGACCTGGGAACCTCACTGCACTTCCAGTTGCTACTGCCCAATTCCGACTGCACAACATGATCCAGCGCCATGGACTCCCAGACCACATAGTTTCCAAGTGAAGCCCACAATTCATCTCTCACTTCTGGTGTGAAGCGTTCAGTCTACTGGATATCTGGATATTCACCTCCACTGCATTCCACTGCAAGCCACCCCCAAACAGATGGACAAACAGAATGAGTGAACCACGTATTGGAACAATAGTGGAGATGCTTCATAAATTATCATCAAGACAACTCGTCCATGCTTTTGCTACACTCAGAGTTTTCCTACAATAACCCCAACCATGCCTCTACAGGTAGGAACTCCTTCTTTGCTAATTATGGGTTCCACCTCTGTTTTCAATCAGCATTACCAGTGGCCTCCCCAAACCCTGTCATCACCGATTGGCTCTGATTCAATAAGAACTCAAGAACCACTTAGAGGCTAAGAAGGCCTACAAGAGGCATGTAAACTGTTGGTGACAAGAAACTCCAGTATTTACAGTAGGTATGGTTCTCTGCCAAACACCTAAAGACCAAGAGACCTTGCTGCAAATTGGACCATGAGTTCCTGGGATCCTTCCCAATATGCCAGCAGAATAACTCGATTACATTGAAACTCAAGCTTCCCCCGTCTTTCAAAATACACACAGTTTTCCATGTTTCCCTTCTGAAGCCTTACACAGAGATCCCCTTCCCTGACTGAACCACATGACCACCTCCTCCAGTTGAAATCCAGGTCCATTAAAAGGAATATAAAGTTCATGTGTCATAAACAGTTAGTTAAGGGTTAAGGTCTCTTTTACCTGTAAAGGGTTAACAAGCAGTACCTGATGAACACCTGACCAGAGGACCAATCAGGGACAAGATAATTTCAAATCTCTGTGGAGGGAAGGTTTTTTCTGTGTTTTTTGTTTGAGTTGAGTCTCTCTTTGGAGCTAAGGGAGTCCAGACACCTTTTTTCAAGTCCTCCAAGATTTCTGCAGTATTGTTCATCTATTCAGGCTAGTAAGTGTTAAACAGGCGAACTAGCATTATACGTTTATTTCTACATATGCAGTTGTGTGTTTTGCTGAAGGAATATCTTTATTTCTGTTGCTGTTACTTTGCTTTTACTGAGAAAGAAAGGGGGAGGGGGAAATCTCTCCAGGTTTATAAGTTAGACCCTGTGTATTGTTCCATCCTGGTATTACAGAGATAGTGTACTTTCTTTTTGTTCTTTTAATAAACTCTTTTCTTTTTAGGACTTGATTGATTCTTCTCTTGTTTGCATTTTCAAGGGAAGGGGAGGGGGAGGTGAGTCCCTCTTTGTGTTGAGTCAAGGATTTGACTTGGTGTGTAATCTCTCCAGAGCAGGCTGGAGAGAGGGAAGGGGGGGAGGGGAACTGGCTGTTTCTCTCTCTCTGGTGAGATTCAAGGGGTTTGAATCTGGGTTCCCCAGGGGAAGTTTGGGGGACAGGCAGTGTGTTACCCACTTTAAACTTAACTGGTGGCAGCAGAACCGGATCTAGACTAGGATTAGTTTAGAGGAACCCATGCAGGTCCCCATCTTGGAACCCAAAAGCTCCAAGTGGGGGAGAAGACCTATGACATGGTGAGCAGCGGTGACGGATTTTTAAGAACCAGGAGCCATTGAGAGCTGTTTCTCCTACAGCAGGAATGCAGGCTAGAAGGGAGAGATACCCTGAAGGCAAACAGACAAGGTTTTTCTAACAAGGCTTTTGTTAGAAGAGACCCCTACTGAGAGGTACTTAGAATTTGCAAGAGGCACTTGCTAGACCGGTTTGTCTAGTTCTTGTGAGCCAGGAGGGGAAAAAAAATTTCTCTCGGTCAAAAGCACAGTGAGTAACTGTGAACAAGCAACATAAGCATCACACAATTGCAAATCAAAAGCTTTTGTTTCTTTCTATTCAGTTGCGAGTAGACAGGGTAGGAATTGGGAAGCAAGCAACCCAATTCCCTGACTGCAGAGGGGTGTGGCCAGCACCAGAAGCACAAACATGAGTGGCAGTGAAACAGTTGACAAACTGGAACTTGCTAGGGTGCAAATAGAACTAATGAGGGTAGAAATGGCCAAGGAGGAAGCTGCCTACAAGAGAGAGCTGGAGAAGCAAGAGAGTGACCACAAAGCCAAAGAGGCTGACCACAAGAGAGAGATGGAAAAGCAAGAGGCTGACCACAGGATACAAATGGAGTTAAAAGAATGGAATTTAGCCAGGCTAACCAACTGTTCCAGCCCAACCCAACAAACCCTTCTCCAGGCACTCCCCCCCCATCCAAAGATATTTCCCTACACAGCAGGTGATGACACTGAGGCCTTCTTGGAAAATTTTGTATGGACCTGCCATGGGTACAACATCCCTGAAGACCAGTACATGATAGAGCTGAGGCCACGGCTCAGTGGACCCTTAGCAGAAGTGGCAGCTGAAATGCCTATGGACGACATGAACGATTATAATCTGTTTCAAACAAAGGCCAGATTCAGGATGGGACTAACACCTGAACATGCCCGTCGGCGGTTCAGAGCCCAAAAATGGAAACCAGATGGGTCATTCCCCAACCACGCCTACTGCATTGACAAACATTGGAATACATGGCTATCGGGAACAAAAACTCACAATTTTGAAGAGCTGTCACTCCTGATAAGACTGGAACAGTTCTTAGATGGTGTTCCTGAGGAAATAGAACGGTACATCCTAGATAGAGAACCCAAAACTATTGTCCAGGCAGGAGAGATTGGAGCCAAATGGGCAGAAATAGCAGAAAAGAAAAAAGCTACCACCCAGGGGAGCGAATCTAACAAGGGACAAACTGACAATAAATCCTACCACCGGGCGCCAATCAAGACCCCAGCTGCAACCCAAGTAAAACCTCAAACCACCTACAGTCCCACCTCACCAGTCTCCAGCAACCCACCTCGGCCCAGTGACCCATCAGCTGGGCGATGTTTTAAATGTAATGAACTGGGACACATAAAGGCCAAATGCCCCAAGAATCCCCATCGAGTACAGTCCATTACACCATCACTACACCTAGGATCCCCAGGCCCGGATGTCTCTCAAATACCCCCGAAGCGCAGGAAAACCTTGAGAGTGGGCGGGAAGAAGATTACTGCGTGGAGAGACACCGCGGCGAGTGTGTCAGTTATCCACCAGTCCTTAGTGGACCCGAAATTCATCAACCCAGAGGTCAAAATCACAATTTCTCCATTCATGTCAAACTCTGTAACCTTACCTACAGCTGAATTGCCTGTCCAGTACAAGGGCTGGTCAGGAAAGTGGACTTCTGCTGTCTATGACAATTATTCCATCCCCATGCTATTGGGGGAAGACTTGGCCAACCATGTGCAGCTGGCCAAGGGAAAATAAAATTAATTTTTTAAAACATCGAGTGTGCGTGGCCACACTGTGCACGGGTGGATTCGGTGCGTTCCGTCCACGGTCCGAGGCTCTGGCCGATTTCTTGAGCTGTGAGTACCCGCCCGTAGCTATCCCGCCTCCCCTCCCCTCCGCCCATGGGCTGGCCAGTGCGGGTTGGGGTGGGGATCATTTCGCGAATCATCCTGTTCTGGGGCCAGGTGGCGCCCTCCCTCCCCTCCCTCCCTCTTTTCCTTGGTGAACTGTTTTTGCTGCTCGCTTTTTTTGATTTGTGCAGACAGCAATAGCGCAGCAGCCATGGACCCCTCGCAGCTCCAACAGCTCGCCGTGGATGTTTTAAATACCTCGTGCAGTATGGTATATGCTGAACCAGGACCTTCGAACCACGGCAGCGAGTAAAGCGGGACAGTGGATGGCGCGATGGACACAGAATTGATGAGACACAGAATTATCAATTATCTCAAACCGCGGGCCCCGCGCCCTGATGGATCCTGATGGTAATGGGGCAGATTGGGCCGCCGATTTTGGGCTGACTGGTGGGGAAACAAGCACTGCAGGTTGTGGGTGATGTGTGTGTGGTTCAACTTTTTCGCATTAAGGGCGCTTTCATATGGAACTGTGATGGAACTTGAACTTGCCTGAAACGCTGCCCCTGCCCTGAGCCATAATACCCTCACAGTAGAGAAGCACAGTAGAAGAGAGTGTGGATAGCCAGCAGAAGTGCAGCTAGCGGTACAGGTCGGGAATCAATTTGGAGGAAAAAATTTTAGTGTGGGCTGCTGTGTATGCACTAAGCCAAAGCAAGTGCAAAGCTGCTAGCTGCTGCTGTGACTCGTGTGTTGGTGGCAGGCCATAAAGGATGGCTTGTGGCAAATGAATGCTGGGGACTGGGGGTGGGGGGGTGGAACGTGGAATATATATCCTATCCTTGGCCGCAGCACCAGCACACACAGGGAAATAAACCGGAAGGGGTTTTCATCAATGCTGGCACTGGCACTGGTGATCACACAGGCAACACAACATCCGTGGTGGATGGGGAGGAGGGTTCATGATGTGATGCTATTCAGTTCAGACACTCTGTTTAAACGCTGCGCAGCAAACTTACTTCTTCAGACCACCAAAAACTAACAGTTGGGGATGAAATGCCTGTCGTCGTTATGGGGGGACCCAGCCTACCCCTTGAAATGTGCATTTGCGGGCGGCTGGCGCACATTACTGACTTTCGCTCAGACCTCAGCCAAACCAATGTCCCTATGTTATTGCTGCTGCTGTATTCTCCACAATCTCTGTGAGAGTAGGAGACCTTTATGGCGGGAGGGGGAGCTGAGGGAAAATCACCTGGCCGCTGATTACGCGCAGCCAGACACCAGGAGATTAGAAGAGCACACAGCGAAAGCTTCAGCAATGGCAATGGCCAGGTGTGGTGTGTGTGTGTGTGTTGATGACCACCAACCCCTGCCCTTGACCCCCTCAGTGTAAGCTCCTCCCCCCCCCTCCCCTCCCAGCTTTATGCACATGCAAATACTCTCATTTAAAAAAATTTATTATTATTTTTTTTTTATAAAAAAGAGAGAGAAGAGAAGGTGTGTTTTGGAGGAGGGAAAGGAGGGATGGAGAAGGCCTGTCGTGGGGGCGGTGGTGGCCTCCCCCCCACGAGCCCACACCGCTGGTGCTTACACGAGGAGGTGAGGAGAGGGGGAGAGTGGGAGAGGGGAGGGTGGTTGCACAGGGCTGCAGCGCTGCACTCTGCTCCCTCTCCTGTTCCAGAAGCTCACGGGCATCCGTTTGATCATCCAGCAGCCCCCCCCCGTTGCATCCGCCCGCTGATCTTCCTTCCCGCTGATTCTCCTTTTCGGTCTTCCTGCCCTGCCGCCACCTCTCATCTCTGTCTCCTCTCTCCTCCTCTCCTCCTCCCTCCTCTCCTCACGTTCACTGGCCTCTTTCCTTCTTTTTGAAACCACGTCCTTCCTCCACTCATTCAGATGAGCTTTCTGCGTGTAACTTCCATAATATCTGAGAACATCTCTCTCATCTCTTCTCTTTTTTTTCCCTTATTATCTGTGCTAGCCTTTGGGGGGGAGGAGGGCTGAAAAAATTTGCAGCTGCATGAGGGAGATAAATATTAAAAGCATCACATTTCACTACAAGGTTTCATTTTTCATCTTAAGCATTTTCATCTTAATAGGGACTGCTTGCATCTCTGGGTTACAGCATCCATCAGGATTCAGCAGGCATGCACAGCAGGCTTGCATGCTGATCAGTGATGCACCCCCTCCCTAAGCCCCCCCCCCCCCCCGCTGGCTCCTGCTACGCCCCAACCCCTGCTAATCAACCCCCTCCCCCACCCCCTTGCCCCCCACCCACTGCTTGTCAAGCTCCTGGGAAGCTCAGAAGAAAAAGAAAAGAGCATTCCTCCCCCTCCCCCCCCCCTCCTGCAGGAAAGTGTTTTTTTTTTTTGTGCTTTTTGTTTTTGAGAAAACCCAAAAGAAAATTCCAAAAAAAAATATTTTCCCCCTTTTTTTCCTGAGATTTATCACTTTGCTCCTGATAACACAGAATAACAAAGAGGATGATAGAACGGATGCTTCTGAGATGCCAGCAGTCCCGGGACCATACGCTGATATGCCTTGCTGATGCTTTGTACTTGATGCATGCATGCTATGGTAAATGCATGGCATGGTAAAATAAAACGCTCCTGCAAGAACAAGAGCAGCTTGCCACCTTCTTACCTGACCTGGCTTTTCTCTTCTTCCCGAGAGAGGACCCTCAATCCTCATGACATGTTCCTCTCCTTCCATGTGTAACAACATTGTAAGTAAACTTGCAAGTAACTAATGCATCTCAAGTCCCCTAAGGGCATCAAAATCAAAAAAAAGTTTGCTTAAAAAAACTGTTTGCTATTTGCAAATCCAGGCTCCCTTACAGGCTTCCCTTCTGCCTCTTCAGGGGCTGTGGCTGCGAGGGGCTGGGAGGGTAAGGGTAGCCTGGGCCCTGGAAAAGGCTGCTGGCTGCTGTGGGGGCTGTGCTCTGTGCTCTCTCTCTCTTCTTCTTCTTCTTCTTCTTCCTCTTCTCCTCCATAATCCTCACACATGCCAGATACCCACCCCCATCCCTCGGAATCCACAGTCAGGGTTGGGTACTGTGGGCCCCCCCCCTGCTGCATGCAGCTCAGCATAGCAGGCATGTTTTTTTTGACCCGGCGGACCGCTTCCTTTCTCTTTTTTTTTTTTGGGCTTGGCTTCAGGCTCCTTAACTTTTTTCCTGCACTTGCACTGTCCCTGCTGTGTGGCAGCAGTCATAGCCTTTAGAAATTCTTTCAAATACTTTTCATTTCGTCTTTCGGCCCAAGAGGGGGGGAGTGGTCACCCGCAACCAGGCCAAACAAGCTTCCACTCCCATCCCTGTTCCTCAGCCATCCACCAGGACCCCCTGTGTTACCAGAGACCCAGACAGAGGTGGTGGAACCGGATCCCATGCCAACAACTACAGCAGCCATAGTACATCCAGTCCCAGAACCGGAACTGGAAGAGCAACCAGCGGCAAAACCATTGCCAGCACTGACCCCAGCGCATCCAACTCCACCGCCAGAGGGCGCCAGCGGGCCCGAACTGGCAGGAGCAGCAGACAACCCTACCCAAGAGGCTCAGCCAGAGCCTGAAATATCACCTAGTGCACCAGCGGAGAGCGGTCCACAGTCAACGGAAACAACCTCATCACCTACATCGCTTCCAGAGGGATCAAGCCCAAGTCCACAGTCTACGGAGGAACTGGTGTCTCCAGCCTCAAGGGAACAGTTCCAGACTGAGCAGGAAGCTGATGACAGCCTTAAAAAAGCATGGGCGGCGGCACGGAGCAACCCACCGCCTCTCAGTTCTGCTAACCGATCCCGGTTCGTTGTAGAACAAGGACTTTTATATAAGGAGATTCTTTCTGGTGGACACCAGGACGGCTGGCATCCTCAAAAACGGTTGGTAGTTCCAACTAAGTACCGGGAAAAGCTCTTAAGCTTAGCCCATGATCATCCCAGAGGCCATTCTGGGGTGAACAGAAGCAAAGACAGGTTGGGACGGTCCTTCGACTGGGAGGGGATGGGAAAGGCTGTTCCCAATTATGTCCGGTCTTGTGAGGTATGCCAAAAGGTAGGAAAACCCCAAGACCAGGTCAAGGCCCCTCTCCAGCCACTTCCCATAATTGAGGTCCCATTTCAGCGAGTCGCTGTGGATATTATGTGTCCTTTCCCAAAGAAGACCCCCAGAGGAAAGCAGTACATACTGACTTTTGTGGACTTTGCTACCAGATGGCCGGAAGCAGTAGCTCTAGGCAACACCAGGGCTAAAACTGTGTGCCAGGCCTTAACTGACATTTTTACCAGGGTAGGTTGGCCCTCCGACATTCTTACAGACTCGGGAACGAATTTCCTGTCAGGGACCATGAAAGACCTGTGGGAAGCTCATGGGGTGCATCACTTGGTTGCCACCCCGTACCACCACCAAACTAATGGCCTGGTGGAGAGGTTTAATGGAACTTTGGGGGCCATGATCCGTAAATTCGTAAATGCACACTCCAATGATTGGGATCTAGTGTTGCAGCAGTTGCTGTTTGCCTACAGGGCTGTACCACATCCCAGTTTAGGATTCTCACCATTCGAGCTTGTGTATGGCCACGAGGTTAAGGGGCCATTACAGTTGGTGAAGCAGCAATGGGAGGGGTTTACGCCTTCTCCAGGAACTAACATTCTGGACTTTGTAAGCAACCTACAAAGCACCCTCCGACACTCTTGGGCCCTTGCTAAAGAGAACCTAAAGGATGCTCAAGCAGAGCAAAAGGTCTGGTATGATAAACATACCAGAGAGCATTCCTTCAAAGTAGGAGACCAGGTCATGGTCTTAAAGGCGCAACAGGCCCATTAGATGGAAGCGTCATGGGAAGGACCATTCACGGTCCAGGAGCGCCTGGGAGCTGTTAACTACCTCATAGCATTTCCTAATTCCTCCTTAAAGCCTAAAGTGTACCATGTTAACTCTCTAAAGCCCTTTTATCCCAGAGAATTACAGGTTTGTCAGTTTACAGCCCAGGGAGGAGATGACGCTGAGTGGCCTGAAGGTGTCTACTATGAAGGAAAAAGAAATGGTGGTGTGGAAGAGGTGACCCTCTCCACAACCCTGGAACGTCTACAGCGGCAACAGATCAAGGAGCTGTGCACTCGCTTCGGCCCTATTTTCTCAGCCAACCCAGGACGGACTGAGCAAACGTACCACACCATTGACACAGGTAATGCTCACCCAGTTAGAACTCCACCCTACCGGGTGTCACCTCATGCCCAAGTTGCTATTAAACGGGAGATTGAAAACATGCTGGAAATGGGTATCATCTGCCCCTCTACCAGTGCATGGGCATCTCCAGTGGTTCTAGGAATAACTCGATTACATTGAAACTCAAGCTTCCCCCGTCTTTGAAAATACACACAGTTTTCCATGTTTCCCTTTTGAAGCCTTACACAGAGATCCCCTTCCCTGACTGAACCACATGACCACCTCCTCCAGTTGAAATCCAGGTCCATTAAAAGGAATATAAAGTTCATGTCACCCTCAAATCCTAATGGGTACATGGCCACCTGTATTATCTGATGGACTGGGAAATTTACAGCCCTGAGAAGCATGCTTGGGATCCTGCCTTACATATCCACACCACTAACCTGGTAGAGGAATTTCACAAGGCTCATCCAGATACACCTGAACTTGCATCAGGTCCCCAAAGAGGGACATGAAGAAGAAGTTGATATAAGAACCTACAGGACTAGAACTAGGAGGGGTGTGGGCCACTGACACCTCAACATCACCACAAGAGACTTAAGCTAGGCTCCTATGGGAGGACCCTGTGAGGCTGGGCCCAGCAGGAAGTACCACTCAGCTGGACCTAAGTGGCAGCTCCTTGCAGCCCACTGATTGGTTGGCACTGGTTCATAAGCCAGGAAGCC